>NC_030815.1:16562653-16872382 GCF_001704415.2 Capra hircus
TCTGAAACTACTTCATCTTCCACTAGAGCTGAACAAAATAAGTGACTACATCGTAGATAATAAGGACCAAGTTTCTCATGTTCAGAAAAGACGTCACAAATAAGGAGAAAAGGAAGAAAATGATACCCTGGTAGCAACGAGCACACTCATTACTTACATTTTAGTTTCTAAAGGCCATTCTCTAATGAAAGAAACCAGAGGGTTTCTTTGAAGAAGTGGCAGATTCCAAAGCTGAGGCAGGAAAAATACTGAATGAGTCTGGAGCATCTTTTAATTCATAAAAGTAAACAAGTGGTCAAGAAAGGATGGGGAGGGGGGATGTGGAAAGGACACAGGAGCCGACACGGAAGAGCTCACAATGGCCAAAAAATGAAACAATTTGAGCAAGAAAATAACGACAGCATTGTATTATGACCCACAGAATAAAGTAATTTAATATACATGGATTTGTACTGATATAAATACCTGCTTGAACAAACAAGCAAATGAAAGAGAAAAAATAACTTTTTTTTTCAGATGAATTCCAATTCATAAATGGGGGGGTGCAGAATAAGGAAATAAAAAGTCACTCAAATTGCTGTAGGTAAGATCCACAGATGAATGCTAATACTAGCAGATGAAAGTATGAGGGCTATCCACCCCAACAGGGTGGACAGGACAGAGAAAAGAACTTACAAGGGTCTGATGGAGACATACCCCATAGGAAGAAAGGTGAGGACATTATTAACTGCCCAGAAGAAAAGGGTGGAAAGGATGATGCATTATTGAATACCAGCTTCCTCTGCTTCAAAGAGAACCATGGCAGGAAGCTGAGACTGCATCAAGAATGGAAAGATTTAGACGTAGCTATCATCGCTGCCTGTGCCACAGAGATCTCGCCGAGGATACGAACGTGAAGAATAACCACGACACAGAGTCAGGTTAGCCATAATCCTTATTCTTGTACTTCCTGTATTGCTGTTTCTTGCTAGTAATTTGCACATCATTATACAGCAGCTTGAGAAAGCTACCCTACGCTGGGACAGACTGTATTCTAAAATTTTGCTAACCTGTAAGTTCTAAGATGTCTTCTCTACCTCGATACAGGCAACTCATTAAGAATATATACAGTTTGGATTTGAATGACTTGAATATACTTTAGTTCCACTTTTCAATTCGACCAAAAGAAGCCCAACAGGTCTCAAGGACTGCCTGTTTTAGAAGCTTGAGGTCAGGAAGATGAAACTCAATATCAAGAATTTTAAGCTAATTAACTTCTGTAGACAGAATGTAAAAAAAAAACAATGGGTAGCTTGACCAGAGCATAATTAGAACAGCACATATGAACTATAGTCTCTGGTTTTCAAAAATCTGAACTGTAATAAAATTTTTGATGTGCTATTTCAATTTTCAGTTGGGCTTCCCTCATAGCTCAGTCAGTAAAAAATCTGCCTGCAATGCAGGAGACCTGGGTTTGATTCCTGGGTCAGAAAGGTCCCCTGGAAAAGGAAATGGCAACCCACTCCAGTATTCTTGCCTGGAGAATCCCATGGACTGAGAAGCCTGGCAGGCTATAGTCCACGGGGTCACAAGAGTCAGACACAACTTAGTGGCTAAACCACAACCATATTTCAATTTTCAGGAGCAAAGAAATTTGCGTACAGAGAATCTAAAGTTTAAGACATATCTAAGTATCTTTTAAAAAGAAAGAAAAAATACTAGCATGCCCTCTTTCTCACCCATATTCTAGTCAACTTATGGAAGAAAATATGTTAAGGAAAAAATATCTGCCTTTGGCCTGGAGGAACCCTCTCTTGCTGGACTAGTCCACACTTAGAAAATGAGTAATTACTGGTTGTCAAGCTGCATGTTCCTTCATTTCCTGGGAGAATGAAAGGTGGCAGGTATCTTCCCAGGTTCCTCTAAGTCTGTTCCAGTTGTGATAATAACCATGTTTCACATTGTATAGAGCTTCTGCTTTATAAACTTGACTCACATACTGTACCCGATCTTCAAAAATCACCCTTAGAGATTGGTTCATATGTCAGTACTTATGAGGAACCTGCTCTGTGTCAGGCCCTAGGAAAGAAATGACAAACAGGACAAATGATCTTTGCCTCCCACTTGAGGTCAAAATTATAGTGGGAAGGAAATACAACCAAAAAAAAAAAAAAACCAGAGTAAACAAAGACCTTATGGTAAGTACAGAGTACCATATAAAGAGGAAAAAACCAAGAATACTATCAGTTCAATTCAGTTCAGTTCAGTCGCTCAGTCGTGTCCGATTCTTTGCGACCCCATGAATTGCAGCACGCCAGGCCTCCCTGTCCATCACCAATTCCCGGAGTTCACCCAAACTCATGTCCATCAAGTCGGTAAGAATACTATAAAGCAAAGCAAATAAGCAGATATGTAGAGAGAGCCCTACTCTAGAGAGGGGATGAGTCAAGGCCCCTCTGAGGAGGTGCTGTTTAATGAGAAACAGACAACCCAGCAGAGGCTGGGGTAGCACCTCCCATTCAGAGAAGTCAGCAAGAATAAAGGTGGTGTGTGCAAGGGGGCCGTGCGGGGTGGACAAACAGCTTGGCATACTCTGGAAACCTTCAGAAGGTAAATTCCTCTGAAAAAAACTGGGAAGGAAGCAGATAGAGGTCTGAAATGAGGTCGCAGAGGGCAGATGATGTTTAAAGCTGGGACTAACAGGCCATGGATGAAAGGTTTTAAATTCAATGAAAGGGGTGATAACATTACTGTCACTTTACAGGTGAGTAAAACTAAGCTCAGAGACATCACATGCCTTCTCAGAATTCTTACAGCTGGCAAGCATCCAGTTCCATCCAGATCTTTCCATTCCTTCCTCCTTTCCACAAACGTAGTAAGTGCATGCTAGATGCCAAGCACATTGCTACTTGCCAGATAAGATGCAGTTTTAATCTCAATTAGATTAAGCCCAGAACTGGGAAATGGTCACTTGAAACAAACGCATAACCATATGGTGGGCACTGTGTCCAGAGGTCTCTACAGAATATAGAGGGGACTTGAAGTGGGGGGAAGTCAGGTCTATGCGGGCGGGGCAGGGAGAGTCACAGAGTGAGCACTGACTCAGTCTCGAGGATGCAGGTTTATAAGGAAAATCAGGGTATGGGGGATCCGTCAAAAGAGATAGAGCCAAGATACAGAGAATGAAACAGTCAGATAGATGCTGGAAATAGCAAGTTGGAGGTGGGGTGCAGGGCTTGAGGATGGGGTCAAAAAAAGAGAAATGGCCAAAGGCCAGACCATGAGCTCCTGACACAGCAAAGCAATAAATTTGGTCTTCATTCTCTAAGCAATAGAAATTGGTCAGCAGTCAAGTAGGCGAGCAACCTGATCTGATTCATTTCAGACAGATCACATTAACAGAACAGAACAGAGATGAACTGCGGTGGTGCTAGGAAGGGCAGCAGTAATACTGAAAACAGGGAAACCAGTTAGAAGACCTGCAAAGTCTAGGCAGGAGGAAAGGGAGGAAGTGGAGTTGCAGAGATGAAAAAGACTAAATAGACAGGAAGAAGATGTAGAACTTAACGATGCTGAGTGTGTGGGGTGAGCAAGATAGGGGACTGAGGGTGAATTCCGGATTTTTAAGGCTTCCCTGGTGGCTCATACGGTAAAGATTCTGCCTGCAATGCAGGAGACCTGGGTTCTGTCCATGGGTTGGGAAGATCCCCTGAATCAGGGCATGGCAAACCACTCCAGTATCCTTGCCTGGAGAATCTCCATGGACAGAGGAACCTAACAGGCCAGAGTCCATGGGGCTGCAAAGACTCGGACACAACTGAATGACTTTCATTCTGGGCTTTTATGACTTTCGACTCTGGAGTCAGTACTTCTGACATGGAAAGGCTTTCCACCTCATACCGAAGAATGTCTTTTGTTTATTGCAAACAGTTTAACATATCCTCTCTGCCAGCTAAGAAAAACTCACCTGAGATTCATATTTTAAGTTAAAGAGAAAAACTACCTTTTTTCTGTTTTTTTCTGTTTCTTTTATTGTTTAAAAGCTTGTTTTTATTTTCTTCTTTACCTAAAATGATCATCATAACATCCTCCGCTAAGATAAAGAACAAATTCCCTCCTGGCTTCTAGGTGGATGGATATCTAAACAGAAAAGGAAGGTGGGTTTTAATATAAAGAATTTTTTACAATGTAACTTTCTATCATAGGAAAAAGATTAGCATTCTATTTAAGAAGACAGTTCTCTGAGATTCTCAGAAAAGGTGAAACAATAATTTCTTTTATGTTCAGACCTGTCTTGACACGCCCTACTACCACCATAAACACAGCACATTAGAAGCTCAATTTCTATTCTCAGATGCACAAGAAATAACTTCAGATTCAAGACTGACATTTGACTTGAAAGATATGATGTTAACATGTCATAGACAGTGCCTGGGGAAAAAAAACATTTAAAAAATATATTTAAAGACTTTTCAGAGTAATTTGGCTCTAGGGGACAAACCACAGTGATATTTAAATGTCAGTGATATTTAAACGTCAATGATATAAGTTTCGAGAGCTTATACAGGATAGTTTCCATGTACAACCTGTCCTTGTCATGCTCCTTTCCTCTGTACATCCCTTCTCTCTTGGCTGTTTTATTTTGTCATCCTTTTTCTTTTGGGGAGGTATAGAAAACTTTTAACCGTGCTTAACCATGCTTGCTGCTGCTGCTGCTGACGCTAAGTCACTTCAGTCACGTCCGACTCTGTGCAACCCCATAGATGGCAGCCCACCAGGCTACCCCGTCCCTGGGATTCTCCAGGCAAGAACACTGGAGTGGGTTGCCATTTCCTTCTCCAGTGCATGAAAGTGAAAAGTCAAAGTGAAGTCGCTCAGTCGTGTCTGACCCTCTGCGACCCCATGGACTGCAGCCTTCCAGACTCCTCTGTCCATGGGATTTTCCAGGCAAGAGTACTGGAGTGGGGTGCCATTGCCTTCTCCTAACCATGCTTAGGGGGAGAAATGAGCTGAGATTTCTATCTACTTAAAATTTTACATAGAACGTGCTATGTGTAGGGAACTAACAAAGAACTTTGAATTGTCTTGATTGAAAGCACCACTATTGAGGGTCATTTGGGAGAACTGTGCCAAGTACTTTAAAGATTCAAGGTATGTGACATTATCTCCATGGCAAAGATGAGAAAACTGAAGATCAGAGAAGCTAAGTAAGTCACTCAACCTCACAAAGTCAGTAAATGAGGGAACCGGGATTCAAGCCCAGCTCTGTGACTTCAAAGATAAGGAAATGAGTGTGTGTGTGTGTGTGTGTGTGTGTGTGTGTGTGTGTGTGTGTTAGTCTCTCAGTCGTGTCCGACTTTTTGTGACCCCACAAACTGTAGCCCACCAGGCTCCTTTGTACACGAGATTCTCCAAGCAAGAATACTGGAGTGGGAAAGGAGTAGCCAGTCTTAATCCAGTGAACCTCCCAACCCTACCCATTTTGTGGGAAATTTTACAAATGCCCTCTGTATCATTTTTCTTCCCACAAGCACAAATGTTGAAAAAAAATTTGATTCATACGCATGTATCCTTAATTGGCTGTCCTGCTTATTTATTTCAGAATGCAAAGGCACATTCCACTTATTAAACCTCTGGGTGTTTTCAAAAATTGGCAAAGGAAATGAAGTAATGGCTATAACACGCTTCCTGCAAGAGCCAGCAATTAATGGAAAGGGCTCTCATAGCTGTAGTTAAGTCAGCTGTAAACTCATATTCTTCCCATCTAACTCCAGAAGCAAATTTCTGAGAAAAACAAATGAGTTAATTTGCTCTCTGAGCTAGAGTGGACCAAGGAGAGGCAATTCTCTGTCGAGTAAGTAATGTTTGAGTTTGTTAATGACAACCTTGAAGTAGCCTAACATTATGGTCTCATATGACAAATTTCCGTTTTCTAAATCTAAATTGCATACCACTAAAAATCAATTGCTCAGAGGGAGGGAGGCTGTCAGCAGAAAGTATGAAGGTAGGAAAGAGATACTTTGCATGTTTTAAAAATAGATTTTGATATAATTTCATCATTTTCTAGAGATACAGGTTACTTGGATTAGATAAGTGGTTTCCCCAACTACACTTTCTACCTGTGTAGACTCCTTTTGTGTGAATCAAAGAAATTATAGGCTATTACAGGCGTTACAAGAATCTTGTATGTATCCTAGAAGTTACAGGACACTAACAGATGTTATAGCAAATCACAGGATGGGCCAGAAGTGACAAGAGCTGAATTTAAATGGCAAGGAATACATCACCAGGGAAGTATTAATAGATGAAATCTGACCCAGTGGAAATGTTGCCAAGTCCAAGCTTGCTCTGCTTGCCTCACTACAGGCCAATAAATCTGAGAGACGAGGCGTTGAAGAAAGGAATACACAGACAAGATGGCAGACTAATGTCTCAAAATAACCAACTTATCAAGGTCTAGATGCCAGGCTCTTTTATAGAACAGAGCTGGAGGGGGTGAGGAAACAAAGTGTTATAAAAAGGCCATTACTCTTGCAAATATCTCCTAGAACCACAAGCCATGGGCAGGGGATGTGTTAAGTTCTTCCTTCCTACCCTCCACAGGTAGACAGGGTCCTGAATAAAGGCACTTTAGTTTAACACTCAGGCAGAGGGGCAGGATTCTCTGAAGCAGACCATTAGGTATGACTATAATAACAAAAGTAACAGAAAGCAAGTCAAAGAAACAGTTTCACCATGGAGTCAGAATTGGCTTTTCCCTGCAACAGAAATACCAGACCTATATCTGGGGATCTCTCAGGGATGGACATTATATTAGTTTCCCATTAAGGCAATCACAATTTATCACAGACTTAATGACGTAAACAATGAAAATATATTATTTTATAGCTTCTAAAGGTCAAAGGTCTAGATGGACTGGGCTGCATCCTCTCCTGAGGGTCTCACAGTACCAAAATCAATGTGTTGGTAGAGTTGCTCGTTAGTCAAAGTGCTGGGGAAGAGTCTGCTCCCAAGCACACTCACACTGGCCAAATTCAGTTTCTTGCAGTTGCAGGACTTAAGTTCCCATTTCTTTGCTGCTGTAATCCTGGGGACACAAGGAAGGGGCATAGCTTCTGCCCCTAACAGCTGCCCATGTCCTTTCTCTAGCTCTCCATGTGGTCTCCTCCAGCAACAGCAGTAGTCCTCGTGATGCTTTAAATGGGTCAGATTTCTTCTTATGCCATCTCTCTCTCTGACTCCAGCAAGTTTTCCAGAAAGTTTTCTACTTTCCGAGCCTTGTTAGATTAGACTGAACCTGCCTGGACAATTGAGGATAACCTTCCTATCTTAAGATCTTAATTTGAACTACATCAACAAAGCCCCTTTTGCCATTTAATGTAGCATGGCAACCCACTCCACTGTTCTTACCTGGAGAATCCCAGGGATGGTGAAGCCTGGTGGGCTGCCGTCTATGGGGTCGCACAGGGTCGGACACGACTGAAGCGACTTAGCAGCAGTAGCAGCAGCAGCAACCCAGAGCAGTCCATCAGAGGGTAGAGTTCACAGGAGGACAGGGGCAAAATTCTGCCTTCCATCAGCATTACTGTTTCCTGGGGGACCTAGGCTCACAAAGGTTCTTGAAAGAATGTGGCTTCCAAAACCAGCAGGCTATCTTCCAAACTATGAGCACACACACACCAAAAAAAAAAACCCCTATGCAGCAATGCCTCTTTCCTTAAAAGGTAACCAAATCAATTTGGTTTACACCCAACTGTTTTGAACTGTTAAAGACAGAGAACTTCATAGTGCACTAGTCAACAGAAAACACATGCTATTTTTAAGACAAAGTCATCAAAAAATATTGACAGTAGGTTCAGTAATAATAATAGCTACTGTTTTATGCCCAGCAGTAAACAGTTTTCGTCAGTGGTAAAATCCCCTTTCTCAGTCCTTTGATGGAATGGGATACAAGTGCTCCTTCTGGACAATGGATTAAAAACATTTCAGTGCCAACAGGACTGTAATAAAATGTGCAGAGCCAACACATTAATCCTTGTTAATATTTCCTGTGTTCATGAAAGCTCTCCATACATGACTACGTAAACTAAACTTATGTGTGCAAAACGTGGAATGAGATTGCATGGTTCATTGCTGCCACAGAAGTGTAGACCAGTGCAATCCCCAACTGTTGCCACAAATCTCAACTCTGCTTTGACATCACAGTCTGCAAATTATAGTCTATCAGTGGACACAGCTCACTGGTCTCTGCACATTCATTTTCTTATGAAATAAAAATCATTTCCCAGCAAGAATACAATTTCATGAGAGTGGCTTCACAGTGAGAATCATCCAGCATGGTAGTTAAATGCCAGGAGGTTATAAAAATACAAATAAAGTAAGAATGTTTAAAATCCTTTGAGTTGATATTATAAGAACAAGGGTGTTTAATATCTCTGGACAATCAAAATAGTAACTTGATAGGTACAGGAGTTCTTTAATCCTAAGGGCATTTAATACTAATCTTAATGACAATGATTTGTACTTTAGACCTAGATCAATCCTGACAACAATAATTCTAATCATTCAGTTCAGTTCAGTAGCTCAGTCATGTCTGACTCTTTGCAACCCCATGGACTGCAGCATGCCAGGCCTGCCTGTCCATCACCAACTCCTGGAGTTTACACACACTCATGTCCATTGAGTCGGTGATGCCATCCAACCATCTCATCCTCTGTCGTCCCCTTCTCCTCCTGCCCTCAATCCCTCCCAGCATCAGGGTCTTTTCCAGTTAGTCAGCTCTTCACATCAGGTGGCCAAAGGATTGGAGTTTCAGCTTCAACATCAGTCCTACCAATGAACACTCAGGACTGATCTCCTCTAGGAAGGACTGGTTGGATCTCCTTGCAGTCAAAGGGACTCTCAAGAATCTTCTCCAACAACACAACTCAAAAGCATCAATTCTTCGGCGCTCAGCTTTCTTTATAGTTCAACTCTCACATCCATACATGACCCCTGGAAAAACCATAGCCTTGACTAGAGGGACCTTGGCTGGCAAAGTAATGCCTCTCCCTTTTTAATATGCTGTCTAGGTTGGTCATAACTTTTCTTCCAAGGAGTAAGTGTCTCTAATTTCATGGCTACAATCACCATCTGCAGTGATTTTGGAGTCCCAAATATAAAGCCAGCCACTGTTTCCACTGTTTCTTCCCCATCTATTTGCCATGAAGTGACAGGACCAGATGCCACGATCTTCGTTTTCTGAATGTTGAGCTTTAAGCCAAATTTTTCACTCTTCTTTCACTTTCATCAACAGGTTCTTTAGGTCTTCACTTTCTGCCATAAGGGTGGTGTCATCTGCATATTTGAGGTGATTGAGATTTCTCCTGGCAATCTTGATTCCAGCTTGTATTTCTTCCAGTCCAGAGTTTCTCATGATGTACTCTGCATATAAGTTAAATAAGCAGGGTGACAATATACAGCCTTGATGTACTGCTTTTCCTATTTGGAACCAGTCTGTTGTTCCATCTCCAGTTCTAACTGTTGCTTCCTGACCTGCATACAGATTTCTCAAGAGGCAGGTCAGGTGGTCTGGCATTCCCATCTCTTTCAGAATTTTCCACAGTTTCTTGTGATCCACACAGTCAAAGGCTTTGGCATAGTCAATAAAGCAGAAATAGATGTTTTTCTGGAACTCTCTTGCTTTTTCCATGATCCAGTGGGTATTGGCAATTTGATCTCTGGTTCCTCTGCCTTTTCTAAAACCAGCTTAGACACCTGGAATTTCATGGTTCAAATATTGCTGAAGCTTGACTTGGAGAATTTTGAGCATTACTTTACCAGCATGTGAGATGAGTGCAATTGTGCGGTAGTTTGAGCATTCTTTGGCATTGCCTTTCTTTGGGACTGGAACGAAAACTGACCTTTTCCAGTCCTGTGGCCACTGCTGAGTTTTCCAAAGTTGCAGGTATATTGAGTGTAGCACTTTCACAGCATCATCTTTCAGGATTTGAAATAGCTCAACTGGAATTCCATCGCCTCCACTAGGTTTGTGATGCTTTCTAAGGCCCACTTGACTTTACATTCCAGGATGTCTGGCTCTAGATGAGTGATCACCCCATCGTGATTATCTGGGTCGTAAAGATATTTTTTGTACAGTTCTTCTGTGTATTCTTGCCACCTCTTTTTCATATCTTCCACTTCTGTTAGGTCCATACCATTTCTGTCTTTTATTGAAATGTCTTTGCATGAAATGTTCCCTTGGTAGCTCTCATTTTCCTGAAGAGATCTCTAGTCTTTTCTATTCTATTGTTTTCCTCTATTTCTTTGCATTGATCACCGAGGAAGGCTTTCTGATCTTTCCTTGCTATTTTTTGGAACTCTGCATTCAGGTGGGTATATCTTTCCTTTTCTCCTTGGCTTTTCGCTTCTCTTCTTTTCACAGCTATTTGTAGGGCCTCCTCAGACAATCATTTTGGTTTTGCATTTCTTTTTCTTGGGGATGGTCTTGATCCCTGTCTCCTGTACAATGTCATGAACTTCCGTCCATAGTTCATCAGGCACTCTGTCTATCAGATCTAGTCCCTTAAATCTATTTCTCACTTCCACTGTATAATCATAAAGGATTTGATTTAGGTCATGCCTGAATGGTCTAGTTATTAACAAATATATTTATCCCCCTTTGGAAATGAATTCAAAGCATACTGAATTAAAACCAGTTGCAACTAAAAAGCGTCAAGTTGTGTGGTCTGAAGTTACTAGTTAACTTTGGTATAGACACTGCCTCTGACAATATTCCACCTTCCATTTAACTAAATTGTTAGAGAAGGGAAAATGGTAGTTATAATAAGCCCATTCTGTACTTTTCATGCTTTCTATTGTGTTCCTTGTACTTTTGGAGACTAATACCCATTGAACTTTTAATGAATTTTGAACATCTGTAACTTTTATTACCAGTGACTCAGAGGTAAAGGATCTGCCTGCAATGCAGAAGACCTGGGTTTGATCCCTGGGTTGGGAAGACCCCCTGTAGAAGGAAATGGCAACCCTTTCCAGTATTCTTGCCTGGGAAATCCCATGGAGAGAGGAGCCTCGTGGGCCATGGTCCAGGGGGTCACAAAGACACGACTTAACGACTAAATGACAACTTTCACTAACGTCCTTCAGACCATTTCCCTGTGCTACTGCTGCTGCTGCTGCTAAGTCGCTTCAGCTGCATCCAACTCTGTGCAACCCCATAGACGGCAGCCCACCAGGCTCCCCGTCCCTGGGATTCTCCAGGCAAGAACACTGGAGTGGGTTGCCATTTCCTTCTCCAACCCATAAAAGTGAAAAGTGAAAGTAAAGACGCTCAGTCATGTCTGACTCTCAGCGACCCATAGACCACAGCCTACCAGGCTCCTCCATCCATGGGATTGTCCAGGCAAGAGTACTGGAGTGGGTTGCCATTGCCTTTTCCTGCTACACTGTTCCTTAAAAAAGAAATAATTGATTAGAAGATTTAGGAGATCAAATACTAACACAGCTTTCACACTAATCAAAATTAAGAAAAAAATAAAGATTTCATGATTTTTACATCTGCCTACAGAGGGAAATACGAGACAAGCTTATTGACTAATAAACTTAGCTTTAAATAATAGATAAAGCATGTCATTTTCATATTAAAAAACCAAAGAGTTGTAATCACTTTAAATTTAAGGCACTTTACTATTTAAGTAAAAAATGAATTCAGTAAAATACAATCAAATTTTATATAAAATCTGCCAAATAGAAGCTCTTTACTGTGTGACCTTTAGCATCATTTGACAACCTCCAATAAAATCTTATTTTCACCTTCTGTTCTATACATTACTTCATGCATTATCAGCCCCAGAAAATGTTCAGTGACAATAATTTAATTGAAAGTGTCTTAATATAACCTATATTCAAATTCACTGAATGTCATGTATCATTTGTACAGCCTATTTCTTGACATTATTTTCAAAATATTGCTCGCATCCAATTCTTCTTGTCTGCAAATACTCAAATTCATACTACGGCTGTTATAGAAACAGCTAATTTACATATAGATTAAAAATTACCTTGAAGCCCATTTACACTCTGATGAGTTAAAGACAAAGTAACCCAAAGCTGATAGCTGGCTTCCATTAAATCCAAGTATTATGACACATTAGACTAGTCAAAATACAGGCTCCAGGTTCATGGCTTGGATCCTAAAATGCTGGATGGGATGATGGCAATGTAGCAGACATGGCCAAACTCAGGTATTTTCTTCAATACTATGCAGATTCTGAGACACTATCCCTTAAATTGACTCACCTCTGCACTTACTCTTCATGCTTTATCCAATACGCATTAATGGTAGCTGTTTTAAGTCAAATCAGTTAGCAGGCCATTGGCAATCTAGCCAATTTTAATTAGACTTGAGGAAAGAATGTTCTTTCAAAATAACTACAAAGTTTATAGTGTGACTAACTGCATAGTCTGATACTGCTGCTCTACTGGCCTGCCTGCTTTTCTATCTACTGGAAGCATTAGATGACTGCTGCCTACTATGACAGGTTTTCTACCACTTTCAGTAAGTAGATGCTTATTCATACTGGATATATCATTCTGTTGTGCCAGCCATGCCCAAGTTTTCTTTAAGTTCCCATACTCCTGGTCCTTATTTAAAGGGGAAGGGCTAAGTGACCAGCTTAGAACTCTATGAGCTATTGGACAAAAGATGGAGAGCTTTCTCTATGCCTGTTAACCTATTGGCCTCTCTGTTACCAATGGGATTCTCTCTCTTTCTCTCTTGAGAATTTAAACTCTTAGACACACAGATTATTGTCAGGAAAAGCTGAAAGACTATGTAGAGTTGAAATCAGAACTGGTATCAAAGAAAGCCTCATTAATAAGGAGTAGAGGGAGTTTACTGATGGTCCAGTGGCTAAAATGTTGCCTTCCAGTCCAGAGGGTGTAGGTTCGACCCCTGGCCAGGGAGTTAAGATTCCACATGCCTCACCACCAAAAAAGCAGAACAGCGCAATACTGTAATAAGTGCAATAAAGCCATTAAAAATGGTCCACATCAAAAAATATTAATTAAAAAAAAAAGGAGTTGAGGCTATGGATCAGATGCTCAAACCATCCAGTAGAGGAGAGAATGAAGGAGACTTGCAGAGAATGAGAGTTGAAAGAACTTACTGTACTGTAATAGAGACACAGTGAAGGAGACACAGACACAGAGTAACATTCAGAGAATGGCAGCGTCAGAGACAGAACTCCTGCGTTCCCACTGGCTTTCCACCTCCTGGCCCAGTGCCCATGAAAACTGGCCATACTTCCTGCCGTTAGTTTAGTGACACAGCCTTATATTTTTTCCATGTACATTTTTGCTTGAACTGATATGAGTAACTGTGCCTTTTAGGCAAACAAATGCTGATTACAAAAGCACATTAAAAGATGCTTTCAAGCAGTAGATGGAACTAGCTTATATCTGGATTTAAGAGAAAGAAAGAAAACAAAATCTGTTTTGTAGAAAAAAGAACAATCCTTCTGATGTGGCAGGATTCTCTAACATCCAACATTATGTGCTTTTAAGAAACAAATGTACTGGGACTTCCCTAGTAGCCCAGTGGTAAAGAATCTGCCTCCCAGTTGTAGGGGACATGGGTTCAATCCCTGGTCTGGGAAGATCCCATACACCCTGGAACAACGAACCTGTGCACCACAACTACTGAAGCCCAGGCTCTAGAACTCACGCCCTGCAACAAGAGAAGACACCGCAGTGAGAAGCCTGCACACCACAAGTAGAGAGCAACCCCCTGACTGCTGCATCTAGAGAAAGCCTACACAAAGCAATGAAGACCCAACACAGCCATAAAGAAAGAAAAGGAACCTACGTCTGCTTTCTTTTCATGAGAAAGTATTATATTCCTAAAAGTTATCATCTCGGAGAATTTCTAAAGAACCCAGGGTAAAGTGACATGTTGGTATTTTGTCACTTTCCGTATTTGAAACATGGAAAGGTCTTGCAGATGCATGACTATGAAGTCTGTTCTGTGCTCAGCATTTACCCTTTGGTATTTATTCAAGAGACTTAAGTCTCCTGCCTCTGTGCTCATCTTAATCCTTTTGCCGACCAAGTCTTTCCGGCCAACTCATTTGCTGATGATTCGGACACTCAACTGTCCCTCTGTCTCTAGTCTTCCTAAATTTTACCGCAGAGAGTATTTCTTCTTTTCCCCTTATAAACTAAGACATGCTTTCAGTTTCCTGAAATAGAGGCAACACTACAAAAGAAATTGCCGTGGATCTGGACTGCTTCCAGAGCCCAGCCAGTTAAACATCAACTAAAAAGAAAACCAGACAATGGCTCTTTTCCATCAGAATAACTTTGATCAAATGATTATACTACAAACACAGAGGTATTTATTGGAGGCTAAAATAGACCAAATCACAAAAGATGCAAGCAAAATAAATAAAGACATTTTTAAACAGGATGTTTAGCCAGCAATTCCACTCCATATATTTATTCAAAAGAAATAAAAACATATGTCCATAAAATGACTCGCAGAAATGGTCATGAAAGCTTTATCCATGATAGCCAAAAGCTGGAAACAACCCAGAATTCCATCCATAACTAAATATAGAAACCCACACAATACCCACACATACCCACACAATAGATAATACTCAAGCAGTGAAAAGGAATGAAGTTCTGATCTGAGTAACAACAAATGAACATCAATATTATTATGCTGAAGAAAGAAGCCAGACACAAAAGAAAGTGTAAGATTCAGCCTGTATGAAATTCTAGGAAAGCAAAACTAATCTACAGGAACAGAAAGCAGACCAGTAGTTGACTGAGACAGGGGTAGTAGAGACAGCTGACTACACGGAGGCATGAGGCAGCTTCTTGGAATAATGAGAAGGTCTTTATTGAGATGGCAGACACGCAGCTGTGTACATTTGCAAAAGGTCATTGAACTGAACACTTTCAAAACTGGTGCATTTTATTGCATATTAATTATACTGCAATAATGTTAATTTTAAAACAATAAGTTTATCATAAAGCTGGGCCCCTCCTAACCCTTATCATTATAGAGACATCATTGGCACTCAGAGAAATCACTATTTACCTAAATGTTCAAATTATTTTCTATTTAGTATTATTTAACATAGATTTTTCATGCAGCTATCTGAATTCACTTAGTCATCATTTAATAAATTCCAGTAATTTATTATACTCATATACCATAGTTAGTTGTATTAGGAAAACATTTCCCAATCTAAGATTGATCACTTTTACAGTTCTCAAGCAAGAAGGATAAAAGTGTGAGAGATCCTCAAGAGAGGGGGAAAAAGGCATAACTCGCTTGTTATTTTTCTTCTCTAATTTAAACTATTAAGCGTTTCATAGGTGTACACACACTTTAGATACATTTTATTATTTACAACTTTTTGGGTGCTTAGTTATCTCTACTTGAAAGCCAATGACTCGTTTTCAACAAGTAAAAGAATGCCCTTGAGGCCCCATCAGCTCATTCTCTCTACCAGATAAAAATCACTGATGTACATAATAGTGGAAGCAATCCCACATTCCATGACAAGAATCTCTTCCTGGCCTCCAGGAAACCTCCAAGAAACCATGATGGCTCAATGACTCAATTCATCTATGGATGCCCAACCCCACCATCCACACCACCTAATAAATTAATGAATCCACCAGGACAAAATGGTGGCTCTCATGAAAGAAGCTCTTATTTGTGTCAAAGAGCTGCATTCTCCCAAAGGCAAAAGCTTTGGGTCCTTTCTATTCTGATGCAAACTTTCTGTCCTTCTCATGATCTCTCTTACAGCACAAGGATTTTTCTCTATATTTTATAAGTATGTTATTTGTCATCACCCCCAGGTAATTGTTTCAACTGATGTTAATAATTACTTTGCCAACAAAGGTGTGTTTAGTTAAAGCTATGGTAGTCACATATGGATGTGAGAGTTGGAAAGAAAGTTGGATGTGAGGGTTGGAAAGAAAGCTGAGCGCTGAAAAAGTGATGCTTTTGAACTGTGGTGGTGAAGACTCTTGAGAGTCCTTTGGACTACAAGGAGATCCAACCAGTCCATCCTAAAGGAGATCAGTCCTGAGTGTTGATTGGAAGGACTGATGCTGAAGCTGAAACTCCAATACTTTGGCTACCTGACGTGAAGAACTGACTCATTGGAAAAGATCCTGATGCTGGGCAAGACTGAAGGCAGGAGGAGAAGGGGACAACAGAGGATGAGATGGTTGGATGGCATCACCGACTCAGCGGACATGGGTTTGAGTGAACTCCAGGAGTTGGTGATGGACAGGGAGACCTGGCATGCTGCTGTCCATGGGGTCGCAGAGTTGGACATAACTGAGTGACTGAACTGAACTGAAGTTAATAAAATACTTCAGGAACACAGGATAATTACTGAATTTTTGTAGCTGGAATAAAGAATTCCTGCAGACCACCCACAGCCAGGACACTTCTGGCTTCTGAATGGCTGAATTCACCAATGGGCCAAGGATTGGCAGTATCTGTCACTCACGCACCTCCTCAAGAGTTCAGATATGAAAAAGGTTCCTGCAGTGAAATAACACTGCTCTGTTTTATACAGTAACCAACAGTTTTTAATCGTCCTCAGTGAACATCCAACAACATCTATCTAACAACATCAGTGAGTGATGCTCCTTCAGGACAATGACTTCCCCTAAGATAGATTTTTTAAAAACTCATACCAGGGTTCATAAAATGTAAGGCCCAAGTATCTTCTGCCTTAATAGATCTAGCTAAAATAATGTGAAGAACTTAGCCTTGGCCCTCAAGCTGTCCCATTATTATTTCTGAGATATAGAAGAAGTTCTTCAAAGAAGGACTCCAGAGAAGTCCTTCAAATGTGTTCCAAGTTAGGATAGTCACCACTCAGAGCCCAGACTCTCCTTTTCCTGGTCCACTCCCCATCACCCATATCACATTTCCAGAGTCAGCCAGAAAGACCTGACCCCTTGCCTTAGCCATCCTGAGAACAGCGCTGTCCACACAAATGATCATGTCTCTGGATATTCCCAGAGATTCCTATGAAAGAAGGCCAGAGTACAGAAGAGACCACTGTCTTCCTCACTGGTGGTGCACGTGGTCGCTGAATTCTGAGGGCTCACTGTGCTCAGAATGTCATGAAGCGAGCTGACATTACTACCTTCATTCAGGGTGTTTCAAAACCAGTTCAAGGAGCCTGATCCTGGAAAGGTACCATCTGATCACAAGATTCTCCTAACCCTTCCACCCATCACCACCCAGGGTGACGTCTGAATGGTGGCAGGAATGAGGGCTTCTGCATTTAGCAACAAATCCTCTTATACCAATGTGAATGTTAATAAGCACAGAATCAAGGGAGACCCCTGGACTGTTCTTCCCAGTGTCTGGCCCCTGAAGACCTGCAAATGATGTAGGAAATACATGGGCTCCAGGTTAGACATTTACAACTGGCCACCTGTTTGCATTTCACTGGACATGAAGAAGTGGGCTTCAGGCTGGATACTTTAAACCGTTAGCATTTCCTGAGACAAAAGATAGATGGGCTCAAGTTAAGGCATTTACAATCAGCCTCCCGCTTGCCCTCTGAAATGGAACTAACAGCAGAAACAGGGTAACAGCCAGTGTTTGTCTCTTGTAAACACCTTAAGGCAATAATCATGGCAATAGTCAAGGTAACAGTCATGGCAATAGTCAAGGTAACAGTCATGGCAATAGTCAAGGTAACAGTCATGGCTAGAACAAAGACGGGCAAAACTCTGATTGAGTAAAGAATTAAGGCATCTCTGCTCCCAGTTTTTTGGGGACAAGGGAGATATTACACACGCATAGAAAGGCTCTCTGTGGGTCAACAGTCAAGGGATAACACGAGGCCACAATGAGTCCTGCTTCTCCCAGAAGCCTTCACTTCGAGATCCATCTTCGCTAAGGGGTATGTGTGCACCCAGAGGGTTCAAAGGTAGGTCAGGTGTGGAAAAAGAAGCCAGATAATTGGCCTAAAGGAAGACAAAGACCCGGAAGAACTGCCCTGTATAAGAGACTTAACCACCTCTTTACTGCGCTCCTCCTCACCAGAAGCACACCCCTTTCTTGCCGGGGGTGCATCTCTGCCTTGCTTCTGTCTTAACTAAACAAACCATTTCTCCATATGCTCTCCCACTTGTTGTTGTGCTACGTCTCTAATAATAAACTCTGTACCTGCATTCACAGTTTCTGCCTCTGTGTTAAACACATTTTTCACTGGGGGCAACTTTCCAGGGAAAATAGCTTCTAGCCTCTAGCCCTTGCTGCTCTGGTGACGAGGATTTCTGGGTCTCATCCAAGCTACCCAGGTCCAATTCCTGGGCAGGGAATGAAGATCTTGCTTCACACCGCTGCTCACTACTACCTCACTGAGATCACAAAGCACACCTGCATGCTTATCCATGATCTATATTCTTCCTCTAGATTTCAGTCCCCAAACGCTAAATCAATAATCTGAAGAGATGAACAGATTCTGAATTTTTAAACAAGAGTATGAGATGATTTTACATAGATCTAGTACTGAGAACCATTGCTAGGTAGGCTAAGGTAAACACTAGCACATAAGCCTCTTGATGAAAGTGAAAGAGGAGAGTGAAAAAGTTGGCTTAAGGCTCAACATTCGGAAAACGAAGATCATGGCATCTGGTCCCATCACTTCATGGGAAATAGATGGGGAAACAGTGGAAACAGTGTCAGACTTTATTTTTCTGGGCTCCAAAATCACTGCAGATGGTGACTAAAGCCATGAAATTAAAAGACACTTACTCCTTGGAAGAAAAGTTATGACCAACCTAGATAGTATATTCAAAAGCAGAGACATTATTTTGCCAACTAAGGTCCGTCTGGTCAAGGCTATGGTTTTTCCTGTGGTCATGTATGGATGTGCGAGTTGGACTGTTAAGAAGGCTGAGTGCTGAAGAATTGATGCTTTTGACCTGTGGTGTTGGAGAAGACTCGAGAGTCCCTTGGACTGCAAGGAGATCCAACCAGTCCATTCTGAAGGAGATCAACCCTGGGATTTCTTCGGAAGGAATGATGCTAAAGCTGAAACTCCAGTACTTTGGCCACCTCATGTGAAGAGTTGACTCATTGGAAAAGACTCTGATGCTGGAAGGGATTGGGGGCAGGAGGAAAAGGGGACGACAGAGGATGAGATGGCTGGATGGCATCACGGACTCGATGGACGCGAGTCTGAGTGAACTCCAGGAGATGGTGATGGACAGGGAGGCCTGGCAAGCTGCGATTCATGGGGTCGCAAAGAGTCAGACACGACTGAGCGACTGAACTGAACTGAACTGATATGCAAAATGTGGGTATTCTCATATATCCTGCAGGTCTTTCCTTAGAATAGATATGTGCCATAGCAGCAGTACTGACATTTATCTGAAATGTGGGTTGTCAAAGGATGCAGGGCCTACAATAATGGAGACCATGAGGAACACTGTCTAAACATCCAGTTTTCATGTGGATACTTGCACACATGTGAAAATGAAAGTGCTAAAAATTTCTGAAAGGATGAGAAGGACAACAGGTATTTAATTTTTGCTTTTAAGGGGAAAATATAGAAATTTCAGGAAAAAATAAGATGTATGTTTAATCCTAATTTTAAAAGTACTCTATTGATATAAAGACATCGGTTTGTTCAGGAAGATAAAGAATATGTTATGTTTAATTTGCTTTGCTTTGCAGTTAGAATTGCCATATTTGAAACACTGAATTGAAGAGTACAATTCATGTAAGGAATAATTATCCATTTACTCATTGAAATTACCGTTAGATCATTTAGAAGTACCAGTATCTTATCTCCATCTCTTTCGGTTAATGAATAGCAGGCCAATATCTGAGAGACAAGAGAAGAAGAACTAGTATTTACCATCATTACTACCCACCAGTTCTTGTATTAAGCAGCATACAGGTCACATATGAGAAAAGAGTGTGAAAAGTATTTGTTTAAACACACAAGAAAAAGTTATGTTTTCAAAACTTAGCCTCCATGGTGTTAAGTGGGCTTCCTTGGCAGCTCAGACAGTAAAGAACCTGTCTGCAGTGCAGGAGACCCAGGTTCCTTCCCTGAGTCAGGAAGATCCCCTGGAGAAGGGAATGGCAACCCACTCCAGTGTTCCTGCCTGGAGACTTCCATGGACAGAGGAGCCTGGTGGGCTACAGTTCATAGCGTTGCAGAGTCAGACACACCTGAGTGATTAACACTTTCACTACTTTTCATGCTGTTAAGAGTTACAGAAACCATTCATGTTCTGAAAAGAAAATGTGGGAGGTGGAGACAGTCTACTGAATTCAACATTTGTCAACTGTAGCTTAATCTAACACAGTGGTTTAAAAACCAGATATGACTTCTGGCCCCCTTCCCTGGAGTTCCTGATTTTGAAGGTCTGAGGTGAGGCTAGAGTACTTTCATTTCTTAATTTCCAAGTGATACTGACGCACGATTGGAGAACAGCTGGTCTAAACAGTTTCATTTTCCAGCTGTGGCAGCTTCTGTACCCCTGTCCCAGTGTTGCGGGAGGTCTGTAATGGGCACACCGTCAGATGCATCCTGGACCTAAGCCCAAATGTCTTTCTGTTTCTGGAACTGTTTTTATCTGGTTTTGACAAGAAAGGGAAAGGATTTCTGGTTTCAAAAGTATATTTTGTGCATGTTAGAAATATTGGAGGAAAACAAAAAGAAAACGATCTTGTAAAAACTGTAAGTACCTTTCCAAAACCGTCTTTAATGTGCACTGGAATCCACTCAAATGGCTTTGGGCTTTGAATCCAATCAAGCGCAGAGCCTGCTTTGCTCATATTTCTGCTGTTGAAACTTGGCTACAAAGATTAGCAAAATCATAAAAATGGCTGACAATCAAATTTGCCTTGTTTCTTCATTTTGTTTTGCACTTTTCCATGAAAGATGCACCCTGAATCTCAAATATATCTTCCCCCTGGGCTATCTGGTTAAAAAAAATTATCTTATTCAGCTGCAGTATCTCTTGAAGAAAGTGGCATCACAACCCACAATGAGTTCTACAGGATTCAGCACCCTCAAGTATCAGCCCTTACACTTCTGGAGACGTAAAGATTCCCAATTAGTAATGCTCTTAGAAAGTTTCACGGTTTTCTAGTAAAAAGGCTATTACCAATTCACAAACAAAGAATTTCAATCCAAACTTTATGTCAGTGTATTGTTTCTTGCATCCTTTCTTTCTGGAAGGCAGCTGCTCTAAGAAAAAGATTCTTTGTCTTTCCTAAATCCTGCTCTCGTCTCTAGGTATTTTCAAGAGGGATTAGCACCATGACATCAGGAAGCAAAAGTGAGCCTTGGAGTGCACAACTCATTAGAGTCATAAAATAGGTGGGTCTTGACTTCTCTTGTTGCATACATTTTATTTACACAATTAATCAACAAATAAACATAGCTGACCCTTAATATTCAAGGGATGTTATACTAATATTGGTGGCTGCTTTCATAAAGAAAAAAAGCTGTCACTTTGTGTTAGAGAATTGTAACAATTAATAGAAACAAAAGCGTCCCTCCACCTCCAGGCAGTGTCCTTTTTTCATTTTTTTTTTCCTTTTTATTGGAGTATGGCTGATTCACAAAGTTGTGTTAGTTACAGGTGTACAGCAAAGTGATTCAGTTACACATATAGTATATCCACTTTTTTAAAAAGAGTATTTTCCCATATAGGCCATCAGAGTATTGAGCAGCATTCCCTGTGCTATGCAGCATGTTCCTATCAGTTATCTATTTAATATATATCGGAGAAGGCAATGGCAGCCCACTCCTGTACTCTTGCCTGGAAAATCCCATGGGCGGAGGAGCCTGGTGGGCTGCAGTCCATGGGGTCGCTAAGAGTCGGACACGATTGAGCCACTTCACTTTCACTTTTCACTTTCATGGACTGGAGAAGGAAATGGCAACCCACTCCAGTGTTCTTGCCTGGAGAATCCCAGGGACAGGGAGCCTGGTGGGTTGCCATCTATGGGGTCGCACAGAGTCGGACACGACTGAAGCGACTTAGCAGCAGCAGCAGTGTATATACGTCAGTCCCAACCTCCCAATTTATCCCTACTCTTTCCTTATCCCCTGGCAACCATAAATTTGTTTTCTACATCTGTGACTCTACTTCTGTTCTGTAAATAAGTTCACTTGTGTCCTTTTTCTTAGATTCCACATATAAGCGACATCATAAACGTGTCTTTCTGTGTCTGACTTATTCCACTCAGCATGACAATCTCTAGTTGCTGCAAATGCATCACTTGCCTTTTTATGGCTGAGTAATATTCCACTGTATGTACATCCCACATCTTCCTTGTCCATTCCTCTGCTGATGGACATTCAGGTTGCATTTATATCCTGACTATTGTAAATAGTGGTGCAATGAAAATTGGGGTGCACGTGTCCCTTTTAATTATGGTTTTCTCCAGGTATATGCCCAGGAATGGGATTGCTGGACCATATGGTAGTTCTATTTTTAGATTTTTAAGGAACCTCCATACTGTTCTCCATAATGGCTATACCAATCTACATTCCCATCAACATTTTCTCCACACCCTCTCCAACATTTACTGTTTGTAGATTTTTTTATGATGTCCTCTGCAAACAGTAACAATTTCACTTCTTAACCAACCTGTATTCCTTTTATTTTGCTTTGCCAACTGCCATGGCTAGGATTTCCAAAACTGTTGAATAATAGTGGTGAGAGTGGACATCTCATCTTATTCCTGATTTTAGAGGAGATGTTTTCCATTTTTCACCATTAAGAATGATGTTTACTGTGGGTTTGTTATGACCTTTATTATGCTGAGCTAAGTTCCCTCTCTGCCCACTTTCTGAGGAGTTTTTATCATAAATGGGTGTTGAATTTTGTCAAAAACTTTTTATGCATCTATTGAGATTATATAGTTTTCATTCTTCAATTGGGCTTCCCTGATACCTCAGCTGGTAAAGAATCCTCCTGCAGGAGATCACTGGTTCGATTCCTGGGTCGGGAAGATCCCCTGGAGAAGGAATACGCTACCCACTCCAGTATTCTTCGGCTTCCCTGTGGCTCAGCTGGTAAAGAATCCACCTGTTGTGTTTTTTTTTTAATTCTACAGTTTGTTGATGTGGCATATCACGCTGATTTGATTTTCAGATATTGAAAAATCTTTGTACCCCTGCGATAAATTCCACCAGATCATAGTTTATGGTCCTTTTTATGTATTGTTAGATTCGGTTTGCTAGTATTTTGTTGAGGATTTTTGTGTTCACGTTTATCAGTGATACTGGCCTGTAATTTTCTGTTGTTATTGTGATAAACTGGTCTGGTTTGGGTATCAGGATGATGGTGGCCTCGTAGAATGAGTTTGACAGTGTTTCTTCCTCCACAGTTTTTTGAAAGAGTTTCCAAAGGATAGCTGCTAACTCTTCTCTAAATGTTTGACAGAATTCACCTGTGAAGCCATCTGGTCCTGGACTTCTGTTTGCTGGAGGATTTTTAATCACGGTTTCAGTTTCATTTCTTGCGTTTGGTCTGTTCATATTCTCTATTTCTTCCTGGCTCAGTCTTGGAAGCCTGCATCTTTATAAGAATTTGTTCATTTCTTCCAGGTTGTCCATTTTATTGGCATATAGTTGCTTGTAGTAGTCTCTTACGATCCTTGGAACAAAAGCTTGATTAAAACAAACACTTAATTTGAGGTGTCAGAGCCCAAGCAGAGTGAAGACAATCAGATGTGACTCAGGCTGGATTGTTGAAGCATGAGGAAGTTGATGGGGGTGCCCACGGTTTGGGAGAGGGAGTGTTGAGGTGGAAAACAGCAGCCCAGCTAGGGATGTCAAAGCCTGTGTTGGGTAAGATGGGTATCTTTGTGTGCCAGTGTAGCAACAATGTGCGATTGGTCACATACAGGATAACTGATCAGACATTACAGAAGGCTAATGGGAGCCAAGTTACTCACTGTTGAAGAAAGAGGTTACAAATATGTAATGGGGAAAAAAAAAACCTAGAATATACTTTGTGGTAGTGGATTGAAATTGGAGGTATAGGTGAAAAGTCATGACTCTGATACAGATACAGAAATGCAAATATACATATGAGGAAAGAAAGCTAGAAAGGTAAATATTCCCTAACTCTGACCACTCAGAGGGCCTCAGAACAATGCTTCACTCTCAATGAGAACAACTAGGTTGCAGAATTCAGCTTTTATGTATCTTTCTCTGTTAGTCCAGGGCTCCTTGGAGTAATAGGTGATCTCAGCATTGGGGCAATAAAAGTACATGAGCCACAGAAACTCACTGTTCCCAAAAGTAAGGAAGCACTCAAAAAATGATAGAGATATGAGAAGACAAAAGCCATTCTGAAGGGATTTTCAATGACTAAATATGGGGAAATTTCAGCATCAAAATAAATAATTATAGTAGTGGATTATAACTCATCGAATTTAATCAAAACCTCTAAGTCCATACTAAATAAGTTGATTGATTGATTTTAAGTGAGAAGAGAAATGGGAGAGTTAAATAGTTTTAAAGTAACTTTCCACAAAACACTTATTAATTTCAAAAGGGCAAAGAGTAACTTTACAGTGGAGAAGCTCTAGCACAGATTTAACCCAAATAATCAAAAAAATCAAGATTCCCGGGAGAAATATCAATAACCTCAGATAAGCAGATGACACCACCCTTATGGCAGAAAGTGAAGAGGAACTAAAAAGCCTCTTGATGAAAGTGAGAGAGAGTGAAAAAGTTGCCGTAAAGCTCAACATTCAGAAAACGAAGATCATGGCATCTGGTCCCATCACTTCGTGGCATCCCTTGGACTGCAAGGAGATCCAACCAGTCCATTCTAAAGGAGATCAGCCCTGGGTGTTCTTTGGAAGGAATGATGCTAAAGCTGAAACTCCAGTACTTTGGCCACCTCATGCGAAGAGTTGACTCATTGGAAAAGACCCTGATGCTGGGAGGGATTGGGGGCAGGAAGAGAAGGGGACAACAGAGGATGAGATGGCTGGATGGCATCACCAACTCGATGGACATGAGTTTGAGTGAACTCCTGGGAGTTGGTGATGGACAGGGAGGCCTGGCGTGCTGCAATTCATGGGGTTGCAAAGAATCGGACTTGACTGAGCCACTGAACTGAACTGAACTGAATCCAAAAAAAAAAGAAAAGTCGCCCAGTTGTGTCCGACTCTTTGTGACTTCATGAACTGTACAGTCCATGGAATTCTCCAGGCCAGAATACTGGAGTGGATAGCCTTTCCCTTCTCCAGGGGATCTTCCCAACCCAGGGATCAAACCCAGGTCTCCTGCGTTACAGGCGGGTTCTTTACCAGCTGAGCCACAAAGTGAACATAAATAAAGAGGCAAACTGAAATCATGAGCCACTGACACAATGAGAACAATTCAAAATCATATCTGTAATATTCTGGAAAAAGATCAACTGGATTATAAACATGATGGAATATCAAACAAACCCAAATTGAGGAGTAGTCTATGAAGTAATCCTTAAAAACATCAAGGTCATTGTGCCAGACAGACCCTAAAATGAATAACAATAATCTCAGCTTCTTGGGGTTAATATCTTTGTGCAATCCTATCTCTTGAGTTTGGGCAGAACCAAGAGGACACAGCAAAGGTTGATGGGATGTCCCTATCATGATTACATTACAGTATGTATAAGGCTCCATCACACCCACAGAGTCTCAGCTTCTGTCCTTGAAGGAGGATTCTCCCATGAAGTGGTCATGTTGGAAAAAACCCACATGGTAAGAAACTGCAGGAGCTAATGTAATCTTCGGCAACAAAACAGAAGTCCTACAGCAGCAAGGAAATGAATCCTTCCAGCAATCTGAAGGAGTTATGAAGCAGACCTTTCTGCATTCAAGCCTCTGATGAGGCCACAGCACTGGCTAATATGTGAACTGCAGCCTGCTGAAACCCTGAAGCTAAGTCCTGTCTGGACTCCTGACTTCCAGAAACTGAGATAATAAATATGCACTGTTTAAAGCTGCTAAATTTATGTTATTTTTTTTTTTATGCAGCACAGAAAACAGGGACAGTCATTAGAGTCAATAAAAGACTGAGAAACTCTTACAGACTAAAGGAGACCAAAGAAATATAAGAACCCAATGTAATGCAAGATTCTGAACTGGATCCTTCTGGGCATTACTGAGACAACTGTAAAGACTTGAAGGTGGTTTGCGAATCAGATGGTAGAAGTATATCAACGTTATTTTCCTAATTTTGATAAAGGTTTTACAGTTATTTAGGAGACCATCCTTGTTAGTAGAAATACTAATAATAAACAAACACATGGAGTATAAATATTTGAATACTTTGATTACTAAATACTCTGGACACTAAAGTATACAAAATATTTAAAGGTGATGATGGGGCATTAAATTGGCAACTTACAAATGGTTCAGGGGGATAAGTTACTTATATTCACAACCATTTTGTAAACTGAAGACTGTTCATGTATTTCAAAAACAAACCAAAAAACCTGTTCGTACCTACTCTTTTCTATCTCAACAAATACCATTTCTATTTTCCCAGGTGCTTGGGTCAAGAACAACATCTATTGCCTGTTCTATTTCAATAGACTCCTAACTGTTCCCCCTCTTGCTCTATAACACCCTCCCATCCCCCACTGCCACATCAATTCTCTACACAGTAGCCAGAGTGATGTTTTAAAATTTAACTCAGATTCTGTCAAGCCCCTGCTCAAAATCTCCAATGGCTGAGCTCGGCATTCCTTTACACAAACTACACCTCCTCGTGAGCTGGCCCCTGCTCACCTCTCTGGCTCACCTCTACCCATTCTCCTTCATCATTCCATTTCAGTCCGTAACACCCTTCTTGCTGCTTCCTGAGTTCAAGTTTCTGCCCTTCCTATTCTCTCTGTTTAGGTTCCCCCAGGCAGCAACATGGCTTACTTCTTTCCATCAATATGGCTTCCATCAAATGCCACATCCTTAGAGAACTCTTCTTTGAGCATTATATTAAAACTGTGCCCTCTTTCCCTTTTTTTTTTTTTTTTTTAGCTGGGAAAGATTGAGTGCAGGATGAGAAGAGGGAGACAGAGGATAGGTTGGATGGCATCATAGACTCAATGGACATGAGTTTCAGCAAACTCTGGGAGATAGTGAAGGACAGGGAAGCCTGGCATGCTGCAGTCCATGGGGTCACAAAGAATCAGACACGACTTAGCAACTGAACAACAACTTTCCCACCATAATGTACAATTATCCCTCGCCCCACTTTATTTTTCTTAATGATACTTATTACAGCATGCATGCTAAGTCGCTTCAGTCGTATCTGACTATGGACCGTAGCCCGCCAGGCTCCTCTGTCCATGGACTTTTCCAGGCAAGAACACAGGAGTGGTTTGCCATTTCCTCCTCCAGGGGATCTTCCCAATCTGGGAATTGTACCCTGTCTCTTGTGTCTCCTGCACTGGAGGCAGATTCTTTACCACTGAGCCACCTGGGAAGTCCTATGCACTACAAAATACTTAGCAGCAGTCCTGACTTCTACTCACTAGATGCCAATAGCACCCTCCCAGTTGTGACAACCAAAAATGTCTCCAGACATTGCCAAATGTCCCCAGGAGGGCAAAAGTCGCCCTTAATTGAGAGCAACTGATGGAACCCAAAATCACTGCAGATGGTGACTGCAGCCATGAAATTAAAAGACGCTTACTCCTTGCAAGAAAAGTTACGACCATTCGAGGTTTTTTGTATTTCCATACAAATTGGGAACTTATTTGTTCTAGTTCTCTGAAAAATACCATTGGTAGCTTGACCCTGGAGGATGGGATGCGGAGGGAGGTGGGAGGGGGGTTCTGGATGGGGAACACATGTGCACCCGTGGCTGATTCATGTCAATGTTTGGCAAAAACCACTACAATATTGTAAAATAATTAGCCCCCAATTAAATAAATTGATTTTTAAAAAAAGAAAAATTATGACCAACCTAGACAGCATATTAAAAAGCAGAGATATTACTTTGCCAAAAAAGGTCCGCATAGTCAAGGCTATGGTTTTTCCAGTAGTCATGTATGGATGTGAGAGGTGGACTATAAAGAAAGCTAAGCACCAAAGAATTGATGCTTTTGAACTGTGGTGTTGGAGAAGACTCTTGAGAGTCCCTTGGACTGGAAGGAGATCCAACCAATCCATCCTAAAGGAGATCAGTCCTGGGTCTTCATTGGAAGGGCTGATGTTGAAGCTGAAACTCCAATCCTTTGGCCACCTGATGCGAAGAGCTGACTCATTTGAAAAGACCCTGATGCTAGGAAAGATTAAGGGCAGGAGGAAAAGGGGACAACAGAGGATGAGATGGTTGGATAGCATCACCAACTCAATGGACATGAATTTGGGAAGACTCCAGGAGCTGTTGATGGACAGGGAGGCCTGGCATGCTGTAGTCCATGGGGTCGCAAAGAGTCAGACACAACTGAGTGACTGAAATGAACTGAACTGAACTGAACTGATGGAACCCTGGATGGAACTCAGGAACAGAACCTGAGTCTTTTGTTTATCTGACTGCATTGGGTCCTAGTCGCAGCCCACAGGAATCTTCTGTTGCAGGGCACAGGCTCAACAGTTGCACTTCGTGAGATTAGCTGCTCTGCGTCATGTCGGATCTTGGCTCCCTGAGGGATTGAACCCATTTCCCCTGCATTGCAAAGCAGATTTTCAACCACTGCACCACTAGAGAAGTCCCTGTGTGTGCTCAGTTGCTCAGTGGTCCCTGACTCTGTGA
Organism: Capra hircus; assembly: GCF_001704415.2. Lineage (NCBI taxonomy): Eukaryota > Metazoa > Chordata > Mammalia > Artiodactyla > Bovidae > Capra > Capra hircus. Next base: position 16,591,423 of record NC_030815.1, read on the forward strand.
CTCCATGGACTGGAGCCTGCCAGGTTCCTCTGTCCATGGGATTTCCAAGCACGAATACTAGAGCTGATTGCCATTTCCTTCTCCAGGGGACCTTCTTGACCCAGGAATTGAACCCTAGTTTCCTGCGTCTCATACACTGGCAAGAGGATTCTTTACCACTGCACCACCTGGGAAGTCTGGAGCTTAGGCACTAGTATTTTATAAAGGTTTTTTTACCTATTTTTCATAAGCAACTAAGGCTGAGAACCACTGAGCCAGACTTTTCTTGCAGAGAACGAATACCGTATTTAAAAGAATCACTGTTAAAACCTGGGGCAGGGCTCAGAGCTCAGTCTACAGAGGTGGATGAAATATCTTCAACTGTTGAAAAGCCTAGGTAACTAGGCTTGGTAGATCTTATTCACTCTCTCCAGTTGAATGTGTTTAACTGCATTTTTTAGCAGTCTTAGGATTTTATGCTGTGATTATATTAAGTTCCTTTCTTGCAAGACAAGAAAAGGAACAGAAAAAAAGAATTGACAAATCGCAGAACTGGTTTTTTTTAACTTTTCTTTCATTAAAAAAAAAAGAGGAAGTTTTTATTAGTTGGTTCCTTTTTCACTGTTTAAAAGCCTTCTATTAATATTATGCTATCTTTTGAGATTGCCAGTTATCACCTGAGAATATTAGCAGTTAGAGGGAGGACCTCTGTGGAGGTCCTTCATATATCTGAAAACAGTACCATGCTTGCCTTTCCTAAATCCTATACAGAGTGGGCAGTAAAGAGTTACAGGTTAGCCTGCTGCCCTGCTCGGGAGTTCCCAGGCAGGCAAGCCTCTGCTTCTGCAAGCTCTTCTGAAAGAGAACCTAGAAGTATTCTAGAGCGGGGATACCCAACCTTCGAGACCTAATGCCTGATGATACAAGGTGGAGCTGATGTAATAATAATAGACATAAAGTACACAATAAATGTAATGCGCTTGAATCATCCCGAAACCATCGCCTCAACCCTAGTCTGTGGAAAAATTGTCCCTCCACAAAACCAGACCCTGGTGCCAAAAAGGTTGGGTACCACTGGTCTAAGAAAGGCTTTTCTTGGCTTACTGGGCCTGATCTTCCCAAAAAGGTTTTACATCCATAAAACATCCCTCTGACTGTGCAAAGGCTATGTACGCTCAGAGTATTCAAACAGAGTGCACACACAGATGGTACCAAGAGGGCCTTTAGCATTAGCGATGCTTACTAATGGCTGAGCTGCAGCCACGTTGATATCTGTCCTACAATATCCGAACAATCCTCATTTTTGTTATAATGTCACTACGTCCTGTTGAAATAAATGTTAGATAATGAAGTGTGACTTCATAATGAGTGATAGGCGCTCATTATTAGGCTCACTGGTGTTCAAACTGGTCATCAGCCCTGCTGGACTGCTTACACGAGAGCTCTCAGGTGGACACTTGCATATGAACAATAGCTCCCTTCCTCTTCTGCTCTCGAAACCTACAACATCCACCTTCATTCCACCACTGCGAAGAATTCTCAGACGAACACTTAGATTGCCAGGATCTTCTTGGGACTCCCTTGCTTTCCAATGAAATAAAAACAAGCACAACAGAATAAGGAAGTGAATGCTGTGAGGTAGGAGCTGGCTGGCACTGAATGAGGGCAGCCCAGGGCACAGGGAGGTGTCCTGAGGCAAGTCAGGAGAGCAGAGATGCCAAGGCCCACTGCAAATGCCTGGTGTGCAGTCACACGAGAGTGCGGCAGGGGAGAGAAGCTACGGAGAACGAAGAATGAGTGTGTTATGAAAGTCAGGGGACAAATTCAATCATAAGGATTTGGAGTCAATGGGGCAAAGCCCAAGTAATAAAACACTGGAGATAAGCAGTAAGTGAGTCATATTCACTAGTACGAGGAAATGGGTTTCCTTAAATGCCTCCTCTCACTCTTTCTGGAACCCAGCACCTCCGTTACTAAGAGAATTAAGTGGGGACCATTTGTAATATAACTCAACCCTGAAGAAAACACTCCGTTAGCACAATGAGCTGGAGATTACTCTTCATGGTCTAGAGAACTGGCAGTGTGTTAGATATTTCAATATCGCCCTGAAGCCTACAAGCGGTGTCACTCCTGCGTGCTTTACACAGCCTGCCATATAGCAGATGAACAAATCAACTTATCAAGGGCACGCATGCGCCTCTGCCACTTGGGACCCGATGCTCAGCACCGGCACAGCACGACCAAAAACCACGAAATCTGTTTACACAACTCACACCCTTCAGGCCCCAGGGAGATGATTCTCCACATATCTGGCCCTCTGACTTCAAACCCAAAGGCAAATACACGTGAATTCTGTGAATTTTGTGGGTGGAAATCAGATACAAAAACCGATTTAGATGAGGGAATGTTTGAATGGCAGAAGCACTTAGGTAAGAGAAAAGGCAAATTAATTATGTTGTCAACTTCCTCTCAGATGAAGTGAACGCAATAGATTCCTGAATAATGAAATAGAGCTCCCCAAGTGTCATGCATCTATCTTCTTTGCTTCTCTTCATGTTTCAATTCATAGTTCCAGAGGTACTTATGAACTAGATTAGTTTTTGAAAATTAAACATGGTTGCTTAAGAACATTTTGCAATATTGAATATTTTATAGCAGCCTTAAATCTGTGTATACATAGGCTTAGATGTAATGAGGTTTAAGTATTAGCAATTAGGTGGAAACTGAACATGAGAAGTGCAAAAACTTTTATGGTTATGAAAATACTTAAGATTTGGTCAAATTTATAAAAATTAAACTAAAATAATTCAAAACTTTAAATAATTTTATTTAAAATTTTTATAGTACAGTTTGTTTTCTTTCAATTATATTGCAAAATTATGATAGTATTATCAAATATTTAATAAATATTACTAGAAAGGTTTTTAAAAGTAAAATTTTAAAGATTGTCCATTTATTTATGTTTCTAAATTCTGTACACTTCAAATGAAGTTAACTGTGTTGGAGTGTTTGATCCTTTAGCATTAGTTTTCTATCACTCCTATAACAAAGTACCACAGTTCAGTGATTTAAAACAATACAGATTTATTATAGGCCAGAAATTCAACAATGGTGCTTTGATCCCTGGACTGGGAAGGCCCCACATGCCGCGGAACAACTAAAACCACGTGCCACACTGAGCCCACGTGTTCTAGAGCCCGCGCGCCACAAGAGAGGCCGCAGCAATAAGAGGCCTGTACTTATATGGAGAGTACATCATGAGAAACGCTGGACTGGAAGAAACACAAGCTGGAATCAAGATTGCCGGGAGAAATATCAGTAACTTCAGACATGCAGATGACACCATCCTTATGGCAGAAAGTGAAGAGGAGCTGAAAAGCCTCTTGATGAAAGTGAAAGAGGAGAGTGAAAAAGTTGGCTTAAGGCTCAACATTCAGAAAACGAAGATCATGGCATCTGGTCCCATCACTTCATGGGAAATAGATGGGGAAACAGTGGAAACAGTGTCAGACTTTATTTTTTTGGGCTCCAAAATCACTGCAGATGGTGATTGCAGCCATGAAATTAAAAGACGCTTACTCCTTGGAAGAAAAGTTATGACCAACCTAGATAGTATATTCAAAAGTAGAGACATTACTTTGCCGACTAAGGTCCGTCTAGGCAAGGCTATGGTTTTTCCAGTGGTCATGTATGGATGTGAGAGTTGGACTGTGAAGAAGGCTGAGCACCGAAGAATTGATGCTTTTGACCTGTGGTGTTGGAGAAGACTCTTGAGAGTCCCTTGGACTGAAAGGAGATCCAACCAGTCCATTCTGAAGGAGATCAGCCCTGGGATTTCTTTGGAAGGAATGATGCTAAAGCTGAAGCTCCAGTACTCTGGCCACCTCATGCGAAGAGTTGACTCATTGGAAAAGACTCTATGCTGGGAGGGATTGGGGGCAGGAGGAGAAGGGGATGCAGAGGATGAGATGGCTGAATGGCATCACTGACTCGATGGACGTGAGTCTGAGTGAACTCCGGGAGCTGGTGATGGACAGGGAGGCCTGGCGTGCTGCGATTCATGGGGTCGCAAAGAGTCGGACACGACTGAGCGACTGAACTGAACTGAGCACCGCAACTAGAGAGCATGCTCGGCTCACGGCAACTGCAGGAAAGCCCGTGCTGCAGCAGAGGCCCAGGACACCCAAAACAAAACGCAGACTGACTCCTCACGGCACAGCTTTCCGCCACGAAAAAGGGTCCAAGGTGTAGACACGGAGATCTTAATGGGACAATTATCTTAACAGTCACTGCAAATGAGTACAAGACTAGAATAGCAAGAGAATATATGATCATGAAACTCGAAAGGAAAACAGGTGAAGAGAAAACTGGAACTCTTGAAGGAGACACCTGCTTATACTTTTAAAAACTGAAAACAATGGGAGTGAACAGACATCTGTTGAGCGTGACACACTTAACAGTTGTGAAACTACAATTTTTTTTTATAATGGAGAGTTACTTACTGATCAAAACATTCAAAATAAGCAAGTGAATTATTCACATTAAATTCATAGCATGAAAAGGTCAGACAAAATTCCAACTTCATATTCTTAACTAAATGAAGACTAATTATCAATCCAAACAATGAGACTATAGGGGAGTCCCCATTTGCACTTTTGCCTGGAATCTAACAATATCAGGGATAGGCTGGCTTCACCTTGAGACCAGACCACAGAGTCAGCTCCATACCTCTCCTCTCCTTCACCCATAGGTCTGGGGCCTCGTCAGAACTGGATTTGAGGAACACAAAACCTAGCGGAGGGAGCAAACAGTTGGAAAAGGAGCTGATAGGGAGAGAAAAATAGAGAGGATGCAATACAGAGGGTATTGAGGATAATTCTGCTCTTAATACCAGAGGCTGTGTGGTCCCTGAGAGTCAGGAACAACTTGAAGAGACCAGAGAATCCACACCCAAATCGATGCTACTCTGGATTCTGGGTTGGTTAAGAAATCTCACCCACTCAAACTCCTCTAGAATATTCTCTCTGATTCCACACAGGTGCCTAACCACTGAATGGCAAAGCCACTTTGTTTTAGACTGTACGACCTCCTGCTCCAAAACAAAGGGAGAAATGATGAGTTTACACTATAAATTTCCTACTTTATTAAACATGGGGAAGAGGAAATCTAAGCAAAGAGCTGAGATGCTGACTTAATCATCCTTGCCCACAGAATGGTGACCAATTCCTTGTCAAGGGATGAATGACAAAGTTAGCTCACACTTCGTACAGGATGGGTCTACTCAGTTACACTTTTAAACACAGTGTTTATTAATTCAGATAATTATATACTTGTAGTGAAAAATGAGCCATTCTCAGGCAAATCACTTACTACAAATTTTAAGTAAGAATCATAAAAGGACAGTATAGCAAAAGTAGCTACATGTGCACCAGAACTCTAATCACCAGCTACTGACTAATCAATGCCCAGAAAAGAACAGTTCATCTTTCATTTTCATCAACATTAAAAGAAGCAGATGAAGTGCCTATTCAAATCTTTAGACCATTTTCTATTCAGTTGTTTTCTTTTTGTTGAGCTGTGAAAACTCTTTATACAATCTGAATGCAAGAGTTTCCCAGGTATTAGTGGTAGAACCTGCCTGCCAAATCAGGAGACGTAGGAGACCTGGGTTCTATCCCTGGATTGGGAAGATCCCCTGGAGTAGGAAATAGCAATCCACTCCAGTATTCTTACCTGGAGAATCCCATCGACAGAGGAGCCTGGCAGGCCACAGTCAGTGGGGTCCCAGAGTTAGACAAGATTAAAGTGATTTAGCAACATGCATTCTGAATAGAAAGCCTTTATCAGATAAGCATTTTTGCAAGTATTTTTCTCTAAGTCTATGACTTATCTTTTTGTTTTCTTGATGCTCTATTTCAGAGCAACTCTGTAATTCTTGTGAAGTCCAATCTAACAATTTTTTTCTTACATGGCTTTGAAGGGGTTTTTTAATCCCCAAAAATTTTTACTTAGCTTTGCGTATTAGCTCAGCTCAAAGCTAAGCAAACTGATCAAAAAGATTCTTATATTTACTTCTAGCAATTTTATACTTTTAGGTTTTGATTTTAGGTCTCTGATCCATTTCAGATGGCAAATTAGCACATAAAAATATGTCCTCATCATCAGGCATTAGGAAAATGCTTATCAAAACCACAAAGAAATACTACTATATACTAAAATTAAGAAACAGAACAAAAAAGAACCCTGACCATACCAAATGCTGAAAAAGGAAGGGCTACTGAAATTCCCATATAGTGATGGTGAAAATGCAAAATGACATTACCACATTGGAAAACATTTTGAAAGCAGCTATACTGACATGGTTTGCCTTGGAAACAAACAGAGATCATTCTGTTGTATTTGAATTGGATCCAAGTACTGCATTTTGGAATCTTTTGTTGACCATGATGGCTACTCCATTTCTTCTGAGGGATTCCTGCCCACGGTGGTAGATATAATGGTCATCTGAGTTAAATTCACCCATTCCAGTCCATTTTAGTTCGCTGATTCCCAGAATATCGATGTTGACTCTTGCCATCTCCGGTTTGACCACTTCCAATTTGCCTTGATTCATGGACCTAACATTCCAGATTCCTATGCAATAGTGCTCTTTACTGCATTGGACCTTGCTTCTATCACCAGTCACATCCACAACTGGGTATTGTTTTTGCTTTGGACCCATCCTTCATTCTTTCTGGAGTTATTTCTCCACTGATCTCCTGTAGGATACTGGACACCTCCCGACCTGGGGAGTTCCTCTTTCAGGATCCTATCATTTTGCTTTTCATACTGTTCATCGAAAAAGCAAGAGAGTTCCATAAAAACATCTATTTCTACTTTATTGACTATGCCAAAGCCTTTGACTCTGTAGATCACAATAAACTGGAAAATTCTGAAAGAGATGGGAATACCAGACCACTGAACTGCCTCTTGGGAAACCTATATGCAGGTCAGGAAGCAACAGTTAGAACTGGACATGGAACAGCCTGGTTCCAAATAGGAAAAGGAGTACGTCAAGGCTGTATATTGCAACCTGCTTATTTAACTTATATACAGAGTATATCATGAGAAATGCTTGGCTGGAGGAAGCACAAGCTGAAATCAAGATTGCCAGGAGAAATATCAATAACCTCAGATATGCAGATGACACCACCCTTATGGCAGAAAGTGAAAAGGAACTAAAAAGTCTCTTGATGAAAGTGAAAGAGGAGATTGAAAAAGTTGGTTTAAAGCTCAACGTTCAGAAAACGAAGATCATGGCATTTGGTCCCATCACTTCATGGGAAATAGATGGGAAACAGTGTCAGACTTTATTTTGGGGGGCTCCAAAATCACTGCAGATGGTGATTGCAGCAATGAAATTAAAAGACGCTTACTCATTAGGAGGGAAGTTATAACCAACCTAGACAGCATATTAAAAAGCAGAGACATTACTTTGTCAACAAAGGTTCATCTACTCAAGGCTATGGTTTTTCCAGTGGTCATGTATGGATGTGAGAGTTGGACTCTAAAGAAAGCTGAGTGCCAAAGAACTGATGATTTTGAACTGTGGTATTGGAGAAGACTCTTGAGAGTCCCTTGGACTGCACGGAGATCCAACCAGTCCATTCTGAAGGAGATCAGTCCTGGGTGTTCATTGAAAGGACTGATGCTGAGGCTGATATTCCAATACTTTGGCCATCTCATGCAAAGAGTTGACTCATTGGAAAAGACTCTGATGCTGGGAGGGATCGGGGGCAGGAGGAGAAGGGGACGACAGAGGATGAGATGGCTGGATGGCATCACCGACTCGATGCACATGAGTTTGGGTGAACTCCGGGAGTTGGTGATGGAGAGGGAGGCCTGGCATGCTGGGATTCATGGGGTCACAAAGAGTTGGACACGACTGAGCGACTGAACTGAACTGATACTGACATGGAATTCTCAGTTGGAAAAATCTTAGGAAAAAATGTGTTTTATCCCCTCACCGTCTCTCCACCCTGAGGAATTTTGAGATAAGGAAAATGCGGCTCAAGGAGGAACTTTCCCATGACAATCACCTTGGTATCATACCCATGACCTTAATTATCATCTGTCTAGTATGGGCAATTTTCTCCCTTTATTTCTTTCTATAGGTGGCTCAAATGGTAAAGAATCTGCCTGCAATGCGGGAGACCTGGGTTCAATTCCTGGGTCAAGAAGATCCACTAAAAAAGGGAATGGCAACCCACACCAGTATTTTTGCCAGGAGAATTCCATGGAGAGAGAAGTCTGATGGGCTAGAGTCCATAGGGTCACAAGAGTTGGACATGACTGAGCAACTAATACACATTATAAAATTATACATATATATATATTCAGTTCAGTTCAGTCCAGTCCCTCAGTCGTGTCCAACTCTTTGCAACCCCATGAACCGCAGTACACCAGGCCTCCTTGTCCATCACCAACTGCCGGAGTTTACCCAAACCTATGTCCATCGAGTCAGTGATGCCATCCAACCATCTCATCCTCTGTCATCCCCTTCTCCTCTTGCCCTTAATCTTTCCCAGCATCCAGATCTTTTCAAATGAGTCAGCTCGTCTCATCAGGTGACCAAAGTATTGGAATTTCAGCTTCAACATCAGTCCTTCCAAAGAACACCCAGGACTGATCTCCTTTAGGATGGACTGGTTGGATCTCCTTGCAGTCCAAGGGACTCTCAAGAGTCTTCTCCAACACTACAGTCAAAAGCATCAATTCTTCAGCACTCAGCTTTCCTTATACACCAACTCTCACATCCATACATGACCACTGGAAAAACCATAGCCTTGAGTAGACGAACCTTTGTTGACAAAGTAATGTCTCTGCTTCTTAACATGCTGCCTAAGTTGGTTATAAATTTCCTTCCAAGGAGCAAGCGTTTTTTAATTTCATGGTTGCAATCATCATCTGCTGTGATTTTGGAGCCCCCCAAAATAAAGTCAGCCACTGTTTCCACTGTTTCCCCATCTATTTGCCATGAAGTGATGGGACCAGATGTCATGATCTTAGTTTTCTGAATGTTGAGCTTTAAACCAACTTTTTCAATCTCCTCTTTCACTTTCATCAAGGCTCTTTAGTTCTTCTTCACTTTCTGCCATAAGGGTGGTGTCATCTGCATATCTGTGGTTATTGATATTTCTCCTGGCAATCTTGATTCCAGCTTGTGTTTCACCCAGCCCAGCCTTTCTCATGATGTACTCTGTGTAAGTTAAATAAGCAGGGTGACAATCTACAGCCTTGACATATCTTTTCCAATTTGACCAGTCTGTTGTTTCATATCCAGTTCTAACTATTGTTCCCTGACATGCATACAGGTTTCTCAAGAGGCAGGTCAGGTGGTCTGGTATTCCCATCTCTTTCAGAATTTTCTACAAATTATTGTGATCTACACAGTCAAAGGCTTTGGCATAGTCAATAAAGTAGAAATAGATGTTTTTCTGGAACTCTCTTGCTTTTTGCATGATCCAGCAGATGTTGGCAATGTGATCTCTGATTCCTTTGCTTTTTCTAAAACCAGCTTGAACATCTGGAAGTTCACAATTCATGTATTCCTGAAACCTGGCATGGAGTTGAGCATTACTTGACTAGCGTGTGAGATGAATCAACTGTGTGGTAGTTTGAGCATTCTTTGGCATTGCCTTTCTTTGGGATTGGAATGAAAACTGACCTTTTCCAATCCTGTGGCCACTGCTGAGTTTTCCAAATTTGTTGGCATATTGAGTGCAGCATTTTCACAGCATCCTCTTCCAGGATTTGAAATAGCTCAACTGGAATTCCATCGCCTCCACTAGCTTTGTTCGTAGTGATGCTTTCTAAGGCCCACTTGACTTCACATTCCAGGATGTCTGGCTCTAGGTGAGTGATCATACCATTGTGATTATCGGGTCGTGAAGATCTTTCTTGTATAGTTCTTCTGTGTATTCTTGCCACCTCTTCTTAATATCTTCTGCTTCTGTTAGGTCCATACTATTTCTGTCTTTTATTGAGCCCATTTTGCATGAAATGTTCCCTTGGTATCTTTCATTTTCTTAAAGAGATCTCTAGTCTTTCCCATTCTGTTGCTTTCCTCTATTTCTTTGCACTGATAGTTGAGGAAGGGTTTCTTATCACTCCTTGCTATTCTTTGGAACTCTGCATTCAGATGGGTCTATCTTTCCTTTTCTCCTTCGCTTTTCGCTTCTCTTCTTTTCACATCTATTTGCAAGGCCTCCTCAGACAGCCATTTTGCCTTTTCGCATTTCTTTTTTTGGGGGATGGTGTTGATCCTTGTCTCTTGTACAGTGTCATGAACCTCCATCCATAGTTCATCAGGCACTCTTGTCTATCAGATCTAGTCCCTTTAATCTATTTTGCACTTCCACAGTATAATCATAAAGGATTTGATTTAGGTCATACCTGAATGGTCTAGTAGTTCTCCCTACTTTCGTCAATTTAAGTCTGAATTTGGCAATAAGGAGTTCATGATCTGAGGCACAGTTAGCTCCCAGTCTTATTTTTGTTGACTGTATAGAGCTTCTCCATCTTTGGCTGCAAAGAATAGAATCAATCTGATCTCAGTGTTGACCATCTGGTGATGTCCATGTGTAGAGTCTTCTCTTGTGTTGTTGGAAGAGGGTGTTTGCTATGACCAGTGCGTTTTCTTGGCAGAACTCTATTAGCCTTTGCCTTGCTTCATTCTGTACTTCAAGGCCAAATTTGCCTGTTACTCCAGGTGTTTCTTGACTTCCAACTTTTGCATTCCAGTCCCCTGTAATGAAAAAGACACCTTTTTTGGGTGTCAGTTCTAAAATGTCTTGTGGGTCTTCATAGAACTGTTCAATCTCAGTTTCTTTAGCATTACTGGTCAGGCATAGACTTGGATTACCATGATATTGAATGGTTTGCCTTGGAAACAAACAGAGATCATTTTGTGGTTTCCGAGATTGTGTCCAAGTACTGCATTTCAGACTCATTTGTTGACTATGATGGCTACTCCATTTCTTCTAAGGGATTCCTGCCCACAGTAGTAGATATAATGGTCATCTGAGTTGAATTCATTCACTCCAGTCCATTTTAGTTCTCTGATTCCTAGAATGTTGACGTTGACTCTTGCCATCTCCTGTTTGACCACTTCCAATTTGCCTTGATTCATGGACCTAACATTCCAGGTTCCTATGCAATATTGCTCTTTACAGCATCAGACCTTGCTTCTATCACCAGTCACATTCACAACTGGGTGTTGTTTTTGGTTTGGCTCCATCCCTTAATTCTTTCTGGAGTTATTTCTCCACTGATCTCCAGTGGCATATGGGGCACTTACTGACCTGGGGAGTTCCTCCTTCAGTGTCCTTTCTTTTTGCCTATCTTTTTGTCTTGTCTTTTGTCAGTTTTCATTCCAAGCCCTAAGAACGGCAGTGCCAAAGAATGCTCCAACTACTGCATAATTGCATTCATCTCACACGCTAGTAAAGTAATGCTCAACATTCTCCAAGCCAGGCTTCAACAATACATGAACTGTGAACTGCCAGATGTTCAGGTTGGTTTTAGAAAAGGCAGCAGAACCAGTGATCAAATTGCCAACATTTGCTGAATCACTGAAAAAGCAAGAGAGTTCCAGAAAAACATCTATTTCTGCTTTATTGACTATGCCAAAACCTTTGACTGTGTGGATCACAATAATCTGTGGAAAATTCTGACAGAGATGGGAATACCAGACCACCTGACCTGCCTCTTGAGAAACCTGTATGCAGGTCAGGAAGCAACAGTTAGAACTGGAATGGAACAACAGACTGGTTCCAAATAGGAAAAGGAGTACATCAAGGCTGTATATTGTCACCCTGCTTATTTAACTTATTCACAGAGTACATCATGAGAAACACTGGGCTCGAGGATGGCTCGAGGAAGCACAAGCTGGAATCAAGATTGCCGGGAGAAATATCAATAACCACAGATGCGTAGATGACACTACCCTTATGGCAGAAAGTGAAGAAGAACTAAAGAGCCTCTTGATGAAAGCGAAAGAGGAGAGTGAAAAAGTTGGCTTAAAGCTCAACATTCAGAAAACTAAGATCACGGCATCTGGTCACATCACTTCATGGCAAACAGATGGGGAAACAGTGGAAACAGTGGCTGACTTTATTTTGGAGGGCTCCAAAATCACTGTGGGTGGTGACTGCAGCCATGAAATTAAAAGATGCTTACTCCTTGGAAGGAAAGTTATGACCAACCTAGACAGCATATTAAAAAGCAGAGACATTATTTTGTCAACAAAGGTTCGTGTAGTCAAGGCTATGGCATATAAAATGATGCCTAAGGAGGAACATGTCTATAATCTCTAGTACATCTTCCTCTCTCTCTCTCTCTCTCTCTCTCTCTCTATATATATATATATATATATACATATATATATATATAAATTCATTCTTTATAAAAGTTGCAGAGTATATGAAAACATCGATGGGCCATAACTTATTTACTTATTCCCCTATTCACATGCATTTAGGCTTATTCTAATTTTTCATAATTAAAAAGTATACCTCAACTAACATACATACATCTTTGTTCATCTTTGCACAATATATATAATTTTTAGAATGGGTTCCTTGAAGTTCTCCTGCAAAGAGGTCAAGTGATTTTAATATTTTTATATGCACAGTTTTAATTTAATAACTTATACAAAGGCTGTAACAGTTTACTTTCACATCAACAGTGTAACAGCCTATTTTACTGCTTCTTTGTCCTTGCTGGTTATGAGCAATACTTTTCTTATTGAAGTAGAAGTGATTTATAATATATTAATTTCACGTGTGCAACATAGCGATTCAATATTTTTATAGATTATACTACATTTAAACTTATAAAATATTGACTATATTTCCTGTGCTGTACAATATGTACTTGTAGCTTATTTAATACACAGTAGTTTGTACCTCTTAACCCCCTGCCTGTATGCTGTCTCACCCTCCCCTCTCCCCACTGGTAACCACTAGTTAGTTCTCTATACCTGTGAATCTGTTTCTATTTTCTTATATTCATAAATTTGTTGTGTTATTTTCCATTCCCTATATAAGTGATAATATAAAATATTTATCTTTCTCTGTCTGACTTATTTCACCATGCATAATATCCTCCAAGTCAATCCATGTTGTTGCAAATTGCAAAATTTTCATTCTTTTTTATGACTGAGTAATTTCTACCGCATGTATAACTATCACTTCTTTAATCATTAGTCTGTTGCTGGGCAAAACTTTCTTCTCTATCTTGGCTATGGAGAATAACGCTGTTATAAACACTGACATGCATGTATCTTTTTGAATTAGTGCTTTTGTTTTCTTCAGACATATACCCAGGAGAGGAATTGCTGGAACATGTCATAGTTCTATTTTTAGTTTTCTGAGGAACCTCCATACTGTCTTCCACAGTGGCTGTGGAATTTTATCTTGTAAATTATTTTCAACAGTGTATAAAGATTTCCTTTTCTCCACATCCTTGCCAACATTTTTTATTTACCGTCTTTTGGATGATACCATTCTGACAGGTGTTAGGTGATATCTCATTGTTGTTTTTATTTCTATTTCTCTGATGATTCACAATGCTGAGATTCTTTTCATGTGCCTAATGGCCATCTTTCTTTGGAGAAATGTCTATTCAGATCTTCTGCCCATTTTTTGATTAGTTTCTTTGTTTGAGAGTTTTTTCACTATTGAGTTGTATCGACTGTTAATGTATTTTGGACATTAGCCCCTATTGGTTATATCATTTGAAAATATTTCCTTCCATTCAGTAGGTTGTCTTTTCATTTTTTCAATGATTTCCTTTGCTGCGCAAAAGCTTTTAAATATAATTATGTCCCATTTGTTTATTTTTGCTCATATTTCTTTTGCCTGAGGAGATAGATCCAAAAAATGTTGCTACAATTTATGTCAGAATGTTCTGCCAATGTTCTCTTCTAGGAGACTTTTAATCACAAATTCATGATGATCTGTTTGTTACAAAACAGATTATTTCTTATTCAGTCTTGGCAGGCTGTATGTTTCTAGAAACTTGTCCAGTTCTTCTAGATTGTTCAATTTGTTGGCATGTAATTGTTCATAGCATTCTCTTTTTTGTAACTCGGTAGTATGGCTTGTTATTTCTCCCCTTTCATTTCTTATTTTATTTGAGTCCTCTCTCTTCTCTTCTTGGTGAGCCAGGCTAAAGGTTTATTTTTTTTAATCTTTTAAAAAAACAGCTCTTAAATAAAATCATAGTCAAGTAAAAAATAATAATAATAAAAAAACAGCTCTTGGTTTCATTGATCTTTTCCATTGTTTTTTATACTTGCTTATTTCCTCTCTTCTGCTGACTTTGGGCATCATTTATTCTTCTAATTTTTTTATGTGGTAGGTCAGGCTGTTTATTTAAGATTTTTCTTGAAGAAGGGCTGTATTGCTATAAACTTCCCTCTTAGACTGCTTTTGCCACAGCCCATAGATTTTGGAATGCCGTGTTTCCATTTTTCACTTAAGGTATATTATGATTTCCTCTTTAATTTCTTCATTGATCCATTGGCTTTTCAGTAGCATGTAATTTATCCTCCACATGTTTGTTCTTTTCTCATTTTTCTCTCTGTAACTAATTTCTAGTTTCATACCACTAGTTTCTAGTAGTCAGAAAAAAATACTTGATATAATTTCTATCCTCTTAAATACGTTGAGAGGCCCACCACATTATCTCTCATGGAAAACATTCTATATGCACTTGAAAAGAATGAATATTCTGCTGTTTGGGGATGGAATGCCCTGTAGATATCTATTAAGGCCCATTGATCTACTTTGCCTTTTAAAAGCACTGCTGCCTTTTTTATTTTCTGTCTAGATGATCTATCCATTGATGTAAATGGGGTGTAGAAGCCCCTAGTATTAGTGTATTATTGTCGATTTCTCCTTTTATGTCTGTTAGTATTTGCTTTATATATTTAGGTGCTCCTATGTTGGGTGCATATATGCTAACAGGTACATTATCCTCTTTTTGCATTGATCCCTTTATTGTTGTATAATTTCTCTGTCTTTGGTTTAAAGTCTTTTCTGTCTTACGTGAGTGTTGCTGCCCCCATTTTCTTGCTGTTTCTGTTTTCATTAATATCTTTTTCCATCCCCTCACTCTCAGTCTTTGTGTGTGCTCACAGTCTTAGCTCTGAAGTGAGTCTTTTTTAGACAGCACATCACTGGATAATCTCAAAAAATCATTTTTAGGGAATTCCCTGGTGGTCCAGTGGTTAGAAGTTTGTGCTTTTAACTTCCAAGGATCCACGTTCAAACCTGGTTGGGAAACTAAGATCATGCAAGTTGCGTGGCGAAGCCAGAAAAAGAATCATGTTTAAAAGAATTCTTCAGGTTAATATCTAGTTTAAAGATGTTTCCTGGGTAAGAGAATGAGGTGGTTAACATTATTCAGGAACAGTGGACTGGGTAGATAGGCACTGGGTGAATGCAGAGGTCCACACACTGGAAGAGATTCCAGTTGGATATTCTAGTAGTTCCTTAAAGTCATCAAAGCAGACAACTGAAGACAAACTAGGGGAAACACTATCTGAGACAAGGTGGCAAAATACTGAAAGAGCTGAGCCCAATGTGGTGATGGCCAATTTGTGAGTAGGTAGTCCTAAGAACGGACAAGCAGTGAATTGGCAGCCACCATGAGATGGGTGTGTACCCCGGAGGGGCTTAAGGCTACAAGCAGCCACTAGGATGGAAAGAAAGGGAAATGCATTTACACAAGTGCTCCTCTACCATTAATGTATATAACAGTCACCTGGAAATCTTGCCAAAATGCAGGTTTTGATTCAGTGAGTCCAAGGGGGGTACTTTAAGATTTTACACTTTCCAACAAAATCCCAGCTGATGCTGACATGACTGGTCCCTGAACCGTTCTAAGGGTTAGTTGCTCAGTCCTGTCCAACTCTTGCGACTCCGTGGACTGCAGTCCACCAGGCTCTTCTGTCTCTGGGATTCTCCAGGCAAGAGTACTAAAGTGAGTTGCTATTTCCTCTACCAGGGTATCTTCCAGACCGAAGGACAGAACTCGTGTCTCTTGCATTACAGGTGGATTGCTTAGCATTTGAACCACTAGGGAAGCCCTGAACCGTTCTAGAAGGCTTGTATCACTAGGCACAGAGAAGCTCCACTTTTCCGATGAGTCATAAAACGGGTTAAGAATTTGAAGAGTGAAGTAACGCAGATGTCAGAGTATGTGGCAGCCACTTATGTCCCTCCTGGCTATATTCAAGATGGCTTTCTAAGATGAGGGGGGAGCTGATCCTGCCTCTGGGAGTCAGGAGGCTTAGGTTATGCAAAGGGTAGGATTAGTGAGGCTGGGACAGGAGCGGGAACTGGGCAGTGACGTCCTGCTGATTTTGAATTTGCACAAAACAAAGCAATAAACTGCTACACAGTATCTGTGATCTCAGCATCTAGAAGCTCTTTCACGTATCACTATTTCCATTAATAGGGCCCTTCACTATTTCTACGTTTCCCTCCAGCTATCCACATTTTGGTTTTTCATACCTCCATCAGAAGGTGGCCACAGAGGAAATAAAATGTACTGGAATGAAAACATGCTCATTTGTCTACTTGTACAGACAAGCGCTAGCTGCCAAAAGTAGACAGGAAAGAAACTGAATGTATTTTTATGGAGAAGATTTTCAAACATTTTTTCCTTGCAGCTCATTTGGGTAAACTAAGAGACCTAAGACCCACCTACAATTTGGGCTTCTTCTACTTTTCAACAGGAAAAGAATTCAGTTTTTGTTTGGGGGGAGGGGGGGAGTTTATAATTTAATTTAAAAACAAAAAAAAGCAAAAACAATGAAGAGGGTACACAGTACCAAATTTTGTATCCTATACTAACTGGGATAGATCATGATTAAGTAGCTTTTAGCCACATACTGGTGGCACTAGAGGTAAAAAATCCGCCTGTCAATTCAGGAGATGCAGATTTGATCCCTGGGTCAGGAAGATCCACTGAACTAGGAAATGACAACCCACTCCAGTACTCTTGCCTGGGAAATCCCATGGACAGAGGAGCCTGGCGGGTGACAGTCCACGGGGTCGCAAAGAGTTGGACATGACTGAGAGCACACACACAGCATCATACAGGGAAGAGGAAAATCTACAGAGATGTCTATCATGTTCTTATGAAAACGATCACTTCACAGCCCACCAGGAGGAAGCCTGTGGCCCGCAGGAGCCTATGGATCACACACTTCGAGGACCCCTGGTCCCCACACTTCGAGGACCCCTGGTCTGTGGTGGAGGCTTCAGAACTCTGAGGAGACGTGAGGCTCCTTGGAGGTTCCCTGCAGAGAAGTAGGTATGTCCAGCTTCCAACCTCATTTTAGAGCAAAGCATCTCCCCTTTCATCAGGCTAATGCACAACATCGTGCTTCAAAACACTTCCCAGGACTGGTGTAATTTGAGAATCACTGACTCAGAGTTACATTTGTGTATTTTCTCTGGGTTTGACTTATTCACGATATCCCATCACTTATAAATACAGAAATCCAGAGTTAACTATTTAAGTTTACATTGGGGATAGTCTCAAATTCCTTGATGAGATAAACTTCTGCAGCAAATTACTTGGATCAAAAACTAATACATTATCGCTGTGAGCTGTGTAATTGGGAATAAATACCCACTAATGAAGCATCTTGAAAGGGAAGAGCCTCAGGTATTCTGAGAAGTGAAGCACTGAAGTGTATCGCTCCTGGCTTTGATCATTATTTTTAAATACAGTTTCTTTGCTGTGCATCCATAAATCAGCATCCAGGAACCTGAACTGGTGCTATAATAAGAAGGAGATGCTACAGATAATGGGATTAAATGGGACACTATAGATAATGGCATAGACGTTCACATATTATCATTCACGGGGAGAGACCAATAACACACTGTGTAATACACTAGAGAAATGAGAATTATTGAATGTTTTCCAGACTTACATAATCAGCCACAATGTCAAACAAAGGACAGCTTCCAATGATAAAATGATCAAAGTACAGTCATAACAAAGGTGAACCTTGAAGGGCTTTTTCTCCCCTTTTCTCTGCAGTAGAACCGCCTGAATAGTCACTTTTGGCAGAAAGCTAGTGCTTAGGAGGCTCTCTTAAAGTATCATTTTCCAATTAGAACTTATCTCACAAAAGCCCTACCTCCCCACTAGCCTTCCGGTAGAACAGCTGATGCAGTCTCTGCTCCACTGGCAACAAGAAGTGGGTTCTCACTCTCAGAATCAGCTGAGCCCTACTGAGATAACTTTTGGGGGTCTCTACTTGCTGATCATTTGTTTCAGGCCTAGCTCCTCTTCACTGTGAGTGTGAAGAGTAATGTACCCAATCAGTCTTCACCATTAAACACTCATTACCAACACAGGGCCTGGCACATGTCATTGAATCAGTATTAGTATTTGTTGAGAGAATGAATGTCCTTACCAGGAGAACATTTGACATATGAGGCCAAGCTCAAGGTCCCTAATAACTTCAGCTGCTTCTCCTTTCAGTCCTCTCTCATACACTTCTTTGGTTCATGTTATCTGTGTTTCCTCTCCAACCTCAAGTTTGTTTGAGGCAAGGACCGCTTTTTTGTGGTACATAAGGTTTAAAGTACCTAAGATGGTACTTTGCATATTAATAGCATGATATGTATATGATACTTGATAGGTTTTTTTAAATTGGAGTATAATTGCTTTACGATGTTGTGTTAGTTTCTGCTGTACAATGAACTGAATCAGCTCTATGCATACATATATCCCCTCCTTCCTGGACCTCTCTCCCACCCCCCACCACATCCCATCCCTCTAGGTCATTACAGAGCCCTGAGATAGGCTTCCTGTGCTTTCCAGCAGCTTCCTGCTAGCTATCTTCAATAGATATTTATTAAATAAGCAAATGAGATTACTAGGTTTTCTAGGCTGTTCTGAAGATGTTTGACACATTATTTGATGATAAAACTACACTTAATTACGGAGTCCTGTGCAGAAACAGTTGTAGCTTCATTTTTATTAAGATAATAAGCATCCGTGTGTATTATCAGAGTGCTCAATTTATGGTATGAGGCTGTTTTGCTTCCCTGAACATAGACCACAGAAATCCTGAATAATTAACTGCCACCCCAGAGCCAGTGCCTAACACAGGCATTTTTAATCCTTGAGGCTTTTGCAATAACTGAGCAACATTTTTTCAAATGTAGTAACACCAATATGCAGACATATTTATTGTCCATTCATGAAGCCATCCCTCAATATGATTACAATATGCCTCCCTGGATGTCATTAAAAACCAGGGTCTTATTTTTCTAGGATGAGTTAGCTGAGGTTCTGCATGAAAGAAGATAATGGGAAATATGATTTCTTGAGTCCCCTTTGGCCTTTTGCTTCTGTGCTACAACCTTGCAGTCCACTTCCAAAGTCAGGGTATGCTTCTTGCAAAACCACATCTTTGGAGTAACTTGTTTTGTTCTTAATACATGCTCCCAGGAGCTTAATAAATATTATTTCTGTAACTTGCTTAGTGGCAAAATAATGAGTCCTTGGGGTATGCTTAGCCTCAGCTTTGCTACTAGAGTAGACAGATTCAGACTATTTTAATGGAAACTCAATTCAAGGGCAGAAATTAGTTCTAAGAACTATTAAAATTCAAATATTTGGTAACTGTATGTGCAGCATGTGTGTTCTAGAAAATGCTATCATTTTTAACAGATAAGTTTTACCTTGTCGATAAATTTCAAATATCAACTGACTATATTAGTAACTGAAATGCTCCCAAGTAAACAAAGAGTTCTCAAAGAAATCGTGACCTTGTACAGACAAGTATCCATGGAGGAACAATTTTAAAACCATCTCTCTCTTTATTTCCTCACGATATCTACAACAATGCGGGTGCATTGAAGTTGATGAATGGATAACGCTGCAACCTTTCCAGCCTCTCTTGCCTTTCATTTGTCCATATTTCAAGCTTCACAGATATAGGAGATTTTAAATGGCAACCCACTCCAGTACTCTTGCCTGGAAAATCCCATGGACAGAGGAGCCTGGTTGGCTATTGCCCACGGGGTCACAAAGAGTCAGACACAACTGAGCGACTTCACTTAAGCGACTCACTTATGGTTTACCTCATCATTGTCTGATTGCTTCCCATGGTTCCTCCCTCTCCTAGTAAATTTTGGTTTACTAGGTGGGAAAACCCACATCTTTGTATCCTGATATTTTAATCTCACATCATGTTACAGACTTTACTTCAAGTTGCTATAAAGTCATCAATTATCTTTTCAACAATTATCTTATAATCGATCATTTGAGTGCATCATCAATCATTTAACCATTCATCTCTTTTTGGACACTGGGTCATTTAAAAAGTGTTGCCATTTTGAATAATGGCTCAATGAACAATGCTGTAGGTGTAACTTTTTTTCTGTCAAATTATATTTCCTAGGGATACATCCCAGGAGTGTAATTACTTCAAAAGGTAATTACTCAGAAGGGCAATTATTATTCATCCACAATCCTAATAAGTGAAAACGATTTTGAGTGGCCAATCTTCTTAACCCAATAAGATGTTTACATGTGGATTTAGAGATCACTTGGTGATTCTAACTGCATCTAACTTTTTAACTAGCTAAGTGACTGCTTCAATCACCTATTTCACTGAGCTTTATGCTCCTTTGTAGTGGACAAGACTGTGTTGTGTGTGCCAGTTCTTCAGACTCAGATACCAATCAACACACTAGAAAAGTGAACTCACAAGTGTCCTCCTGTATGCAGTGAGCAGAGACCAACCTTGATGAACTGATGGGAGGGGAACAATGCAAGTACAATGTATGCTGGAAGAGCCAGTGAAAGACCAGGGTCATCTAGCACCAGACAAGAGGACTAATGGGGAAAAAAAAAGTTTACTGAAAGAACATATTTCAACACCCAGTACCTGGTGTCTGCTCAAATAAGGAGTCAGTTAACAGTCAATATTTGTAAGGAGACGACGGCCCTGGTAGGGGCTAACCTTCTAGACTTTTCAATGGCTGGAAGCAAGCGGACTCAAGAAAGAACCCTTCAGTAAGATGCAGCTAGAATTCAGATTTTTGGCCCCAAAGTAAATAACAACTCAAGAATAATTAAGAAAAAAATGAGAAAGTACCGGTGAGAACTTACATTTCACAAGTCTGAGGAAAATGAATATTAGAGAAGCCTTACAGAAAACCAATATTTATATCAACTCAAGGGCATTGTACTATAAGGCAAGGCACTCTGGTCCTGGCCACTTCGCCTGTTTTGGTGCTAGGTCTACGAGGTTCCATGTTAATCTTGAAATAAGAAGTGAGACTTCCCTGGCAGTCCAGTGGTTTAGAGTCTGCCTGCCAATGCCAGGGACACGGGTTCAATCCCTGGTCCAGGAAGACTGCACACGCCGTGGGCCGACCAAGCACATGTGCCACAACTGCGGAAGCCCACGCTCTAGAGCCCCTGTTCCGCAAGAGAAGCCGCTGCAGATACGAAGCCGGTGCACTGCAACTAGGGAGAAGCCCCCACTCGAAGCAAACAGAGAAAGCCCACACACCGCAACAAAGACCCAGCACGGCCAAAAAGTAAACAAATAAATGCTAAATTAATTAAAACTTTCTAAAACGTGGGGTACCTGGAAAACAGGAATAACTGAAGTTGGTGGCTTAGCCACTAAGTGGTGTCCTACTCTTTGCAACCCCATGGACTGTAGCCCACCAGGCTCCTCTGTCCCTGGAATTTCCCAGGCAAGAATACTGGAGTGGATTGCCATTTCCTGGTCCAGGGGATCTTCCCGAGCCAGAGATCAAATCTGCGTCTTCTGTTTGGCAGGCAGATTCTTTATAACTGAACCACCTGGAAAGCCCCATAATTTGAATATACTGGCAGTACTGTTCATTATGGAATATAACATAAAAATAAACATTCCTACCCTCCCCCAGCCAAACTTTCCTGAGGCCCTTACTATAGGAGACGGAATGGAAAGGCAGTGAGAAAGGATAGACCTTGAGGAGACGGGAAGATAATCTGTGAGATCACCTGGAAAGTGAGACTTAAGGTCTAGCCTGCTCCTGTACTGTCACCAGCCATCATAAAGTCAATAAAATCTCCCAAGACCATTCAAGCCTGACTGACCTCTGTCTTCTCTATGTTATCATGGGATTGTAAGCTCTTCCATCTTTCATAGTAGTATTTACCATCTACAATATGATATACTTATTATTTCAAGAATGATGACTCATCTCCCAAAGATACTGCAAATGCATGAATTCAGGTTTGCATATTTATTATCTGACTGAATCAGATTTTACACAGTTAGGCTCCTTGATTTCTCTAACAGTACTGCTTATCTTTGCATATATCAAAGACTCTTTCTCTATCAAAGACCGTATGAGGTAGATCAAAAGAGAACTTGACTTCAAAATATCTAGAATGCAGAATGGCAACATCAGCGTTTGCAAACCCCACAGGAGGTGGCCAATACACACCTGTTATTAAAGGTATGATGCTATAATTTACATTACAAAATCAAATGCCTCAGGACTTCGCTGGCGGTCCACTGGTTTAGAATCCACCTGCCAATGCAGGGGATGTGGATTCGATCCCTACTCAGGGAACTAAGATCCCGCACGCCGAGGGGCAACCAAGCCTGTGGGCCACAACGACTGAGCCCATGCGCTGGAGCCCACAAGCCACAATTACTGAGCCCCCATGCTTCACCTACTGAAACCCACACACCTTGGAGCCTGTGCTCCGCAACAAGAGAAGCCTCCAGAATGAGAAGCCCACATATAGCAAGAGTCAGCAAGGCCAAAAATACAGTAAAAAAAAAAAAAATCAAAAGCCTCTATTACCACTTACTATTTGGAAGGTCGAATAAAGAGCAGAACACTCTCTGTAGGTCTCTTCACAGAAACTACCAAGATTTGTATTTGCTTAAACTAGATCTCTTCAGTGGTATTTCCTACTGCCTTGGAAGAAATAAAATTGCTTAAAGACTACACTTCATACTTCTGCAGCACAGACAATACTTACATATTAACCAAAACGTCTTCTATGCTGCCTGGATACTTACAAAGATCTGATTTCCCTGCTCCCTTTCATTTAATGGAGCTGTTATGACAACATCTAGACAGGCAATGTGAGCAAAAGGAATCCATGCCACTTGCAGGCCTGGCTTAAAAGAAAAAAAAAAAATCACTCCCTCAGGCATGATTCTCCTCTTTTTCCCCTTCATGAGCAAGCTAGAGGCCATGTGGTAAGGATGGCTGGGTACCAAGTTTAAAAACCCTCTATTTCTGATTTACCATTTTAAGAAGCACTCACCAGGAGAACAGCCTGACCAGGAATGTCTGCACAGGATACTATAAGAGCAAAAAATAAAGTTCTATTATACTGAACCATTGAGATGTCCATGTTCTGGTTATAGAATTTAGCATTAACCTTCCTGGTTAGTACAACTTCTTTGTATCCACCAGGTGAGAGAATAAAATACTGGATAAATGCGCTTTGAGTTTGTTACATTTTTCATATTCCAGTAGTTGCTAATTCCACTTGACCTCATTTCAATGGATGACCAAGGGCTAAAGCTACTCCACCCAAGCCAAGCACCAAAATCACCTTTTGAAGATACAGCTTCAGAGATGTCCATCCACTGAGATGTAAGTGGATTTTCAGATAGAGCCCTGGAACTTAACATTTTTTATAAAGCTTGCCATGCAATTCTGATGTATAGCCACCAAGTTTGGAGGAACCACTGACTTGGAGCTTTAGCAAGAGGAAAAGGCACCACCAAGGACAATGCCTTCAATATAGAAAACATTACACGTTCAGTAAGAGCTTGTAGAATGGTAGATCTATTAACAGATTCAGGAGCAAGCCTCAGGCAAAACATGAGGGCGCCATTTTTTCACTGAAACAATAGCCTATCTCCTTTACTCCTTTTGGTCTCCAGGGCTCTGTGGTTCCTTTCTCCTGCCCATATCAAAATCTACTCTAAGGCCAAAAAAAAAAATAAAATAAAATAAACCCTCATGTCACCTCTATACGCTAATGAATAAAACTAGTGTTTCTCAAATATCTATGACAAAGGACCCACTGAAGACCAGTACTTTCGTAAAACGCAATAAAAACAAATTACTAGAAAATGAAATTTAACAATCAAAGACGTACAAAATACAAATCCTATTTTTTTATTATTAGCTTTAAGAAACTTAAAATTACATTTCAAGTAATCGAATCAAGGCATACGTAATGCAGGAAAAGATAATCGTCACAGGGTTCATCTGCACACTATACGTCACCAGACACCAGCATACAGAAGCAAGATCTTTCATCTGTGGGCAGGTCCACTGCATCGACAAAAGACATGAATGAAAGGAGGGCTGCCCTTGGCTCAGAGTGCCAGGCATTGGTTGGCCGGTCCAGGGGGTTTTCCAGGCCCCTCAGAGTCAGTATGTACACATCCAGGCCTGTGCTCTGGATCAGAGAGTGGGCCAGGCCATGGACAGCATGCACTGTCCTGAGAGGAAAAAAGTTAGTAGCAGAAGCTTGACAGAATTTTCACACTCTGGTCACAGCAAGCTCCCAAGCCCTTCATCTGAAGCCATGTGGGTCCTGACTTGTACCTTTGCTTCCATTGAATTAGCTGTGATACTAAGACCATGGGGCTTACTTGTAGCTACTTGGGGCTTCCCTAGTAGCTCAGCTGGTGAAGAATCCGCCTGCAATGGAGGAGACCCTGGTTCAATTCCTGGGTCGGGAAGATCCGCTGGAGAAGGGATAGGCTACCCACTCAAGTCCTCTTGGGCATCCCTGGTGGCTCAGCTGGTAAAGAATCTACCTGCGATGCAGGAGACCTGGGTTATATCCTGGGGTTGGGAAGACCCACTGGAGAAGAGAATGGCTACCCACTCCAGTATTCTGGCCTGGAGAATTCCATGGACTGCATAGTCCATGGGTCGCAAAGAGTCGGACACAACTGAGAGACTTTCACTTTCACTAAGGCCATATTGTCAAAATTCTACTCACCTGTGAAGGTACCAAAGGTTTGGAATGTGGACATTTTTTAAAATGTAAACTTAAGCCCAGATAAGCAATTCTGCTTGGTAGCAAATATATTTGCTATCATGTGGGGAGAAAAAGTAAACAGGGAACTAAGATTGATCTTACCAATAAGAAACAGAAACAAGACTTTAGAGTTAAATAAGTGGGTCATTTAGGAACCTACTGACAGATTCTTAATAAAGATTGTAAGATGTGCTCACCATTAGGCTGTATGGAGATAACATTTGTAACTTTAATATGACAATTTTATGTGATGAGAAAAATCATGGACTTTGACTTACTGCTTATTAGCACAGTTCTAGAGTTATAACTCCAGCATTCTGTCTTTGAGACCTTTGCCTTCAATTAAACTGATGAGAGGGCTAGAAATAACACACAACTGTACATTGTTCATGAAACTGCAGAACAGGAAAGGGGTGTCATCTCCTGCTGCTTCCCCCATCCGAGCACCCCTGTCAGAGTCTGGAAGCATCCTCTACTTCAGGACCCCATCTGCTCCCTGGTCCTCCGTAGGGCTTCCTTCCCTTCCCCACAACCTTCCCTCCCTGCAGTTTTACAAGCTATTTCCATGCCCGTTTTGGTTTCAGCTTGTAAAACTGTATCCTTGCCGTTATGGAACCAAATTGGAAGAGCCTCTGAGTCACGGCTGGGTCCTGTGACCAGGAGACTCTTGTGAGTCTCCAAAGGGCCAGTCTCCTCTAGGAAAGTGAAAACACCATGGGGACAATTATTCCACTGACTTCAGCTATAAATCCTATTTTGCCTGAGTTGCTGGAATGATGAGTATTCTGTGAAAATGCTGCTCTCTAGTGCAATGCAACTGCAAATAATGCATATCTATTTCTTATAATTCCATTCGACACAGACCCCCTAAGTTTCAACTGTAACAAAACAGAGGTGATACGGTGATTGAATCATACTAGATGTACAGGAAAGAGGAGGGAAATTCTAAGCATGAGGACACTATAGTGGAAGTAAGTTTTACTTAAATTGGGAGTCACAGATAAGAATGATATTACTAGAAATGAAACGCAGACCCTATATGTAATTTTATACTTTCTGGAAATAACTAAAATGAATTTCAAGAATATATTTTATTCAATGTAGTATTTCCAAAATATTTTCATTTCTGTCTGTAATTAAGATCATTAATGAGATAGCTTTATTTTTTCCTAAGTCTTACAAGTCTGATTTATATTTTATTCTTATAACACATCTCAGTTTGGATCAACAGGCAATTATTAACAGCTTACAGTCCACTCAGGAATGAACTACGAAGACAGAGGAAGTATAAAATATAGCCTCCAATTCTAAGGACTGGTTTGCAGTTTGGTTCAAGTGAAAAGGTATGAAATAAGAAAGAGCACGTTTGAGAGCTGGAGAATGTGGTGTGTGAGTGCTAAGCCGTTTCAGTCATGTCCGACTCTTTGCAACTCCTCTGTCTGTGGGATTCTTCAGACAAGAACACTGGAGTGGGCTGCCATTCCCTCCTCCAGGAGATCTTCCTAGCCCAGGGATCGAACCCACACCTCTTATGACTCCTGCATAGGCACACAGGTTCTTCACCTCTAGTGCCACCTGTAGAATCGGGCACCAACTCTTACCCTGCCTGGTTCAATACAGCAGTCACTCACCACACTGAGCACCTGAAATGTAGTAGTCCAAACTGAGATGTGTTATAAGAATAAAATATAAATCAGACTTGTAAGACTTAGGAAAAAATTAAGCTATCTCATTAATAATCTTAATTACAGACAGAAATGAAAATATTTGGGAAATATTACATTGAATAAAACATATTATTGAAATTCATTTTAGTTATTTCCAGAGAGTATAAAATTACATATAGGGTCTGCGTTTCATTTCTAGTCGATAACATGGCTTTAAAAACTACTTCGGAGGAATGAGAAGTTACAGAGAATGGAATAATCTGACACCCTTGGCAGAAATGGACCTGAAGGAGGCGTGCTGAATTTGAAGAGGCAGAGAGAGCAAAAGGAAAGTCAAGTCTGGGAAACGGATTTATGGAGTGAAAGTTCAGAGAGAAGGAAGAAAACGAACAGGAGGAGAAGAACACGCAGTCTGGGAGAGATGACAGAGAAAGCCTGATGAGGATGGAGGAGGAGGAAGACAGAGGGGATACAAAGAGATTCAGTCTTTAAATCCAGGCAGAGGTTTTGTGTTCCTCAGAAACAAGGCAGCCCCTTGGAAGAGTTAGAGTAAAGAAGACTGTGGATGAAAACTGAAATTAAGGAAGAAAATTCCAACAGCGAGTCACTCAAACCTCTCATCATATTAGAAAATTCTCATATAATCATCAAATTCAGATTCCCAAACAATGCCACAAAACTATAAAAGCTCAGCCACAAAATTCAATTAAAAAAATAATAATAGCACATTCTCACACATCCACTTAATCTTGGCCTTTGTGCGGTGCTTAGTCACTCAGTCATGTCCGACTCATTGTGACCCCATAAACAGTAGCCCACCAGGCTCCTCTTTCCATGGGATTCTCCAGGCAAGAATACTGGAGTGGATTGCCATTTCCTTCTCTAAACCTTGGCCTTTAGTCAAAGTTTCTTTGGTCATTTTCAAATGCAATTGCACAGAGGTGCTGTGATTTCTAACAAGGAGGAGAAAAAGAAAGTGGAAAGTGAAGTAAGCAGGGGGCATGGAGAGCTTTCGGGTGATGCCATCTGAACTAAAAGGAGATGTCTTTTCTTAAAGCCCTCTGAAATGATGAGGTGCTCGTCGATAAACATCGATTCCTTCTAAATCATAAAGTTGGCCAGTTTGTCTTCCTCTATCTCACCCTTTACATCTTCTCCAGAAAGTGACTGTCACAAATATTTGGGTGAACAAGATTGTGAAATGTGGTCATAAAACAAGCTATTATTTCTAAACTCATCTTTGTCACATTGTAACACTCCACAAAACACCTTCCCCCGGGCTATGACTCACATTAATTGATCCCATCAGCACCATGGCTGTATCCTAAGTGACTTCACAACACCCTCTATTTCAGGAAAAGCCAATCAGGTTATGGGTTTGCTAGTAAGAAAAATTACCAGGGAGCAGTTTGTGAATGTAAGAGCAATGCAAATTCTAAAGAGAAGTAATCAGCAAATAACGAGCATCTTTTCACTTCTTAGTAGTGAACAGCCCAAGCTCCCAGAAGCAACACTTAACCTGTCATATTAAACGGTAATGGACAAGTACTAGAAATGTCTATATCAGCTCTGAGAATCTGTCAGCATCCAAATGCCATTTGAAAGTTCAATTCTTCTAAGTATTCTTCATCAAGCTTCTTTCTGCAGTGCTCTTTTCCTACTAGGACAAAGCAGCCCTTCAATCCCAGAAGAATTTTGCTCTTGTTTTCAGGATTTGTTTACTGGTGCATTTCAGAGGGCAAGCCAGCAGAAGGGGAAGTGTCCTAAGGAGTCTTTGATGTCTCATGATTTTCTACTGTGTCACTCCTGGTAGGGCTGCCCTCTGCCAAACTATTTGAGGAGCCCAGTAAATTTGAGGAGCTCATTGGGCAAGCTGCTGAGGAGACCCCAACACTAACTGGGGCACAGGCTGCACACACGTCCCCTTTACCCCAGCAAGGAGCCCCTGCAAGTACCTGCTAAACCTTCACCGTACATCACAGAGCGAGGAAAGTGGCAGAACAATCACAGTTACACCAGCAGCTCTTCTCTCTCAACAAGAATCAGGTGGCCTGGAGGGTGAGTTCTTTTGGGAAAGAGGTGACGGAACCTGAAGAACGCAAGAGGGCTTTGTGCTAGCAGACCGTCTCCAGAGGGAAGGGCTTCCCTGGTGGCTCAGACAGTAAAGAATCCGCCTGCAATGCAGGAGACCCAGGTTCAATCCCTGGGTCGGGAAGATCCCATAGAGAAGGTAACGGCCACACACTCCAATATTCTTGCCTGGAGAATCCCATGGACAGAGGAGCCTGGTGGGCTACAATCCATGGGATTGCAAAGAGTAGGACACAGCTGAGCAACTAACACTTTCATTTTTAGGACGGGAAATAGACTTAATGAGTATGATTTACTTGAAGGGACCTTGCGGCCTCTTTTAAGGAAGCAGTTAAGGCTGAAATAGAGGTATCCTGCAAGATACAGATGGCGAGCTGTGAGGGCTTGGTGCGCAGGAGGCAGGAGTTAAGGGCTGTCAAATAGGCAGTATCAGCCTCTCGTGTCCCACGCTTGGAGCAGCCAGCCAGCCTTAATCAGAGCCTGTTATCACAACCCTTTTCCAAAAAGTGATCCAGGCACCATTGCCTATGAAAAGGCATCTGCACTTGAGAAGAATTCCATCTGCCATACTCCCTTGAATTTAGGCTTAAAAATAAGTCACCTGTTTTCCTCTGTAGCTTGATTTAGCCAATGTTGCTTAGAGAAAGAAAGAAGGCAAAAAAAAATTATAAAAATAAAAAATTAAAATTAAAATTAAAAAAAAAAGAAAGAAGGCAAAGTTTCAGAAGAGAGGAGGAAGAACAAGTTCACAGACTAATACTAAGGACATAATTATAAAACTAGTTCTCAACTTCTGGGTCCCTACACTTAAAATGTGCCACTTATTATGTGTTATTTCTAATCCTCATAACTCTTGCAGTGGGCATTAGTATCATTTCCCCTGCTTTTTTTTTTTTTTTTTTTTTTCCTTTTGAGGAGACTGGTACTCAAAGAAGTTAGTGATTTTTCCTAAACCAAAGAACTTGTAAGTAACCAAGCCAAGATCCTTTGATTCGCAAATCCCAAATTCACTCTTCTGAGCCATTTCCCAAAGTGGGAGACGGTTTTAAAGAAATGCCTTTATTTTTATATGTGACTTTCATTTATGAGAGGTGTCATGTTTTTCTATTTATAGAAGTGAAATAAAATCTTCCTTGAAAACCAACTATATCTCAAAAACTAACACTGATTTAAAGAAAAATATTAAGAGAGTAATACTCCAGATATTTACGAGAGTACAGCAAATGACAACTATTAAGAGAGTCAAAGTGAAACAGCTTGAAATAAGTGATTTGTACTGACTTCTCCTCAAAGCTCAGGAAAAAGAGGTAGTACTCAAACTTAGATGCAGGGAAACAACAAACTGGGCCTGTGGCTTCCTCTTCTGTGTTCTTCAAAACTCCCTCTACATTAATCGAGCACGCACAGGCCTTGGAGGGAGATTTCTGTTCTCAGAAAACTGAGACTGCAGTCAGGAAATTAAGAGGTGTCTATGCTACACTTCCAGGGAAGGCGATGGCACCCCACTCCAGTACTCTTGCCTGGAAAATCCCATGGACGGAGGAGCCTGGTGGGCTGCAGTCCATGGGGTCGCTAAGAGTCAGACACGACTGAGTGACTTCACTTTCACTTTTCACTTTCATGCATTGGAGAAGGAAATAGCAACCCACTCCAGCGTTCTTGCCTGGAGAATCCCAGGGACGGGAAAGCCTGGTGGGCTGCCATCTATGGGGTCGCACAGAGTCGGACACGACTAAAGCGATTTAGCAGCAGCAGCAGCATGCTGCACTTCATTCCCTTCAAGGTCAGGATCTGTGCTATCAACAGTGACAGTTAGCTAACACATCAGATCATGTTGTGCCAATGAACTAAGAGAAAGCTACGGGAGAAACCAAGGAGCCCATTTCCCTTCCCAGACATCTTACATAAACTTACTCAAGACAGACTCAAAATATGGGTGGTTCTTAAGCTGGCAGCAAGGCAGGGGAGACAAGACAAATGTTTGAGGGCAAGTGGTGTTTGTATGGGGCTTTCCAGGTAGTGCTAGTGGTAAAGAATCCACCTGCCAATGAAGGAGCCACAAGAGATGAATGTACTATCCCTGGGTCAGGAAGATCCCCTGGAGGAGGAAATGGCTACCCACTCCAGTATTCTTGCCTGGAGAATCCTGTGGACAGAGGAACCTGGTGGGCTACAGCCCATGGGGTCACAAAGAATTGGAAGCAACTGAGCATGCACACATAGTGTTTCTACAGAAATCCGGGGATGGCACTTTGCACAAATGTCCCCATTACATCTAAATGGTGACTCATCTCTACCCTCAGTGGCAGCTGATGGGCAGCAATATAAATTTCTAGAGTGACCTCGACTTTTTTTCCCCTACTGTTTTGATTTTTCGAGAAAACCCTATCAACGTCAAACCACCTCTGGCCAGTATCATCTGTTAACAGCATCAGCAGATGGCACTACTATAATTCCTGAATTTCAAGATGCACTTTTCCCACCAACACACACACGCTTCAGCACTGCTGACACTGAATGATACCTTCTACCCGACTGTTACATTCCATGTGGCCACTCTTTCCTTCTTCATTGCACCTCACACCCGATTTTCCCTTGCAATTGAGAAAACAGAATGTCCACATGGGTTCCCAGGAATTAGGGTCAGTCTTCATTTCAGCAGTATGTCACCAAACAGAAACCTCTCTACATATTATTGGGTTTTTAAAAAATATTTATTTATTTGGCTGTGCCAAGTTGTAGTTGCAGCTCTTGAGATCTTCAGTCTTCAGAGCAGCATTTGGGATCTTTCAGTTGCCAGCATGCAAACTCTTAGTTGTGACATGTGGGATCTAGTTTCCTGACCAGGGATTGAACCCAGGCCCCATGCAATGACACTGTGGAGTCTTAGCCACTGGACCACCAGGAGAGCCCCATATTATTGGTTTTGGAGTCATTTCTTTTTTAAACTATGAAATATTAAGATATTTTGTTATGGAAAATTCATTTGAACAAAGTTGGTAGAAAGAAAAAAAAATGTAAATGATCAAAAGGAAGCTACTATGTCCCTAAGGTTAGAGTCACCTTACTATCAAGATAGAAAGTCTAGAGCAAGGAGAACCAGCTAATTCACAAATGGAAAATTTCGGTGTCCATTTATCTTTGTTTTTAATAATTCCATTTGTGTTCACACGTTAGATCACAAGGTTGTGATGTTATTCTTCATGCTGATTTCTCATGTAAATTACAAATACATCTCTGATGATGGTTTACGGAGTAAGCTATTCATCTTCCCGACAGAGCTACCTACAAAGAAACAATTATTCTACCTCTGAGGTGGCATATCATGGAAGGAACGGTTTCCAGATGCTTTGATTTAAAAACGCTTCAAGAATATATGCAACGTAAAATTCCAAAGCAGGCAAAACTAATCCTGTTAGCAGTCAATGCAGAAAGTGAAGGGAGGGGGTTAGTGACAGACAACAAGCTCACAAGTCCCTCCTGGGGTAGTGGAGGCTGGTAATATTCTTTTCCTTGATCCGGGTGGTGACTACACAGGTGTGTTTACTTTGTGATAATTCACTGAGCTGTGCACCCATGAACTATGCATATTTCTGAATATATGTTACATTCTTCCTTTTAAAAAGTTTACAAAATAAACTCAAAAGACACAGGACTTCCTATATTATTTTATTAACAACAACAATAAAAAAATGGGGGGGGAGCGGGAATTGATTCTCCCTTCATGTAAACTGTACTAGTGGCTTTAACATTACATTGACTAGAGAGGGGTAAATATTGACCCTAGAACCATGAATCTTGATGTTCTTCCAAGTCATTCTCTGTTCTCTAGCATTATCCAAACGGAACACAGCAGTATATAAATGACAATTTCTGGTCATTCTCAAAGAATATCACTAAGCCTGAAAATCAGAAATACTGATATTTCTATTCGTGTGCAATAGTTTCTGTAAAATCGTAGATGTGCTGTCCTAACACACATAACTGGCCCTGGCAGGGCTGAGAAGACAGCCACAACTGGGAATGACTTTCCTCAGTAATCAGGTCCCAACAGGACAGAGCAGGGGCGTGGACGCTGGAGTCCTCTGTCTCAGCTTACCCTGGTTACTGGGGACCAGGAAAGGCTCGACCAGGGGGACCCTCTTCCTGTGCTCCCCACAGAACAGGGAGCACACGGCGAATGGGTGGGGCTTTGGGTACAGGTGATGAGAAAGGGATGGAAAGCAGAAGGACGCATGTCCCTGGGAACCAGGCAGCATGGGAGCACCGACGACATCTGTTTGAAATTCTAGCACCCATCAGCATGTGTGTGGGACACTGAACTGACTCAGGTGTTAAATTTGCTTGTACCACCACTGACTTTAGGTGATGTCTGTTGAAGATTCAGACATAGGCACACAGGCCCCTCTAGATCTCCCCACTGCCAGAGCAAGTACATTTATGTCAGCGGGTAAGGGCTATTATTCCCCAAAAAGGCTCTGTACTCCTGTCTGTTCCCCACATCTGCTGGGGACATGGAACAGTTCAGCCTTTCTCTCTCCTCTCTCCCTGCCCAACCGGGCCCTTGTCTCTTCCACCCCTTCTTCAGCACCAGCTGAGACCCATCACCTCCCTTACCCTAGATCACAACATAGAGTCTTTTGAAATAAGATAGGTGATCATCAGGAAAATACCAAAAACACAGTGAGACACCACCTCACACCCATTAGGATGGCTACTACTCAAACAACACAAAGCAAAGCAGAAAATAAGACATGCTGGTGAAGATGTGGAGAAATTGAAAGCGCCGTGCTCTATATGTGGGAATACAAAATGATGCAGCCACTGTGGGAAACAGTATGGCATTCCCTCAAAAAGACTGAAAACAGAATTACGATACGATCCAGCAACTACACTCTTTGGTATTGAAAGCAAGGCCTCCAAGAGACATTTAGTACACCTATTCTCCTAAGAGGATTTTTGTAATCGCCGAAATGTTAAAGCAACCCAAGTGTCTGTCAATGGATAGATGGACAAACAAAATGTGATTTATACATACAAGGGAATATTACTCAGCCTGGAAAAGAAAGGCAGCTCTGATACGTGCAACAACATGCATGAACCTTGCACCCATTATGCTAAGTGAAACAAGTCAGTTAGAAAAAGACAAATACTGTATACTCCATTTATATGAGGTATATAGAGCAAACAGATTAGCAGGAACAAGTCACACTTATATGTGCAATTAGTCTACAGCATGGCAGGCAAGAATATACATTGAGAAGGTATCCTCAATAAATGATGTTGGAAAACTGGATAGCTACATGCAGATGAATCAGTATGGACTACTTTCTCATACCACGCACACAAATAAATTCAAACTGGATTAAAGATATAAATGTAAGACCCGAAACGATGAAACTTCTAGAGGAAAACACAGGCAGTACTCTCTTTGACATCCTCTTAGTAATCTTGTTTGGAAATGTCTCCTCAAGCAAGGAAAACAAAAGCAAAATTTGGAAATATGTCCTCAGGCAAGGGAAACAAGAGCAAAAATAAACAAATGAGACCACATCAAATTAAAAAGCTTTTGCACAGCAAAGGAAACTATTAGCAAAATGAAAAGGCCATTTACTGAAAGGAGAAGACAGTAACATCTGCAAACAATATTTCTGATAAAGAGTCAGTATCCCAGATATACAAGGAAATCATACAATGCAACATCAAAAACGTAGAGAGCCTGATTTTTAAATGGGCAGAGGATCTGAATAGACATTTTTCCAAAGATTGAAAAATAGCAAACAGGCACATGAAAAGATACTCACCATCACTAATCACTAAGGAAGTGCAAATCAAACCTCAGTGAGATAACATCTCACTCCTGACAGAATGGCTATTACTAAAAAGACAAAAAATAACAAATGTTGGCATGGATGTGGAGAAAAGGGAACCCTCCTGCACTATTAGTGAGAATATAAATTGGTGTAGACACTATGGAAAATGTATGGAGATTCCTCAAAAAAATTAAAACTACCATATGATCCAGAAATTCCAGTCTTGGATATTTATCTAAAGAAAACAAAAACACTAATTAGAAAAGATATATGCACCCCAATGTTTATTGCATCATTATTTGCAATAGCCAAGATATGGAAGCAACCTATGTGCCTATCAACAGATGAACGGATAAGGAAGATATAGTACACATATACAATGGAATACTACTTAGCCATAAAAAAGAATGAAGTCTTGCTATTTGCAACAACATGGATGGACCTAGAGGGTATTATGCTATGTGAAATAAGTCAGACCAAAAAAAGAGAAATGCTATATGATTTCAATTATATGTGGAATCTAGAAAAAACAGAACAAGTGAACAAACACAACAAAACAGAAAGTTAGAGATACAGAGAACAAACAGGTGGTTACCAGAGGGAAATAGGCGAGGATGATTAAGAGGTACAGACCAACAGCTGCAAAATAAATGAGTCATGAGTATAATAAACCAAGTGGGGAATCTCATCAATAAATAATACCTTTGTGATATAGCAAAACTAAACATTGCAGTTATCATTTTGAAATGTATGGGAAAAAATTCACTATGTTGTATAATAGCAATTAACATATTGTTGTAAGTCGAACATACTTCAAAAACAAACAGGGACTTCCCTGGTGGTCCATTTCTAAGACTCTAAGCTTTCATTGCAGGCGGCATGGGTTTGATCCCTGGTCAGGGAACTAAGATCCTGCATGCCTCATGCCACAGTGAATTTTTTTTAATTAAAAAAGAAAAAACCTATAAATAAACTCAAAGGAAAAAGAGATGAGATTTGTAGATACAGAGGTAGGGCAGTGGGAGGAAGGGGAATTGGATGAAGGCAGTCAAAAGATACAAACTACCAGCTATAAGATAAGTAAGTACTAGGGATATAATGTACAACATGATAAATTAACACTGCTATATGGACAGAGGAGCCTGACAGGGGATCGCAAAGAGTCAGACACAACTAAAGTGACTTAACATGTTACATATAAAAATTAAGAAAGTAAATCCTAGGAGTTCTTACCACAAAGAAAATTTGTTTCTCCTTTTCCATTTCTTTAATTTTGTATCTAAATGAGATGATGGATGCTCCCTAAACTTACTGTGATAATCGTTTCATGATGTATGTAAATCACATCATTGCGCTGTACACGTTAAGCCTATACAGTGCTATGTATTAACAATGCCTCAATAAAACTGGAAGAAAACGATTAATAGGAACAGACAGCAGAATGGTGGTTGCCAGGAGCCTGGGAAGGGAATGGAAACTTGTGGGTTAATGGGTACACAGTTTCAGTTTTGCAGGATGAAAAAGTTCTGGAGATGGGGGGCACAAGGATGTGGACATACTTAATACCACACTGGACACTGCATGGTTAAAATGGTAAGTTTATATTATGTGCATTTTACCACAATTAAAAGTAAAATTTTCCAAATATATAAAATACATAGGAAAGTGCAGAGACTAAAACAACCACTTGCCCAGACTGAAAGCTCCTCTCCCACCCTCTGCCTTCCTTTCCCCTCCATCTTCCAGAGCAGGTATGTACCTGGGTCGTGCTTTATTCTCCTGCTTTTACTTTCCTTCTCTCCATCCCCAAACAATACATATTATCCTGACATATCACAAAAATATATCTTGAGACAGGAAAAAAGCAAATTGCAACAACAACAACAAAAATGCTACTAATTATTGCCGAGAGACAGCATGAGGAACCCCGCCCGTGGCAAAGGTCGTGAGGAAGGAGGCTCGGCATACGCAAAGGCAGGATCGAGCCTCAGGGGTCCCTCTGGAAATTCTCGAGCACCTACCCCCAAAACCAGAGTCTGCCTGCTTTACTGTGTTATGCTTTCCACCTACTCTTCTGACATTAACAGGGAGCTGCCCCCCACCACCTTTTTCTGGAAAAAGTTAATTTAGAGCTTTTAGATGATAAGTCTCCTGGGCATAATAAGAGTGTTTCAATCCAAAAACCCCTCTGATGGCTTTCTAGCCTGCCTGCCGGACTCTTACAGCTGTGCATGTGATTGATCGCGGCCTCCCAGACACGAGGCACAGGAAGCTTAAAACATCCTAGGAATGTAGGGGCTTCCAAGGAGTCAAAATCATTAGAATAGGGCTGATTAAGGGTTTCATTTGTTGAGCCAATACTTGCTGCCAAATTTTCATATCTTTTATTTGTAGATACAGTTGACATGTAGAAAAAACAGGTAGTAGACCTAGTATTAGCAACATTAGATCTTTGAGTAAAGTACTTAGTTATAACCCACTGCACCTTTGTTCTACAGGAATGTAACTTTATTTAGTACTTTGAGGGTGATGCAGATTAAAGAAAAAACACTTCAAGGGAAAAAGAGTTTTCTGGTTGACAGACATTTATCTAGGAAAAGAGCCATAAAAATGTTAACAGGCCCCCTGGCCAGAAGAGGATGTAAAACCACCTGGGACCTTTTGTATACGGGAAGGTATGCAAAAAGAAAGCCTGGTCTCAATAAGGATCAGGACTGCTGCCCCTGCATAACTCTGCATATTCCATTATTTCTTTATGTACAACTTGGGGTATATAAGCTGCTTTTGAAAATAAAGTTGTGGGTCTGGCACCGATGCTTGGCTCCCCCATGTCATTCTTTTCTCCCTTTTCTGGCTGAATTCCCACCTGGAGCAAGGAGGCTCACCATGTCTACTTATTTGCCCTGGCTTCTAAGACCCACGCGAGAGGGAGCCCAAGGTGGGGCACCCTCCGCTATTCAAGCAGGCGCTGGTGGCCTACGTAGATGGTGCAAGTTCCTTGTCTTGGAACTTAATCGGTTTTCCACGTAAACCAAGTTATTCAGCCTCTTTTCTCCACTAATTTTCCTACTACACTATTCTTTTCTAATCTCTCTTTATATCTCTGAGTAAATAAGTCTTTCCTCGCCAACTCCGTCCCCGCTTTGAATTCCCTGGATCCACTGGGGCTGGACCCCGGCAAATTATCATTTTAATTTTAAAGGCATACGATCCCACAGAAGCTTCAAGCAGAAGTGAGTGTGTCCACATTTATAAGCTAGACTCCGCTAAAGCATGCCGGTCTCAGATTCAACTTGCTAAAACACTGGAAACAATCTGCCTGCTGTTTTGTTGAGCAGTGACCTACACTTCAAAGTCCTAGTTTTGTTTTCACTCGATGCCCCTCTCATTCAGCATGGCTAAGACATTGGTCCTCCTCCCAGTTCAGGCATCACCTCCTGGCCTGACCAACACAGTCACAGTAGACACCTTCTCACAGATTCATAGCCAGCCCCACGATGCTCCTGCCTGTGCGTTTCCGCCACAGATGCCCCAATTCCTGGCCCACTGCAGCCTGACAGGTGTGCCCCAGAGACTTAGGGGATTAACAGATAATTGTGCAAATACATGGTTTTATTTTTAGGCTCATGCTAAAACATAACCTTCTGCATCATGGAAATACATGAACAATTGAACTTTCAAAGAAAGAATCAAATAAAACACTGAAACTGAGACACAAAGCTGAGAATTTGAGTCTTTCTCATGTTAGGAAACTCCACAACAAAATGCCAATAAATGCCATTCTTTGAACTTAAATTTCTGAAAGCTATATTATATATAATGAGAATTTTACATATAATTCCCTTCATACCTCTTTGCACTTCAAGCATAACGTAAGTTATCTGGTCAGTATTAACATTATTTTACTTTTTATATTCACCCTCAAGTCAGCGTCACTTGGGTCACCCACTTCTAATAGAAAATTTATTTCATTTCTGCATAGGTTAGATCTTCAGTTTTAAGAGAGGCAATCATAATCAAGTAATCTGACCTAAAAGCAGAGTGGAAAGCCTGAAAGATGTGACACGGTTAAATGGTTTTCTCTTTACTTTTCTGCATAAATGAAGTTAATTTTTCTTGAGCTAATCACTTCCCTTCTCTGAGGCTGAGTTTCTCACGGGCATGATGAGGATAATAAAAACCACCTGACATGAAACTGGATGGACCAGAGGTAAACAGATCAGAGGCGACACGTGCGGTGCCTAGGACGGTGCCAGGCACCTCACTGTTAGGAACTAGGTTTAACAGAACTCTTTTTAAACCATTTCATGAAGATCAAATGCAGGTTAAGGGGAAACACAAAGAAATCTGTTGATTTGTTTTTTGTTGGTTATATGTTTGTTCGTTGGCTTGCTTCTGGTTTTGCTAATCTGATCAGTTGTTTCTCTGAATTAAACAAATCAATATACTGGTTTAACTATAAATGGGTCACAACTGTTTATAATCAATCTATATTTCTGGATTACTACTGGGTGATTTTCTGGGAAGGAAAGATGAAGCTACATCCCCACATCACACTATACACATGGATAAACTGCAAATGAATCAAAGACTGTACATGAAACATAAAGAACTACAAGAAATGGAAAAATTTTACGATCTTGGAGAAAGGAAGGCAATTCCAAATATGACTCATAATTCAGAAGTCATAAAAAAAAAGATCAACTGATTCATTACATAAAAATACTAAAATAAAATTCCATGACAAACTCAAGACAATAAAACACTAGAAATTTTATTTCAACACATGCTACAAAGGGCTTATCTCTATAATATATAGTAAATTGCTGGAAATAAAAAACAACAGACCAACAATCCAATAGAAAAATTTGGCACGTACGAATGATCCTTAAATATATGAAAAGATTTCAACTGCAGTCACAGTAAAAGCAACGCAAAAAAATACTACACTAAGTTGCAATTTCCCACCTGTCAAATGTGCAAACATCCACAAGCTTGATTAAACATTTGGTTGGCAAAGTTGTGAAGAAATATGGACTCTTCATGTACTATTGGAGGCAGTGAAAATCATTTAACACCATTGAAAGTAAATTCAGTAACAACTGTAATTATAAGTGCATTTATACTAGCAAGTCTATTTCTAGGGGGTTGCCTTGAAGATTACCTACCCACTTAGAAAATAACATATATTTATTACTGGTAATTCATCATAGAATTCTTTGTAATAGCAATAACCTGGAAGCAACTCACAAATCCATCTAAAGGGAACCAGTTCTCTAACTATGATTCAGCCACAAAGTGGAATATTCTATAGCCCAGAAAAAGAGTGAGGAAGCCTTCTGTGTCTGTGTCTGTGTCTGTGTCTGTGTGTGTATTAGTCACTCAGTCGTGTCCGACTCTTTGTGACCTCATGGACTGTAGCCCACCAGGCTCCTCTGTCCATGGAATTCTCCAGACAAGAATACTGGAGTGGGTTGCCATTCCCTTTTCCAAGGGATCTTCCTGACCCAGGGATCAAAGCCAGGTATCCCACACAGTGGGCAGATTCTTTACCGTCTGAGTCACCAGGGAAGCCCAAGGAAGCTCTCTACGCACTTACAAAGAAGGACGGCAGATGGCTGAATGAAAAGAATATAAAACTGGCCACAGAGTCGGAGACGTTTTAATCAAAGAAAGGAAGGTAAAATGAACAGATATTTACATTTGCTTGCATTAACATAAAGAGGTGCTAGACACAAAACTGGAAGAGAATAAAGTGATTTCCTACCAAAGTAGGAAGAACAGAGTGAATGAGGATGAAGGTGGGAACTAGATTTCCTAGTGTACTCATTTTAAGATCATTTTGATTTTTTAACAGATGACTGTGTTATCTATCCATAAAATTATACTTAAGATGTACTTACTGTTTACCTGCTAGGTAGAAAGCCTTGTGTTCAGTACCATAGAAACACTTTTAAACCAGCTACAATGATTAATATGAGCATCAACATGCTTGACACAGTGTCTGAGTTGGTTGATGGAGGTTGAGGGAGGAAGGGAACTCATGGTGTATAAGTCATATTGGAGTAAAATTTCCATCTTTGACTTGTACTTCTCTGCCTCAGGGCCCAGCATGAATATGACCTTAGAGGAGACAAGACACACCTGGGTAAAAAGATACCTATCAATGGTGTACAATAGAGCTAAATAAATACTAAAGGAAATATACTTCTAGATCAGAAGAGAGAAAAGTCCTACTGCTGAACTCATCCAGAAAGGCTTCAGAGAAGGTAAAACTTGAGCTTGGTCGTGGGTATCATATAAATTAAACCTTTTTCACAAAAAGTTCTTCCACAGGAAGAAAGTGAACTTTTTCTGTACAAATGCTTTTTTTTTCCCCCAGAACCACCTTGATTATGCTGATTTTTCTGAATGGGTGTTGAGGCTAAGGGGATGTAATGGGAAGGCAGGAAGGAGATACTTCATCGTTTCTACTCAATTATCAAAAAGTGAATAATGTCACAAAATTAGGTTTTCCTGGTCATCTCAGTCCTTCCTTAAAATAAAAATAGTATACAGAAATCAGAGTCTGGGCTGAAACAATTGAAAAAGTTATACTACTGTATTCTATTGCTGTCTCACTTAAAATTTCACATCACCTCAGGAAGTTTTCCTCTCTGTCAGCTTTCATAGACAGTTCCTCTGCATGGGTAGGCCAGAATCAGGAGAGGAATAGCAAGTTTCTGTTCCTGTCCTACACTTACAAAGAGATTTTGCTTTGTAAGTGCTTATGCCAATGCAGGAGATGCAAGAGACACGGGTTTGATCTCTGGGTCAGGAAGATACTCTGGAGAATCTACCCACTCTAGCATTCTTGCCTGCGAAACTCCATGGACAGGGGAGCAAAGAGTTGGGCAGGACTGAGGAGCAACTGAACACACAATAGGGCTAAAGCGATGGAAAGATGGAACTCACCCTGGGAGGAGTCATTGCCCTGATGCTCAGGATTGGAACTGCCCACCTAATACCTGAATGGCCTCCTTGGCACAGGGGGGCCACCTTTGAACGCTTCCTGTGATGGGAACTCACTACCACCGTCATCTGGATGCAAGCTCTTACGATGAGATGGAAAATCTCTTATCTTCAAGCCCCTGGTTCTGATGCTAACCACAAATTTGCAGACAAGGCAAATTCATCTCACATGAGTTAAATTCGTCACACTAGAAGAACTGCTCTATGGCTTTCGTTAGTTAATGGAGTCAGGATGCAGGAGTGGGAAGGGGAAAGAGAATGAATGTTTTTGCTGGTTTTGGATTCTTTTTTTAAAACACTTATTTATTTACTTGACAGTGCTGGGTCTTAGTTGTGGCACGCAGGATCTTTAGTTGGAGGATGCACACTCTTAGTTGCTGACCACGGATGGAACCCAGGCCCCCTGAACTGGAGGCTTGGAGTCTTAGCCACTGGACCACCAGGGAAGTCCCTGTTGTTGGGTTCTAAGCAAACATTGGTCACTTTTGCATTAAAAATAATTAGGTAACAGTGTTTAGATTAATTGCAAAATAGAAGCATACTATATTCAGTGTACCCTTTAATCCTCTAATGGACCAAATTCACCTGAAAAATAATGTTTTTCGGGAGTGCACCTTAAACATGTAAAATGACAAACAGAGTGCTAACTATCTTCTAAGCATGCACTCTGAAGCATCCGAGGAGCTCCTATCACTGTAGGACCCAGGTGCTCAAAGCAACAAAATTCAATGGTGACAAACAGGAGACAAGCCTACTTAGCTTCCACCAAAGTTATGGCCACCTAGAAATAAGGTGTTTGGAAAGCTTTTCCTGGAGAATAAGAATTATTTCAAATAAAGTGCTG
Organism: Capra hircus; assembly: GCF_001704415.2. Taxonomy (NCBI): domain Eukaryota; kingdom Metazoa; phylum Chordata; class Mammalia; order Artiodactyla; family Bovidae; genus Capra; species Capra hircus. Next base: position 16,633,941 of record NC_030815.1, read on the forward strand.
TCACCTAAGTCAGTAATACCCCAAGCAAGTTTTATGGCTCTGTAAGGAAAGAATTAGCCTACTCATTTGGGAATTTAGTGGTGTTTGGAATGCAGAAAAGTGACAATGAGGTTGGAAATGGATTGGCTTTGGGCTTGTTCTGCTTTATAAATAATAATGAAGCTTTTCCAACAAGAACTAACGTGAAATGAGAAAAAAAAAAAGAAAATCTGTCCCTAGAGTATAAAATTACCTCATCACCCAATTTGCATTTCCCCACTCCAAGCACATTTTCTGTGAGTTCCACTTAGAGCGAGGAAGCTGCTGTATGATAATTAATTTTAACAAGCACTTGGCAGCCTGAGCTGGCCTGTAGATGAGATGCCCTAGACCAACTATGAATTCCAAGTGCACTTTTTATGGTGTTTTTTCCACAATGACATTATTTAGGCATTTAAAAATCATCTGGACTGCAACTTTACTTTGTTCTTTTTTTCTTCTTCACTGGGGTTTTTTTCATGTACTTGAATACACAAGCAGTTTGTAAAAACTGTTAAGAAATGTAGGAGATAATTGGATCTTGCTGTAGCAAAACTAGAAGGGTATTAGGTATATGCTATTCATCAAAAGGGCCACTTGTTTTTCTTTTCTTTTTCCCCTGTGTTCAGAAAAGAAATGTGCACATCACCTGACTTATAATGTATAGTTCATTAGAGGAAAAAGTGCTTTAGAATTAGATCCTTACACCATTTCCCATGCAGCATTTTCATTCTTTTTTTAAAGCACTATTATAAAAGCAGGTGATAGTCTTGAGATGTGATGAACAATGTTTGAGCACTATTTCTCTTTTATGTTGCTGTACATGGAATATGGGCAAGCAAATAATGAGTCATTTCTGAGCAGGAAAATAAATCTAGAGAGAACTAATACTTGATTTCATACTAATAACCTACCTCTCATCTATCCATCGAGTTTATTGTTCTATACTAAATGATTTACGCATGTCTGTATGTTTATGTATGGAGAAGGGAACGGCACCCCACTCCAGTACTCTTGCCTGGAAAATCCCATGGACAGAGGAGCCTGGTAGGCTGTAGTCCATGGGGTCACTGAGGGTCGGACACGACTGAGCGACTTCACTTTCACTTTTAATTTTCATGCACTGGAGAAGGAAATGGCAACCCACTCCGGTGTTCTTGCCTGGAGAATCCCAGGGACGGCGGAGCCTGGTGGGCTGCCATCTATGGGGCTGCACAGAGTCGGACACGACTGAAGTGACTTAGCAGCAGCAGCAGCAGTGTGTTTATAATTTATACGAAAAGTTGCAAAATCTTAATTACGGCAAAAAAAAAAAAGACATTCTGTAATTTCCCAGGCAAGCTACTAAAAAGATGAGTATCTCTCTACATTTTTTAAGATGAAAAACAATGACATGATAACTCATTCCTTTTTATGTTTTTAAAAACAGACTTACTGCCTGCGACTCAGTTACTTGCTCTCACAAAGAGTCCAAATTAACCTTCATGATAACAACTTGTCAAATTCTATTACTTTCATAAAGACAATTCTTTCTTATCTTTCATAACAAAAGTTTAAACTGATGATTAACACTACGGGTACAACTGCCAGTTAAAAATAACATGCCGAATTTATGAGAAAAGGAATGAGAAAAGGAATTTCTCATCCTTTTCACTTAGTAGTGTATGAAATGTTTATCTAGAAATCTTGATGCAAGTGGCCTGTGTCACCTAACAATGCAATAACATTTCAAGTAAAGCTTTTCTTTATTAGGATCATCTGTACTATATTTGGAGCTAAGCAAAATTCTCCATAGTCAAATCTATGCACTGATTGGAGAAATTTGCTTAATTTATCCTCATTCCTGGTGGGAATTTTCTTAGGTTAAACTGCATTAACCATTTACTGAGAAGGTAAGGCACCTCTCACCTGGGCAAGGCACTGAGCTTAGAGGCAAAGGGGCAGGCAAAGGTGAATCAGAGAAGCCCCCTGTTCTCAGAAATCTTAGTCTAGTGAGGAGATAAAACTTACATTCACCTGATGCTGATAATGCGGAAAGAGCTCACACCTCGTTGTCAGCACACAAAGGTGCAGAATGTTCTGTATATATTTGTTCTAACATGTCATTTAAGGCTAATGTTTCCTTATTGATTCTCTGTGTGCTGATCTATCTGTTGGCGTAAATGGGGTGTTATAATCTGCGGCTATTATTGTGTCGCTATCCATTTCTCTCTTTTAGTCTGTTAACATCTGCTTTAAATATTTAGGTGCTCCCATGTTCAGTGTATAAAAATTGTAAAATATTACATCCTCTTCTTGGATTGAGCCCTTTATCATCATGTAATGTCAGCTTTGTCTCTTATTAGTATTTATTATAACTAATAAATTCAGTAAAGCTGCAGGATACTAAATCAATACACAAAATCTGCTGCATTTCTATACACCAATAACTATCATAAAGAGAATAAAGAAAACAATCCCATTTATAATTGCATTACAAAGAATAAAATATCTAGGAATAAATTTAACCAAAAAGGTGAAAAAACTGTATACTGAAAACCTCAAGATATTAATGAAGGAAATTCAAGACATAAATAAATAAATATTCTGTGCTCATTAATCAGAATAGCCAATACTGTTCAATGTCCACACTACCAAAGCAAGTTACAGATTCAATGCAACCCCCATCAAAATTCTAATGGCATTTTTCAAAGAAACAGAACAAATAATCTTAAAATGTGTGTGGAATCACAAAAAAAGCTTGAATAGCCAAAGTAATTTGGATAAAGAAGAACAAACCTGGAAGTATCATGTTCTTTGATTTCAAACTATTCCAAAACTATAGTAATTAAAATAGTATGATATTGACCTAAAAACAGACACACAGAGCAACTGAACAGAACAGAGAGCTCAGAAATAAACCCACACATATATGGTCATTTAATTTACAACAAAGGAGCCAAGAAAACACAATGGGTAAAGAACAGTCTCTAATAAACGGTGTTGGGAAAACTGAAAAAGAATGAAACTTGACCACTATCCTATACCATACACAAAATGCATTAAAGACTTGATCACAGGAGCTGAAACCATAAAACTCCTAAGAGAAAACACAAGTGGTAAGCTCCTTGACACAAGTCTTGGTGATGATTTTTTTTTTAATCAGAAAATGCAAAAGCAACAAAAGCAAAAATAAGTATGTGGAACCACATTATACTAAAAAGCCTTTGCATAGCAAAGGAAACCATGAACAGAAAAGGCAATCTAGTGAATGGAAGAAAATATTTGTAAATCATACATCTTAAAAGGGGCTAAAACATTCAAAATATATAAAGAACTCATATAACTCAACAGCAAAAAAAAAAAAAAAACCTGATTTTAAAAAATGGGCAGAAGATCTGAATAAACATTTTTTCAAATAATATATACAGATGGCCAACAGGTAGATGAAAAGATGCTCAGAGTAATTAACCATCAGGAAATGCAAATCAAAACCACAGTGGGATACCACCTCACAACTGTTTTGAATGGCTGTTATCAAAAAGGACATGAAATAAATGTTGGTGAGGATATGGAGAAAATGTACCCTTCCTATGCTACTGGTGGGAATGTTGACTGTTATAGCCACTATGGAAAACAGTATGGAGGTTCCTCAAAAAAACCAAAACAGAATCATCACATGATCCAATAATTCCACTTCTAGGTATTCATCCAAAGAAAATGAAAATACTAAAGGACATCTGTACTCCCACGTTCACTGCAGTATTATTTACAATAGCCAAAATACAGAAATAACCTGTGTCCATCAGTGGATGAATGGACAAAGAAATTGTGGCTCTATATAATGAAATAATTTAACTATAAAAAAGAGGAAATCTTGCCATCGGCAACAACGTGGATGGACTTTGGGGCTTCCCTGGCAGCTCATCAGTAAAGAATCCGCCTGAAATGCAGGAGCCACAGGAGACGCGGGTTCAATCTCTGGGTCAGGAAGATCCCCTGGAGGAGGGCATGGCAACCCACTCCAGTATTCTTGCCTGGAGAATCCCATGGACAGAGGAGCCTAGCGGGCTACAGCCCATAGGGTCGCAAAGAGTCGGACACAACTGAAGCAACCTAGCATGCACACACGCACGGATGGTCTTTGAGGGAATCACACTAAATGAAATAAGACAGACAGAGCCGATTCATTGGAGAAGACCCTGATGCCGGGCAAGATTGAAGGCAGGAGGAGAAGGGGACGACAGAGGATGAGATGGTGGGATGGCATCACCAACTCAATAGACGTGGGTTTGGGTGGACTCTGGGAGGTGGTGATGGACAGGAAGGCCTGGCGTGTTGCGGTTCATGGGGTCACAAAGAGGCGCACATGACTGAGTGACTGAACAATAAGACAGAGACAAATACTGTATGATTTCTCTTACATGTGAAATATGGGAAAAAACAAGTTCATGTAGATGTGGAGAAGAGATATGTGGTTGCCAGAGGTAGTGAGTGGGAGAGGGTGGGAGAAATGGGTGAAGTGGATCAAAGGTTAAAAATAATTTAAATAAATACAGTGCATTACTAACAAACATCAGAAAACAGTACTATTACCTAGTAATCTGTTACCATCTCCTACAACAAATAAACAAGCACACAATTTGTGTGTGTGTTGCTATATAAACTGGAGAGATCTGTAAAAAGGATGATGTCATTATCCTTGCTCTAGCGTCAAGTTCCACTTTTACAACCCAAGCAACCTACTCTTCTCCATACACACACAAAATTATCATCACTTAAAATGTTGTTGTCGTTGTTCAGTCGCTAAGTCCTGTCCGACTCTTTGCAACCCCATGGACTGCAGCACGCCACAAGGGAGTTGGCTCATCTCCCAGAGTTTGCTCAAATTCAGGTCCATTGAGTCGGTGACGCTACCTAACCATCTCATCACTTAAAATAGGTGTACTTTAACAATGAAAATGCATCTGTGTCAAACTAAATATTATGTTGAAATATTTCACACATTTCCACAGAAGGGACGGGAAGAATGACATTGAATTTACTCACTTCTCTGTGGCATAGTCAGTGCACACATTAAGACTGGATGGTAGGACTTCCCTGATGGTCCAGTGGCTAAGAATTCATCTTCCAATGCAAGGGACTCAGGGATTTGGGTTCGATCCCTGGTCAGGGAACTAAGATCCCACATGTTACAGGGCAATTAAGAGATACGGCTTTGTCAACAGGTATAGGTTTTTCCAACAATATTTTCACAAAAAAATCTATACCTGCTGACAAAGCCATAACATGCCGTGGGGCAATTAAACCCATGCACCACACTAGAGAATCTGATTGCCTCAACAAGAGAAAGCCCACCTGCCACAACAAAGACCCAGAACAGCCAGAATTTTAAAAATTAAAAAAAAATGCTATAAAATTTTTTTTAGAAAAGATTGGATGGCATACCATTGCTTTAGGAGATAGACTGAAAAAGAAATTATAATTTTTTTGGAAACATTATTGGAAAAACCTATACCTGTTGACAGAACCATAATATTTTATTTAGTAACTTACTTAATAAGATCTAATAAATATAATGGAACATTTACTTAAGTCTTTCTGGATCTTAAGAATTCTAATCATTTTAATGGTCCTTCATTTCGGTTTGCTGATATTTACCAACATTCTGATTTATATTTATTTGTTGTTGTTCAGTCACTCAGTCATGTCCAACTCTTTGTGACCCCATGGACTGCAGCACGCTGGGCTTCCCTGTCCTTCACCATCTCCTGGAGCTTGCTCAAACTCATTTCCATTGACTAGGGGATGCTATCCAACTCATTATCTCAAAATGTCCTATTTTCTCAAAAATAATTCTCTACCATCTCATTCTTTGTCCAAATCTCTCTCCCTCTCTTTTCTCTTTGTCACACACACAGACACACAGCCCTATACTTAGGAACAGTCTATTTTGCAGGAACATAACTGGATTCTGTCTCTCTCACTCTACCTCAAAGTGGTAATGCAGTTACGAGTTGCTCAAGATGGGAAGATGGCCTTCATGTGCACCTCAGCTTGTCTAAACTGCAGACTGGTTTCTCCCTGACTCTAGAACCTATCACTCTTGCTTTAGAGTTTTTACCTTAGAAAGCTTGTCAAGGTAAATTCCTTATCTTCCCTACAGAGATGTAAAATTTTTAAAAGCCCCTTGCAAGTTTTACAACCCAGGGATGTCTTTCTTGAGGCCCTGGGATCATACCTTTGAAATATATGCATCAAGGAAGAGAGTAACCCCTCTCCCAATCTCCATGAGAGAGAAGGAGCCTTTCTTCAGTATGCAGACAGTCTTGCTCCAGGTTGTAAAGCTATCTCCTATTGTGAAGACAAAGACTGCTTATCCTTTTCGGTTCAGTTCAGTTCAGTAGTTCAGTCATGTCCAATTCTTTGCGACCCCATGGACTACAAAACGCCAGGCTTCCCTGTCTACCACCAACTCCAGGAGTCCACCCAAACTCATGTCCATTAAGTCAGTGTTGTCATCCAACCATCTCACCCTCTGTCGTCCCCTTCTCCTTCTGCCCTCAATCTTTCCCAGCATTAGGGTCTTTTCCAATGAGTCAGCTCTTCACATCAGGTGACCAACGTAATAGAGTTTCAGCTTCAACATCAGTCCTTTCAATGAACATTCAGGACTGATTTCCTTTAGGATGGACTGGCTGGATCTCCTTGTAGTCTAAGGGACTCTCAAGAGTCTTCTCCAACACCACAGTTCAAAAGCATCAATTCTTCGGTGCTCAGCTTTCTTTATAATCCAACTCTCACATCCATACATGACTACTGAAAAAACCATAGCCTTGACTGGACGAACCTTTGCTGACAAACTGATGTCTCTGCTTTTTAATATGCTATCTAGGTGGTCATAACTTTTCTTCCAAGGAGTAAGTGTCTTTTAATTTCATGGCTGCAATCACCATCTGTGGTGATTTTGGAGCCCAAAAAAATAAAGTCTGACACTGTTGCCACTGTTTCTCCATCTATTTGCCATGAAGTGACGGGACCGGATGCCATGATCTTAGTTTTCTGAATGTTGAGCTTTAAGCCAACTTTTTCACTCTCCTCTTTCACTTTCATCAAGAGGCTCTTTAGTTCTTCCTCACTTTCTGCCATAAGGGTGGTATCATCTGCGTATTTGAGGTTATTGATATTTCTCCCACCAATCTTGATTCCAGTTTGTGCTTTATAAGCAGGGTGACAATATACAGCCTTGACATACTCCTTTCCCAATTTGGCACCAGTCTATCGTTCCATGTCCAGTTCTAACTGTTGCTTCCTGACCTGCATACAGATTTCTCAAGAGGCAGGTCAGGTGGTCTGGTATTCCCATCTCTTTCAGAATTTTCCACAGATTATTGTGATCCACACAGTCAAAGGCTCTGGCATAGTCAAGAAAGCAGAAATAGATGTTTTTCTGGAACTCTCTTGCTTTTTCAATGATCTATCAGATGTTGGCCATTTGATCTCTGGTTCCTCTGCCTTTTCTAAAACCAGCTTGAACATCTGGAAGTTCATGGTTCGTGTACTGCTGAAGCCTGTTTTGGAGAATTTTGAGCTTATCCTTTTGGCAATTAATAAATATAGATAACCTAAGATTCTCCCTCAGGGCTTAAAGATCTTAGCTCTCAAAAACTTTTCCAACTATTATTTCAGTGGAGTTTTCTGTCTCTCTTCCCTATCACAGTAGCTATAGAAAGTCCTCCTTGCCTGTTTAACTTTGGCCAGTTTGATGTTTCCTGGGACAGGGCCAAATTCATGCTGTCAGGAAAAGATGCTTTTTTTGTGTTGTGGAATGCTAAGACAATCTCTTTTTCCGGTTCTTAACCTGTAAAGCTCTTTCTGAAACCCTTTATAAAAAAACAAAAGCAAAAAAAAGTATGTTACACAACTTACCCAGGGTTACAAAGTGGTTGGTCCAGGATTCAAGCCTCAGTTGATTCAAGTCTAAAAGCTGATGCCTTTAAACCCTACACAGTGTTCCTGCAACCATCTCCAAAGGCTTCCCAGGGGGCTCAGTGGTAAAGAATCCACCTGCCAATGCAGGAGACTCAAGAAACATGGGTTCGATCCCTGGGTCAGAAGATCCCCTGGAAGAGAAAATGACAACCCTCTGCAGTATTCTTGCCTGGAGAATCCCATGGACAGAGGAGCCTGGCAGGTCCACGGGGTAGCAAAGAGTCGGACACAACTGAGTGGCTGAGCACACACGCAATCCTCTCCAAAAGATTCTAACCTCAATATTATTAAAACGAGACCATTATTTGCCCTAAAAATGTAAAGTACATATGACGAAGGGTTTGGCTTTTATATTAACAGTTGAGATTAACGGTGCACAAGACACATTAATTCCTTCCTGCAGCTGACACCATGTGGCTGCAGTTAACAAGATTTCTTCACACAGAACCAGAAGGTAAGGGCATTCCAGGGTGAGAAAACCGAACGGTTACAGAGCAGTGAACGCTGTATCAGAAAGCAACAGGGGAAAAGGCAAGAAGAAGGATGTCTTGCAAAGTCGACTGGAAGCAGATTAGAGAGAGCCTTGAGAGCCATTCTAAGGACTCTGGACACTATGAAAAACATAAGCAGCTACTGCAAGTTAAGGGACATGAAAGTAAAATGATTAGTACCTTCTTGTCTGGGGCTTATTTCTTTGTTTTGTTGCTTTTAATTATTTATGTTAAAAAAAAAAGAAATGAACATACAAAACGAGTATAACCGAATACTAGCAACAAATAATTTAAAATGTCATTTTTAGAAGAAATAATTTCAATGGCAACCTAATTAAAACATAACTCGGGGAAAACTCCCAAAAGATGGAAAGTGTCTTTTCTGAGAAAACTATAAAATCTAATTAATGAGCACAAGAGAAGTTGTTAAGTAGAGAGACAGACCATGCTCATAAATGGAAAGATAAGAAGCTGATCTATAAATTCAATGCAAAACCAATAAAAATCTAAAAGGGTTATTTGTGGAAGTTCACAGGCCAGTTGGTCCTCATGTTCACAGAAGAAAAAGGGCCAAGTTGGTCAAGATGATTTTGAAGAAGGAGGAGATGTCAAAACTCCCCAGGTGTTAAAACATTTTAAAACTAAGTGACCTGAGAGAGGCAGATACAGAGAACAAACTAGTGGTTACCAGGAGGGAGAGTGAAGAGGGGAGGGGCAAGACAGGCGTAGGGGACTATGAGGTGTAAGCCATGACGTGTAAAATAAGCCACAAGCATACGCTGTACAACATGGGGATGCAGCTAATATTTTATAATAACTATGATGATGTGATGAGCATGCTCAGTCGTGTCTGACTCTTTGCAACCCCATGTACTGTAGCTTGCCAGGCTCCTCTGTCCATGGAATTTTCCAGGCAAGAACACTGGAGCAGGTTGCCATTTCCTCCTCTAAGGGATCTACTGGGCCCAGGGAGTGTCTTGCACCTACTGCATTGGCAGGCAGATTCTTTACCACTGTGCCACCTGGGAAGCCCCTATAATGACTATGAATGAATTATAAGCTGTAAAAACTGCGAATCACTATATTGTACACCTGTAACTTATTTTATTTTAAGAAGGATACTATTGTTTAAAAAAAATTTTTTTAAGTGACCCAAGATTGGTCCAGAGTCATCAGTTGTGCTTTTATATTTCTTTGTTGGGTTAAAGAAACGAAGAAGGGAGATAGAAAAGATGACATGGATGACAAAAAGAGATGGTCTCCTTCACAGCTCCTCATCCACTTTAAATGGGAGGGACCCTGATGCTCAAACAGAGCAACCCTGACTCTTAAATAAAGACAAAAATTATTTTCAAAAGAAGCACTTACACCACAGGTGTCTGGTCTAAGGATAATGACAGTTGGAGTGAAATAGTTCAATCATCCACCTGGCATTTGCCAATCCAAACAAAGGAGTCAGAAGACGAAACTGTAAGTACTCTGCCCTGGGTCTCAAATAGCCTGGGACAAAGTTAAGAGGCAGAAGACACGCAGGAAATGAGGAACCTGCTTACAAAGCAACTTCTATTAAGTACAATAAAGTACGAATATAAACACATAAGTGCTGAGAGTTGCGAGCAGAGGGGTAACCGTGGGCAGATGTGCTCAGGGAGGCGGGTCTGGAAAGCACAGGGTCAGTAAGGGAGTCACTGCCTTTCACCTGTCACTGTCAGTAAGGGAGCTTGCTGCCTGTCACCTGTTTCTGGTCCACTGTGACTCAGACATCCAGGAGGGCAGCACCAGACCCATCCCTGTGCACTGTTGATTGCACCTAAATTCCATCAAAGTAGGATAAACTTTTTAAGCTAAAACTTCATAATCTGTCTTCTGTAAGAAATTAATGAATGATCTTGTCTAGGAATTTAGAAAATGGGGGGCTTCCCTGGTGGTCCAGTGGTTAAGACTCCATACTCCAAATGCAGGGGGCATGGGTTCAATCCCTGGTCAGGGAACTAGGATCTCACATGCCGCACAGCATGCCAAGAACAGAAAAGGGTATGCCTGTCATCCTACTCTCTCTGCCCTTCTTGTTGCGGGTTACATGAGACTGTAGTGAACTGGGAGTTTTTCATCTGGAGCTTTAGATCATTCACAACTTGTTTTCAGATCACCAACATGGAAGGAACGGAGGTTAATATCTGGCCAATGGTGTGATTCCTCCCACTAGAGGCTTACTGACTTGCCTATAGAATGACGAGTCCTACGGAGGACCCAGAAAGAAATATATATTGGATCCTAATGATGTTCTCATGCAGGGTCACTACCTACATTGAGCATCATTAGAACTAGAGACTGTGAGCTCCAAACATGGACCCACTAGAGCTTTCTCAACCATGTATACACCACACTAACTCACAGAACTAACTTGATACATCCAGGAATCAAGATTCCAACTGCAAGTACCTCATTTGGGGGTTGGCTCACTCCTATTCCCACCAAACAGTAAACTAAACTACATATTGTTAAGTCTGCAATGGTTAAGGCAACCACATAAAATCTTTTTACTTAAAAGAAATTAAACTCACTGTGGTTTATTCAGCAATATTCCTCATCCATGTCCAACACTGGAGTGCCCGCACCAGTCACAGCTGAATCTAATTTGCTGTAATCTTGGTAAATGGGAGGCAGTCAACAAGTCCCCAGCTCCAGCCCAGAAGCAGCACATAACACATTTCTGAAATAAAGTAATAAAGAGAAGATGGCGGAAAGGTTCCCTGACCATAACTGACATTCGTGATGTAGCTGGAAGGTCCCCTGGGTTCTGATTGCCTATTTATTGGAATTATAAATATTTACATTGTTGAAGAGATTGATGAGTCATTTGTTATTGCTTCTGTTACTGAGATTAGAGTCCCCATCTCTTGGGTGTGCTACTCTAAATTCTTAGCTTGCTTGATCCTGGGCAAGCCTCACAGAACCCTTTGAGAACTTACTCTGCTTGCTATTTTGCAGCTGAGGAAACTGAGGCAAGAAAGTGAAGTAGTGTTCAAAATCTAATAATTAGCCAAAGGCAGAGACAATACACCAGCTCTGATGCCAGAGCCCAAACTCTTAGCCAGGTGTTTCATGGCTCCCTTAGTTGCCTTTTTGTATAATTGCTCATTAATTATATGTGGACTGCCGGTGCGTTCACGCATTTCTAAATAAGATTTTAGGGCTATCATTCTGGTTGGAAATGAGGAACTAGGGCTCTTGCCTGAAGATGTATTTCAATAACAAAACCTACTTGCCCTTAAACAGTATAGTTATGAATATTTGGGGTGGTTTATTTGGGTTAACAGAACTTGGAGGGATTAAGGGTTAAAGTCCTCCCAAGCCACCCTTTCCAGCTGCTAATACGGATCACATTACCCGAGAAGGCATGGTAACCCACTGCAGGATTCTTGCCTGGAGAGTACCATGGACAGAGGAGCCTGGCAGGCTATAGTCCATGGCGTCGCAAAGAGTCAGACCCAACCTATCAACTAACACTTTTACTACATAGGTAACTCCATTTTCTCTTTGGTTTGCTGAAGAAATCAATGTGTGAGGACACCTGTCTTCCTATTTTACACGTTGGAGCATGCAAATACCAAAAACCACAATACTGTCACAACTGTTTTGTCCTTCCAACTGGATTTTTTGTTGTTCTGATTCACTGAAAGACATATAAGCTGCTGCTGCTGCTGCTGCTGCTAAGTCGCTTCAGTCGTGTCCGACGCTGTGCGACCCCATAGACGGCAGCCCACCAGGCTCCCCCGTCCCTGGGATTCTCCAGGCAAGAACACTGGAGTGTCGCACAATACCTACAGAAATTGTTCAGTGAGATGTGAGGGGGGAAAACTCACATTTACTAACTATAAAGCATCCTGCATACAGAGCCACTTTCATTATGTATCTTATTTCTCATGGCCATGCAGAATTTAGGCCTTGGTGTTTGATTATCTCTCTCACAGGAAGCACAGTTGTTCTAGGGTTGATGTTGCACAAAGCCAGAAACAATTTCCATTGTCTCCAAGAGGAATTGGAGACAAGGAAAGTTATCTTGTCCTGAGGCAGAATGCTGAAGTAGGAAAAACTGCTCTTAGCACTGTATTCCTCTCTCAAGCACCTACTCTGAGTCCCAATCCTACTCTAAACTGCAAGTGTTGGTATTATCCCCCCTAGGTGTTATCTGAGAGACTGTCATCAACTCAGTATCAGCCTGGAATCCTCAGAACTCAGTGGGTGCTTAGAATTGCACAAAACTGGCCTGAATCCGCTGGCTGGATGGTTTTGGGTAATCTGTCTGAACCTTAGTCAAATCCCCTGTAAAACAAGGATGACGATATCTATATCCTAAACATGTTAGGAGGATTGGGCGTAATTCTTTGTCGGCTGAGAAGCACACCACCAAAGACACAGTAGTAACTAGACAAATAATAGCTTTTCTGATGTTTGATATAAGCATAAAACACAAAGGGGTCTATTTCCGCAGAGTATAGGTGTGAGAGAATCATTTTGTGTATTTCTTCCTCTGAACGATAAAGATATTTATAAAGATTTAAAATGTTAGTGCTACTCATCTGCAGCAAATAACCTTAATATACACATGTGCAGACCAAAAGGCTGATTTAACTCGAGGTTTAAAAAAAAAAATCTGACAACACATCAGAGAATAATAAAATATATTTTGAAAGGTTAGTAAAACCCCAACTCACTCAAATTGTGCAACTGGCTAATAGGATCTTTAAAGATGTGAAAATCATGCCTGAGAAAATGCTTATATGTACAGAAGACAAAGCTGCGGTGACTATATATTGTGGGAAAGAAAACTGCCTAAGGACACTTGGGGTGAAGTTACAGTACACCGAATTGTGTCATAAATAAAAGAAATCCACTCATTCATCAAGTATTTGTTGAACGCCCGCTACCTGCCAAACACAAACAAAACAACTCACAGCCATCAATTCGACTTTACTTTCTGGGGGCCCGGCAGCCCACCCGGTAAACTATAAAATCTTCGCGGCTAACTCCTTACGCTAAGTTTACAGAGACCGTCTTTGAGCGAAGGGATAGAGCAAGAAGGCCCCGCCCCTCCTCTCGCCGGCCTCGTGCGTTTACGTAATCGTATTTCGAAAACGCCAAGACGTACCTACGGTGTCCCACGAGGAGATGGTAGTGCTGCAATTTGTTCCGCCCTCGTGGAAGATGGCGCTTAATGCGTCAACCATCCCCGCTGCCCGGTTCCTTCCTTACGGGGGCGGCGCCCAGAAAGGACGGGTGTTTAGGAAGTGTGTGTTTTTGTTTTTCCCGCCCTTTCTCTCCTCCCTTTGCTCTCACTATATTCGCGGAGGGTGAACGAGCAAAGACAGGAAAAAATTTAACCAGGAGAAAAGCACGAGGCGAGAAATGACCGTGGCGTGAAGCCAGTTCGGGGAGGCGACGCTCACGGGGGCGGGGCAGGGGGCGGGGCCAGAGCTGGGGGCGGGGCTGCGGTTGAGGTCCATTTGCCCACGGCGGCGACTGCGAAGCTGCAGGCGGTGGCGAGTAGGTGAGTGAGAAGCCGGCGTGTAGGTGGCTGTTTGGGCTTCGGTTGCTGGGATCGGACAAGGGCGGAGGCGAAGGCTCTCCCCAGGGCTCGGCTCCGCGGGTCTTCCCTTTCCCCCCTGACCGAAAGCGGGCATCGGGTTTTCCAGCCCGGCGACTAGTGGAGTTGCCTGCATCCGGGCCCCGGACTTTCCGGCAGCGGCGGCGCAGAGATAGGGGCATAGGGTTCCGTCTCCTTTTCTGCTTTCCCGCCCGCAGTCCCCGAGCTGGCTCTTTCCCGGGGTCCTGGCGTGAGATCCGAAGAGATCGATCCGTCGGATCCCTGTGCCGCGCGAGCTCGAGGGGAAGGAGCCTCGGGCACCAAGAGGCCTGGCCCGGGGAAGGCCAGAGAGCTGGCGGCGCGCGGCTGCTCCGGACCGAGTCGGGGTCCGAGAGAGGATGAAGCGGGTTGGGGTGGGCTGGGATCAAACTGCTGGCTTACAGAATTGTCTCGGTTTCGAGGTTTCTAAGGATTGCTGATGTCTTGGAATTTGGTGCAGCAATTCTAGACTGGGTTTTGCTCCCGTTCTGTGGTTCATGACCTGTTTACTTCTCTTCTCCGAGATTGCACAGACTTAAAGGAAGTGACCATTATGATTTGGGTATCACTTGACTGATGGCATCAGTTGCAGAAAGAAGTGCCGTGATTACGCGTCTGCTTTGACCACACAGGGTCTGACTGGCCCTGGTGATCTCCACCAGGCTTCTGTATTCAGGAGACTGGGAGGTCATGCACTTGCCCTAGAGAGGTGGCCCTTTCCGAAACAATGGAGATTGTTAGGATTTAGTGAAAACAGTCTGACCGTGGCCAGTGGATAAATTCCGATTCAGACTGTTCTCATCTTGTGATCCAAAGCAAGGAGGGGTCAATCCATCTGGCATTTTAATTTGTACAAAGAGCTTGGAAAATACTGTTATATCTTACTGATGATCTGAGACGTTGGAAAAGTCACAGAAGCAGGAGTATAATGTATGGGAAATTAATAGCCTGGAGTCAGAATACTTGAAATACGATGGTGTTATGTGACACAGGTAGTATTGCCGGCACCTTGTCAGTCTAGGAAAGCCCTGAATCAGTTGGAAACTAACATCATGATGAATGTACTCTGTGAAACGAAAACAAGAGAATTGATAGATTGTGCCCTAGGCCAGCAGTAACCTGCCCCAGGGAACAATTACATAGGAGCTAAAGGGTTTTTTCCTCCCACCTTATAAAGTTAATAAAACAATGTCATTTTTTGTTGTTGTTTTCTTTCTGGCTCTGTTAGCAATCCAAATTAATTTTCAGAGAAAGAAAAAACCAAAGACTCCTATTTTTCTGTTTTAATTAAGTAATTCTGAGGAGTAGTACGTTAGCCTGCCTATTTGAGAAACTGGAGCTGTGAGAGATGGGTGTGTGTGTGTGTACTCTCCATGGAATTTACCAGACTAGAATACTGGAGTGGGTTGCCATTTCTCCCTCCAGAGAGTCTTCCCAACCCAGGGATTGAACCCAAGTCTGTTGAGGCTCCTGCAGTGCCAAACAGATTCTTTACCACCTCGCCATCTGGGAAGCCCTCTCTCAGGATTGTGAAGTCACTCAGTCATGTCTGACTCTTTGTGACCCCGTGGACTATAGCCTACTAGTCTCTTCCATCCATGGGATTTTCCTGGCAAGGGTATCGGAGTGGGTTGCCATTTCCTTCTCCAGAGGATCTTCCCGCCCCAGGGATCGAACCCAGGTCTCCCGCATTGCAGGCAGATGCTTTACAGTCTGAACGACCAGGGAAGCCCCCTCTTTTAGGATTGGGAGGTAATAAACAGAAAGCATGGTTATGAGAAATGTGGGCCTAATGATGGTTGAGTTCTTATTTACAACAGCAGTAAAGGCCAACCAACTTTCTAAATATCAACCAGAGAAGAGACAACTGATTTTTAGCAGAGGTTTAAAAAAGGCAAAACGTTTTTAAAACTACCCCTGTGCTAACAGTTTTAACATGTGGTAATTAATCTCTATGTCTGCATGTGTTGAATTATTTTCAGCAAGTATATTGGGTATACCCTCATGAACCCTGTTCTTTGTTTACAGGAGTGTGGCAAGCCACTGTGTCACCCAGTTTGGATCCTGGCTTACCTCAAAACTCTTGTTTCATAACTGTCTGGTGTAGCCAGCACTACATGTAAAAAGATATATTGATGAAAGACTCTTGATTTCAAGCCATTTCTGTATATGTGAATTTTCTTTGCCAAAGATGATGACTTTAACTGTTAGCAAATTCATTTTACTGCTCTCTTAACTATATTTCTCTGTGACTTTAATTTCTTAAGTTATTTCTTCTAGTAAGATTTAAAGCTAAACAATTCAACATAATCTTCATCCTTTATTTTCTTTCTGATGTTACTAGCAGTAGGATTGAACGTACTTGCTGCTGCCGCTGCTGCTGCTAAGTCGTGTCAGTCGTGTCCGACTCTGTACGACCCCATAGATGGCAGCCCATCAGGCTCCCCTGTCCCTGGGATTCTCCAGGCAAGAACACTGGAGTGGGTTGCCATTTCCTTCTCCAGTGCATGAAAGTGAAAAGTGAAAGTGAAGTTGCTCAGTCGTGTCCGACTCTTAGCGACCCCATGGACTCCAGCCCACTAGGCTCCTCTGTCCATGGGATTTTCCAGGCAAGAGTACTGCAGTGGGGTGCCATTGCCTTTTCCGTTGAACGTAGTTAGTGGCCTATAATAGAACAGTTTTCACAATTAGGTAAAAGGTTGTGCTATAATCTAACCAGATTTTGTTCCAGGGCTCAATTCCACTTCAGAAGTGTTTTTTATTTTCAATACAATGATGAAATGTTTGAATGGCAGTATTACCTTTATGATTATTCACCTTTTTTATCCAAAAAGGAAGAACAAAAGAACATGTTACAGTATACCGCTATGGGTATGTGGTTACTTAATGCATCTCCTTGGCCTCTAAAGTTTGCTGTTATTAATTATCTTAGCATCATTACAGTTTCTATTCAAATTATATTCCTATATTCTGTCATTGTAAAGTATTTAAATCGTATCTGTAACAATGGATTTTTTTTTTTTCCGACTGAGTCATGTGGGCTGCAGGATCCTAGTTCCCTGACCAGGGATTGAACCCACGCTCCCGGCATTGGGAACGTGGTATCCTAACCACTGGACCACCAGGGAAGTCCCAACAGTGAATATTTTAAGCAAGCTATACAACTTATACTGAGTGTAATCTCTAAAGTCTATTAAATTGAGACAGCACATTTAAAACTGTGAATATTCCCTAAATGAGTTTCTAAAATAAAAAATACACAAGGACTGTCTTTGTGTTAAACGATTTCTGCACATACTTACAGTTAGGCATTTTGCGAAACGCTGTCTATCCATTTTGACATCATGATAAAAGTGCTCATACAACACTCTAAAATTAGAGTATTTTATTTTTTGCTTTTCATCAGTCTCTGAGCCCTCCTGACAAGGTGTAGATAAAGTTCTTTATTTTAAGTAAAATGGTTTACTTTGACATGACCTTAGTTATAGATCAAATGTTATTTCTAAAGCAATCATACAGGCAAAGATAGATGTATCATAGCTCACCTATTAACTACTATCCTTTACCATTATAATGAATAGAATCCACAATTTTAGACTTGCCTAAATGAAATTGGCACTGAATACGCATAGGTATTCAATTTTAATATCAGGCAGGAATGATTCATTTTGCATTCATACCTCATTGAATGTACAATTTTAGAGTGATTCATTGGAGTGGGTGAAGATGTCAAAATGGCACCCCGCTCCAGTACTCTTGCCAGGAGAAGCCCATGGATGGAGGAGCCTGGTGGTCTACAGTCCATGGGGTCGCCAAGAGTCAGACACGACTGAGCGACTTCACTTTCACGTTTCACTTTCATGCACTGGAGAAGGAAATGGCAACCCACTCCAATGTTCTTGCTGGAGAATCCCAGGGATGGGGGCACCTGGTGGGCTGCCGTCTATGGGGTCACACAGTCGGACACGACTGAAGCGACTTAGCAGCAGCAGCAAGATGTCGAAGAGACCTGGATTCTAGTGTGGCTCAGTGACCTTGGGCAGTTCACTCTTCTCTATTTTCTCAGTAGATTGAAAGGGCCCATCCAACCATTTAGTCCTCTACATGTTTTAAATAATTAAAGCTTTTTTACTTCAGCCATTTAGTGTAGAAGCTTCTTTGTAATGATAAAATGCCACACTGCTTTCTTAAATAGCATATTAAATATATTTCCTGTTTCTTGAACAGCATATTAAATATACTTACCTCATTTTAAACACCTGTATTTGGCTTTAATACCCTTGATGCCCAAACAGTATGTTGAGAATAATCCTGTGCATCCTGTTTCCTCATTTTCTCATATGGTTCCAGATTGTTGTGGTCTTATAATCTTTTGTCTTTCTTTTCTCTCCCCACCACCACCAGCCCCCCTCCCCCTCCCCACCCCCCGCCTTCTTAGCAGCTTTTAAGGTTTTCTACTGCCAGGTATGGACTGCCATAACAAAGTACCACAAACTGGGTGATGTGAAAAATGTATCCTGTCTCAATTCTGAAAGCTAGAAGCCCCAAATAAGTGGTTGGCAGAGGCATGCTCCTCTAAATACTCCAGGGAAGAATCTCTCTTTGCCTCTGTTTAGCTTCTGGTAGTACCAGCACACATACCTTGGCCTGGAGCCACATACTCCAGTTTATCTTCATCTCCACACAGCCCTGTCTCTGTCTGCTTGCCTCCACAGCTTTCTCTCCTTGTCAGGACACCAGCCATTGTGTTAGGACCATCCTGATCCAGTATCACCTCATTCTAGCTTCATTACACTTATTTCTAAATAAGATCTCAGGGGATTAGGACTTGCACATGTGTTTGGGGTGGGGAAGGGCACAGTTCAGCCCACAACAGGGGCCATGGTCTCTAGGTGAGCCCTCCCTTTCCCAGTTGGCTTCTCTTTAATTCCTATGGTTCAGGAACCAAATAGCCAATCATATTAGAATTGCAAATAGGCTGGCCATTTAGAAACAGTGAGGATCTATTTGATGAGCTTTAGTATAGAATATTTCATATTAATGTTCAAAGGCTTTTTTTAAGCCTTTTTTTAAGCCTTTTTTTTTAAGCTTTTTTTAAGGTCATTAGTTTGGATTTCTAAGTGTGTATCATGATTATAAGTGGTAATTTACTACTGTGTATCACGAAATTATCATCATATCAGCAAACAATGTGCCCCTGCCATGCATAGTTGGAGAAATGTTTTCACATCTTTTTGACTGGAGAGGAGAAAACCACATATGTCTAAATCATTTAAGATTTTTTTTTTTTACCTTAGAGTGCGCTTGTTTTTTTTTTAATTTTTATTGAAGTATAGTTAGTTTACAGTGTTGTGTTTCTGTTGTACAGCACATGCATATATCCACTCTTCATGTTATTTTCCCAGATAGGTCATTGCAGAGTATTGAGAAGAGTTTTCCATGTTATACAGCAGGTCTTTATTAGTTATCCATTTTAAACGGAGTCGTGTTGTATATATCAGTGGGCTTCCCAGGTGACTCAAAGGTAAAGAATCTGCCTACCAACGCAGGAGATGTGAGTTTGATCTGTGGGTTGGGAAAAATCCCCTGGAGGAGGAAATGACAACCCGCTCCAGTATTCTTCCCTGGAGAATCCCATGGACAGAGGAGCCTGGCGGGCTGCAGTCCATGTGATCACAAATAGACAGACATGACTGAGTATGCGCACACGTGTCGATATCAATACCAACAATTGCGTTTTTGATGGATGACTTTTAAAATCACTGAACTTGATTACTGGTTTTGTATGTCATTGTCCAGATACCCCTGGAGCTTTCAGATAATGTGACAAATGGGATGCAGTGATGTCGACCCTCTGTCCACCACCATCTCCAGCTGTTGCAAAGACAGAGATTGCTTTAAGTGGTGAATCCCCTTTATTAGCAGCGACCTTCGCTTACTGGGACAATATTCTTGGTCCCAGAGTAAGGCACATCTGGGCTCCAAAGACAGAACAGGTACTTCTCAGCGATGGAGAAATAACTTTTCTTGCCAACCATACCCTCAACGGAGAAATCCTTCGAAATGCAGAGAGTGGGGCAATAGACGTGAAGTTCTTTGTCTTATCTGAGAAAGGAGTAATTATTGTTTCGTTAATCTTCGACGGAAACTGGAATGGGGATAGAAGCACCTATGGACTATCGATTATACTTCCCCAGACAGAGCTGAGCTTCTACCTCCCACTTCACAGAGTGTGTGTGGATAGATTAACTCACATTATCCGGAAAGGGAGGATATGGATGCATAAGGTGAGTGGGTTTGGAACTTATTAAGCATGCTAACCTAGCCACTGACGGCTTACCTTCCAGTACATTTATATCTGGCTTCCCAGGTGGCTCAGTGGTAAGAATCCGCCTGCCAATGCAAGAGACTGGATTCAATCCCTGGATGGGGAAGATCTCCTGGAGAAGGAAATGGCAACCCACTCCAGTATTCCTGGCAGATTCCATGTTCAGAGGAGCCTCTCAGGCTACAGTCCATGAGGTCACAAAGAATCAGACGCAACTGAGTGGGCATGCACGCACATTTATATCTAATTTTTAGAAATTATATACAGTTAACTTCAAACAGGAGCTGTTATTTGCTTCTACTATATTAGGTACAGATCCATCTAGGCTAGTGTTTGTGGTCTTTTAACCGTGGAAGGTAGAAGATGATAGCTCCACATTGTAAACAGAAAACCAAAGCTTCAGAGTCTGGATTTGTCTTGCGAAGTGTTTGACTCTGAAAGCTTATTTTTGCATTGCATGACCCTGTCTTTCACTTACTGTGTATAGTGTAAGCAGTTTAGGACAATTGTTTCATAAGCCTTTGCCCATATAACCTTTGGTCCCTTTAAGTTCTTTGCCAAGTTCCCAAATATTTTAAAATGAAGAAGTTGGACCAAATGGTATTCAGAAGATATTCCTTTCGATTTTGTGACTTGAGCTAGAGGAAATTATTGTTATCACTTAAATCCTATAGTTTAATAAATAGTGATATTTATATTTCCATATATTGTCATTCTGGCACATGAGAAGAACAAATTTCATTCTTTCTGCTTTGCAGTTTGATACTAACATGGAAATCCACTAAAGCATTACTGATTTTTGTAAGGCTTTTACCAGATAGTAGGGGAAAGTAATATCTTTTAAAAGAAGAGTTTTTTTTTTAAAACTATGTTTGCAGGTATAGCTCCTTAATTCTCATGTTTATAAAAATCATTTAAAATCTAGCTCGATATTCCCTAGATTCATCTTGATCTTATCCAGTTTGAAAAGTACAAATCATTAGTTTCTTTTGTGAAACTTTGCAGATGTTACATTGACTGTCTTTCTGTCAAATTCTATTTTTAACTGCTGACCAAAAGGGTGTTATTTTATTTCATATTGTCTATGAAAGCATGGATTTGTTGGGTGCTTCCCACCCACCCCTCTTTTTTTTTTACCCTAAAGTGGAAAGTATTTTTCCCATGAATTAAATTACCCAGGAAGATGTCTGCCATTTAACTGTATTGTGGAAAATAAACAAGTATCTAACAGTTAAGGTTTATTAATTTTAATGAATTTTCTCTCGCTCAGGAGAGGCAAGAAAATGTCCAGAAAATCGTCTTGGAAGGCACAGAGAGAATGGAAGACCAGGTAAGGCGCAGATTTCTCATCCCCGGACACGGCCAGACCCACCACTAAAGGCTGCATAAAGCTAAGGGGTGCTTCTGTTAAAGTGCCCTGCTGGCTCAGATGGCAAAGACTCTGCCTGCAATGCAGGAGACCTGGGTTGAGAGGATTCCCTGCAGACATTATTAGTTTGACAGAGTGAGCCTGAATGCGAACAGAACCTTTATGGAGATAAATGGAATAAATTGGATGAAAACTTCCATATCTTAGACCTGAAGAGTTAAATAAATAAACGATAATAAGAACTGCATCTACAAATTAATATTTTGCTACCTTTTTTCCATTTGCATAGGATAAGTTTTGGACAAGTTGCACATAGTAAAAATTTTAAGTGCTATATATTATTTTTTTTAAGGTATTGCTTCTTAAGCATTTCCACAGAAGTAGTTATAGCGGGAGAGTGAGTACCCCTAAGATATCTGGGAGTACACACACAGGTCTAGGCATAATATTTCTTTGACGTCTCATTTGTATCTTTAAAACTCTTGCAAATTATTTTTTTTTTGGAGGATAATTGCTTTACAGTCTTGTGGCAGTCTCCGCTGAACAACATGAATCAGGCATAAGTTTACATATATATATATATATATCTCCCATCCCCACCCCAGTGCATCCTTCTAGATTGTCACAGAGCACCAGGGTAGGCTCCCTGTGTTACACAGCAGCTTCCCACTACTTATCTATTTTACACATGATAGTGTATGTCTATATCAATGCTCCTTTCTCAATTTAAACCTCATGCGGTTTACACTTTATTCCGTGATATATCTATTTGTTTTAATATTACAGTTTGCCACTAGTATTCCTTACCTTCTTACCATCCTGGCTTCTGGTGGTATCAAGTCTCCAAGAAAACATGCCATGTTTATCCCATGGCTTTGAACATCCTTAGGGAACAGGCACCAAACAGGGTTTGAGAAGCATGATTGCAAGGGTATGGCTTCCCTCATGGAAATTAATTACAAAGCATTTCAACCCAGGGCAGAGATTCTCTGAAGGGAGATCTCCCCACAGAGAAAGTGTTCTCTGCATTTACTCTCATCGCCTCTGGCCACCCTCATTGCTCCTCTGAAAACGCCAGTGTAAACAAGCCTTCTCTCTGGTTCTCTTTGGGATGCCTGAGACAAATAGTATTTTAAACCATAACTTTTTCTAGAAATTTGTCAGGATATAGGAACATAAACAAGGCAAATACAAAATGCTATAAAGTGATCTTTACAAAATTTATATGTTTGTACTTTTGTAAATAACATTTACAGAAGTCAGAAGGAGGCAGATATGGAGAAAGGTCTAAGACTTAACAAGAAAATATTTCCCTTTACTCACAGAAGCCTGGCTTTCCTTGCTAGGCAGTAAGAAGTGTGCCCAGGAACGGGGTGATTTTCACCAACCTCTAGAGGTACCTTCTAGTTATAGAGGAACTAGTAGCGTTATGTCAACAGAATGAAATTTAGAACCCAGTAAAATTCTACGTTTGCTGGGAGTTTTTCAAACCAGAAATCTGTGCTTATAAAGTTGACAGCGATTGACGTTAAGGTTTATTTCTCTTTTAAGCCCTCTTCTTAAAAATGTTATCCTCCCCTTTCTGTGTCAGGAGGAAATTATACTTGGGCTTCCCTGGTGGCTCAGACAGTAAAGAATCCACCTGCAATGCAGGAAAACTGAGTTCGATCCCAGGGTTGGGAAGATCCACTGGAGGAGGGCATAACACCTCACTCCAATATTCTTGCCTAGAGAATCCCCATGGACAGAGGAGCCTGGCAGGCTACAGTCCATGGGGTCACAAAGAGTGGGACATGACTGAGCGACTAACCACACACATACTTGAACAAACAGGAGGTTTTTAAAGGGGAACTGCTTTCCTGCTGAGAAATTCAAGACATTTTAGAGCCTCTTCTGTGTTCAGCCATCTAGTATTTGTTGTTGTTAAGCTTCAGTGAGGATCTCCATTTGCTTATAATGATAAATGTCTGAGATGCTGTGTATAAATAGTATATATGCCTACATCATGGGGTCGAAAAGAGTCGGACACAACTGAGCAACTGGACTGAACTGAAAGGGAAGGTGTGTGCTTAGTTGCTCAGTCGTGTCCCACTCTTTGCGACCCCATGGACTGTAGCCTGCCAGGCTCCTCTGACCATGGGGATTCTCCAGGCAAGAATACTAGAGTGGGTTGCCTTGCTCTCCTACAGGAGATCTTCCCAACCCAGGGATCAAACCCAGGTCTCCCGCATTGCAGGCGAATTCTTTACCATCTGAACCACAAGGGAAGCCCAAGACTCGAGTGGGTCGCCTACCCCTTCTCCAGGGCATCTTCCCAACCCAGGAATTCAACCGGGGTCTCCTGCATTGCAGGTGGATTCTCTACCAGATCAACTACCAGGGAAGGCCCAAAGGGACGGTATTCTCCCATAATTATCCTTTCTGAAAATGAGTTGCCTGATAATTGAGTTCTTGCAAATCTCAGATCATGAGGTTGCGGTGACTTTATTTTGAGCAATAAATACTGTTTGACGATGATATATAGTCTAAAACAAGTTTAGTCATGCTAGTTTTAGTTGCTTGTAGCTGTCATATGGTAAAATTGTTTTACAAGTAAGCAAATTTAACACAACTTCAATCATTAGTCTTTTTGAATTGCATGTGTTGATTGTTGTAATTATAAACTGACATTTAAAAAATTAAAAAGCAAAAACAAATGAAGGTTTATATTCATGGGTTACTACAGCATCAAATTTTTTTTATAATAAAACATCCTGAGAGATACAAGGGGGCCTATGACTTAGGATACCATTTCCAGAGGCAGCATCACATTTAAATTATAAAGCAACTTAACATGATATGGGGCTCTGAAAACTAGGTTAAGTCACTGAAAAAAAGGACTGGTCCTAGGAATGCAGAGTTTCTACTTCAAATAGGCATGTAAGGAGTTTGAGTTCAGTTTAGTCGCTCAGTCATGTCTGACTCTTTGCGACCCCGTGGACTGCAGCACACCAAGCCTCCTTGTCCAGCACTAACTCCCAGAGCTTGCTCAAACTCATGTCCATCGAGTCGATGATGCCATCCAACCATCTCATCCTCTGTCATCCCCTTCTCCTCCTGCCTTCGATCTTTCCCAGCATCAGGATATTTTCCACTGAGTCAGTTCTTCACATCAGGTGGCCAAAGTATTGGAGTTTCAGCTTCAACATCAGTCCTTCCAATGAATATTCAGGACTGATTTCCTTTAGGATGGACTGGTTGGATCTCCTTGTAGTCCAGCGGACTCTCAAGAGTCTTCTCCAGCACCACAGTTCAAAAGCATCAGTTCTTTGGTGCTCAGCTTTCTTTATAGTCTAATTCTCACATCCATACATGACTACTGGAAAAACAATAGCTTTGACTAAACCGACCTTTGTCTGCAAAGTGATGTCTCTGCTTTTTAATATGTTGTCTAGGTTGGTCATAACTTTTCTTCCAAGGAGCAAGCATCTTTTAATTTCATGGCTACAGTCACCATCTGCAGTGATTTGGAAGCCCAAGAAAATAAAGTCTGTCACTATTTCCATTGTTTCCCTATCTGTTTGCCATGAAGTAATGGGACCAGATGCCATGATCTTAGTTTTCTGAATGTTGAGTTTTAAGCCAACTTTTTCACTCTTCTCTTTCATCAAGAGGCTCTTTAGTTCTTCTTCGCTTTCTGCCATAAGGGTGGTGTTATCTGCATATCTGAAGTTATTGATATTTCTTCCAGCAATCTTGATTCAACCTTGTGCTTCATCTAGCCCATCCAGAGCATTATGTACTCTGCATATAAGTTAAATAAGCAGGGTGACAGTATACAGGCCTGACGTACTCCTTTCCTGATTTGGAACCAGTCTGTTGTTCCATGTCCAGTTCTAACTGTTGCTTCTTGACCCACATAAAAATCTCTCAGGAGGCAGGTCAGGTGGTCTGATATTCCCATCTCTTTAAGACTTTTCCACAGTTTGTTGTGATCCAGAGTCAGAGGCTTTGGCATAGTCATTGAAGCAGAAATAGATGTTTTTCTGGAACTCTCTTGCTTTTTCTATGATCCAGCGATGGTGGCCATTTGATCTCTGGTTCCTCTGCCTTTTCTAAATCCACCTTGAACATCTGGAAGTTGACAGTTCATGTACTGTTGAAGCCTGGCTTGGAGAATGTTGAGCATTGCTTTGCTAGCATGTGAGATGCGTAATTGTGCAATAGTTTGAGCATTCTTTGGCATTGCGTTTCTTTGGGATTGGAATGAAAACTGACCTTTTCCAGTCCTGTGGCCACTGCTGAGTTTTCCAAAGTTGCTGGCATATCAAGTGCTGCACTTTCACAGCATCATCATCTAGGATTTGAAAGAGCTCAACTGGAATTTCATCACCTCTACTAGCTTTGTTCATAGTGATGCTTCCCTAAAGCCCACTTAACTTACAATTCCAGGATGTCTGGCTCTAGGTGAGGGATCACACCACCGTGATTATCTGGGTCATGAAGATCTTTTTTATACAGTTCTTCTGTGTATTCTTGCCACCTTTTCTTAATATCTTCTGCTTCTGTTAGGTCTATACCATTTCTGTCCTTTATTGAGCCCATCTTTGCGTGAAATGTTCCCTTGGTATCTCTAATTTTCCTGAAGAGGTATCTAGTCTTTCCCATTCTGTTGTTTTCCTCTATTTCTTTGCATTGATCACTTAGGAAAGTCTTCTTATCTCTCCTTGCTATTCTTTGGAAGGCTGCATTCAAATAGGTATATCTTTCCTTTTCTCCGTTGCCTTTAGCTTCTCTTCTTTTCGCTATTTGTAAGGCCTCGTCAGACAACCATTTTGCCTTTTTTGCATTTCTTTTTCTTGGGGATGGTCTTGATCCCTGCCTCCTGTACAATGTCACGAACCTCCGTCCATAGTTCTTCAGGCACTCTGTCTATCAGATCTAATCCCTTGAATCTATTTGTTACTTGCCCTGTATAATTCTAAGGGATTTGATTTAGGTCATATCTGAATAGTCTAGTGGTTTTCCCTACTTAGTTCAATTTAATGTAAAGAGTTTAAATATAATCATTTCCTAAAATGTGAATGAGGGGATAAGTTTTGTTCTTAGATTGATCTTAATATGTGATTTTAAAAACATGTTTAGCTAAAAATTGATAGACATATGACAGTTTCATCTGCCTCTTTAAAAGTTGGTGATTTCAGCATGGGCAAAACATTTTGGGGGAGTAACAGTGGCCGTGAATGCATGCGGGAGCTACCCATACTTGAGGCACTTCACACGTGCGGTGTTTTCTATTGAGTTTTCAGCTTCCTTCTATAAACTGCAGATTTTAAAATTACATTTTTGAGATGTAAGCAGTATTACCTTGAAAGAACACTAAAGGAAACTTGTCTTCTTTATTGATTCTTAAAAATACATGCTCTGACTTAGATTTGGGTAGATTATACCTTATTATGAATATAGAGATTGAGTATTGACTCAAGCTTTACTACTGAGATTTCTACTGAGAATTTTAAAGCCTTTTTATGCTTGTCTTTCCTCATTTTTAATATAAAATACATCGATCACCTTTGGTTAGCAAGAGTTCACAATAAAATTGCAAAGGAGATTCTTTCTAAATTTGGTGTGGTGATTTAATTATTGCGTGTAAATGATAAACCAATGATTCTATTCTGACTAAAGAAAATTATTCCTGAAAGAATGAAAAGGAGTTTTAAATAGCATATAAATCTTTTAGAAATATAAAAGTTTTGGAGTAGACACTGTTTTGAGGCTGTGTTTGAATGTGTGTGCTCAGTTGCTCAGTCATGTCCGATTCTTTGCGACCCCATGGACTGTAGCCCACCAGGCTCCTCTGTCCATGGAATTTTCCAGGCAGGAATACCAGAAGGGGTTGTTATTTCCTCCTCCAGTGTTTGAATAAGTTATCAAGTATTTCTGTTAAAGGGTGTTATTCTTTGCTTTTGGTTTTTGATTTGTTATCACCAACTTCATCCTATATTTTGTGATTTTCTTCACCTCATTTTACTTTTTTGTGCAGGGTCAGAGTATTATTCCAATGCTTACTGGAGAAGTCATTCCTGTAATGGAATTGCTTTCATCTATGAAATCGCACAGTGTTCCTGAAGAAATCGATGTAAGTTCTCAGTTGTCATGTTAAATCGGAGCAATGGTACCGTTTATTAATTCCCCTAAGTTATATTACTATTATGTATATTAGTAATGTTCTAATTTCAGTAGTACAAATTTTTATCATACATATCATTCATATGAATTATGAGCCACTTTAACAAGCACATTTAAAATCCTGAATTTAATGGCCAAGCAGAGACCTTTTGGTTAGTAATAGCAGTTATGATAAATTTATTTAGTTAAATTCTCCACTTTTGTATTTCCTGGAAGTATGAGAATTTCAGACCTTAGAGAGTCAATCAGTGTTTAGTGCAGTACTTTTTGTAACAAAGTAGTGTACAGATCACTAGCTGCTAATGGAGGTTCCCTTATCTTCACTAGTGTGATTTCCTTAATCACTCATTTGTTGAGGACATTAGGAATTACACACTATAGATGTGAAGAGAAGTCTTTAGGCAACTAGATTAGCAGCTTCCTGACTTTGTAATTAAGATTTGTTTCCTGATTGTAGCAGCTCAGAAGAGGAAGTAGTTCTTGTAAAAATGGTTGCTTAACCTGTCTCACCAGCTTTTGCGTCATTTATTCTGCAAGTTTATATTGGTGACACAGATTGTTTTATGGGGATTTGTGATGCTCAGAAATGAGGGCAATGTGTCATATTGAACCTAGACTTCAGGAAACTTATGTATTAAAATTGTTACTTCAGCGTTTTGTTAACAGCCAGAATATTCTCTTTTTTCCTTTTGGTGCATTTTAGATAGCTGATACAGTTCTCAATGATGATGATATTGGTGACAGTTGCCATGAAGGCTTTCTTCTCAAGTAAGAATTTTGTTTCTTTTCATAAAAGCTGGATGAAGCAGATGCAGATCTTATGCTCACCTGTGACAAGATTGGGAAGGAAGAAAATAATAAGAGAATGCCTAACTAGATTATTCTAGGGTCAGGATGCATGACTGAATTATTGCTTAGCTTTGTGTTGCTTCTTTACTTGTTATATACCTATGATATAGTTGATGTGACTCTTTTTAATATTCAAAGAAGCTGAGTTTCCCATAGTATTTAGATAAGAGTTCTTGGACCCTTGTCTGGTTCTGGTTTCTTGTTTTTCTTCTCATTAAAACTGAAACAAAGAACCCTTTCTAATTAAGTTGTGTTATAGATGGACGTACTTAGGCCTAGAAAAGAAAATTTTCATATTTGTACTGATCCTTTCCTTGTTACAGTAGATATTAGAATGTGAGCTCTAAAATCAGGCATCCTGGCTTACTGCTGTGTAACCCTGAGCAAGCTACAGGAGCTCTCCATGCCTGCATTTCCTCATCTATAAAATGAGATAATATTGCCTACTTCATAGGAGTGTTGTAAGATTGAGTGAGATGAGTTGTGTTAGGCATTTAAAACAGTGCATGGCACATATGGGCACATAATAATAGCAAATAGCTAACATTTTCTATGTATTTATTCTAAGAAAAATGATAATAACAATAATAATGGCCAGTGTTTATTGAGTGCCTCCACATTGGCCCCCTAAGTGCTCGGCCTGCATTTATAATCTCCTCTTCTACTTGACTGTTTACAATTATAGATTATCATGAAATTTTGTTTTAAAAAATGAGGAATGAAAGGATAAAATATTATGTCTACAGTCTTCTCCTTTAGGTTCATGATGGGGTCTTAAAGGTATGTGTTTAACCTCAAAGCCTTTACATGGCTTGAATCAGAAACTCTTTAGTCCTGATTCTGCTCAGTGTCAGCCATCCATGAGGTTATTTTAAGCCCCATTTGACTTTAAACAAACCACTTTAACCTCTTTATACCTCAGTTTCTTCCACTATAAAACTGTGACTAACTGCATTGTTTTAAGGTTCAGATAGAATCTGTGAAAGGCATGTGGTGGAAAATGCAGAGTACTATAGAAATAAAAGATGGCATTACAGTCAAAACTTTGGTGTTCATCATTTAAAGCTATTCAGAGTTTTTTGAAGTTCAGTTGTCTTTTTTTTTTAGTTTGTGAAATTATTTTACAGTCAACATGTTTTTAATCTTTTTTTTTTTTTTCAATTCACAGTGCTATCAGCTCACACTTGCAAACTTGTGGCTGCTCTGTTGTAGTAGGTAGCAGTGCAGAGAAAGTAAATAAGGTAATTTATTTTGTAATCCAGCAAATAATCTGATTTTTTAATGCTGCTAGCGGATGTGGATTGTAATTTAAAGGTTAGGTTGCAGTCAAGATGATCTTATAATATTAGGAGGCAGTGTAATCTGACCAAGTTACTAGGACACCCTATGGCAAAAATAAACTATCTGAAAAGGAAGTCATTTATCAATTTCATCATGATAATGTATAAATACTAGTCTCGGTATTGTATAAATGGTTTTGATAATATTTTAAAATCAGATGTTTTTAAAAATATTTGTCTTCTATTTCCGATAGCCATGTTCTTTTGGTGCTAATTTCAAGGAAATGGTATCTCATCATTCATCTTGATTTCATTACCTTGCTTTTCCCTCTAAATCTTTTCCTTTTAGGAACCTATTGCTAATAAGTGGTCATTGGAGGTTGTATGGCAACATTTGTGACCACCTCCTTTAGTGCTGTGTGAGTTTAAAAAGAATTCATGAACCTTTCCAAGCATTAGATAGTAAACTAAGGGATTTTGTACTTTTCTTCACTGATCAGTAATTAGAAAGAGATAAGTATATGTATCTTATCAATTTAAGCAAACCTAATTTTTCAGGTTTTACACAAGAAGTATGTTAGGAATGATTATTTGCTTGACAAATAATTTCATTTTTTTTTTTCTGTGATAAGCTTCCCTGTAGACTTACCCAACCCTTTATTTACCAAGATTATATTTCTGGTATAACCATTTATGACAGATTAACTTACCTGTTATTATATTATACCTAGTGGCTTCTTTTTATTTTTGCTGCCCCAAAAAGGTAGCTTTCGGTTCATGTCCTACAAAGCTTTCAGGTTCCATACGACCTTCCCAGTTGCTTCTTGGGGAGAAAAAGCCTCGATGGTTGGGGTTCTGTATTTTGCAAACATTTTTCTTATCTACCATCCTCTTTTAGCTTAATAGCTTCTTTTTTATCTTTTTAATTTGAGGGGAAAAAGGTTGCCACCACTATTTTAAAAACCAGTATTTTAACATAAAAATTCTGAATATAACCTGAATTCTGAGATAGTTGCATGGCTTTGTATTTTTTCCTAATAGATCTATGATCAAATCTCATCAGAATGATAGGTTTCTAAACCCCAACCGAATGGATTGCTTATTTCAAATTAAGTTTGATAGAATTAATTCTCATTCTATTCAAGGATTTAGAAACTCTTTTATACTCATTGTGATGAGATTTCACATATAGAACTTTTAAACAGAAGATATAATTCTGCCTAATTTAACTGCATTTAGTTTTCTCATCCAAATTATTGCCAGGTGGATATATAATCAATAATTATATTAGGTCATTATTTCCTCATATAAGATTAGGAATAAGGTTTCCATGGTAAAATAAGTTTGAGAAAGCCTGCATATTGTATCAGTCACCTAGAGAGTCACAGTTTGTATTCAAATGGTAATGGTTGTGAGATACCATACAGTTAACTTTACTAACATTTTCCAAGCTTATTTGGCCACAGAATACTTAGGTTAAGCAACAGCTGTTATAATCCCATTAGACTATTCCAGGTTACTGAGATCAATACTTATTTTTCAGAATAGGTTTTATTGAAAGTAACACCTGAAATTTCTATTCAGGTCTCTTTCCTAAGCAAACTAGTGGCCTTTTTATCCATATTTTAATGCTAAAATATTTTCATTTTACAGATAGTAAGAACATTATGCCTTTTTCTGACTCCAGCAGAGAGAAAATGCTCCAGATTGTGTGAAGCAGAATCATCGTTTAAATACGAGTCAGGGCTCTTTGTACAAGGCCTACTAAAGGTACAGTTTCCATTTATCACAAGTGAAACCAACTTTTTTAAAATCATTTTTGAGATTCTTTATATGTTGAACATTAGCATTTAACGTGTCTCATGTTTGTATGGTAAGGAGCTTGACTTCCTTTTCACAGGTCTGACGATGGAGTGTATATCTTATAAATTTATAGTTTGTATCAGTGAAACATCACAGAATAGCTTTCTTTTTGTTTCTGTTTGGTTTCCCACACCTGTCTGTTCTCAGGATTTTTTTTTTTTTTTTTGATATGTGCTTGAATCAGTTCACACAACTAAAATGGAATATTTCTTATTTACTGAACAGATTTGAATTTTTGTGTTACCATTTTATGTTTTATGTACCACATTCATTTACTGAAAAGAAAATGTTAAGCTGCTTCCTATGTTGAAAAAGTATATAGGATTTGACCAGTTTCTGTATATCAGTGTATATGTATATATAAGAAAAAATTTATTTTATATTTTTTCTTTATTTACTTGAGTCTGCTTTTCAAGGAGCAAAACGGATAAATATAAATTAACAATTATTTTCATTAATTATGGGGAATCCTTATTTGCTTTATTGAATCTATTACTGATGTTTCAGTTGTCATCAGAGATATGAAGAAGTAGATTTCCTAATGATTGAGTCTCTCAGAGTGATTGCTTTCTTGAGGATGTAGGCATAGTAAAATGAAAGAAAAAATACTAAAAATTGTTGCAAGTAAAAATTATATTCAGCTTTTACATTTTCAATAATCTGCTTGCTCTGAGCTCAGAATAATATTGTTTAAATAGAGAAACTACTTAAGAGAAACTCATTTTTTATTTGATATGTACAGATCTGAAAATTAGAACTTCTCCTATAAAGGCATAATGAGGTACTTAGTACTTTTATTTCCTTAGTGAGGTACTTAGTACTTTTATTTCCTCAGCATCATCTCACTTATTGTATAATTTTATCCCTTAAAGGGACCTATACCAAATGCATAGCAGAGAATTTGAAACTATAATTTAATAAAAACATGTTTGTTAAGAATTTTCCATGCAAGTTTAAATTGTATAGCCTTTTAGAGCATACTTTGATATTATAACAGTAGGTACTTGTTATATGGCAACTGACTACCCAACTGACTGTACCTGGAAAGTATACTTATTATAGGCTTCCCTGCTGGCTCAGAGGTTAAAGTGTCTACCTGTAATGCGGGAGACCCAGGTTCAATCCCTGGGTTGGGAAGATCCTCTGGAGAAGGAAATGGCAGCCCACTCCAGTATTCTTGCCTGGAGAATCCCATGGGTGGAGGAGCCTGGTAGGCTACAGTCCACAGGCTCACAAAGAGTCGGACAGGACTGAGCGACTTCACCTTCACTTCACTTTCATACTTACTATAAAAATCCATATTCAGCTGATACTTAACAGAACATGTGAATAACCAAGAATATTAAAAGTCACTTGTAATCCCATAATCCATTGAATAACCCCTATTAATATTTGGCATATATCTTTCTGGTCTTTTTCTTCTTCTGTAATTTTTGCATATCTTCCCTTTTCCCCAGCCCAGAAAATTAGATTATACTCTTCATGTTTTAAGCTCCTTTTTTCACAATATATTATGAACATCTTTCAGTATCAACACATAAACATTGGCAACTTAATTTTTAGCAGCTAAATAAATTACTTTCATTTATTTAAGATGAATGAATATTTATTTCTCTTTTTGGATGCTCAGGGTGTTTCTGGTGTTTTACTGTTTAATCCAATGCTGTAGCACACACGTCACTCAAACTTGACACACAAACATGATTCATTTTCTGGGATAAATTTCTAGAGCTGAGTTTGCTAAGTTAAAGCCAATTTTTTAAATTAAAAGATAATCTTCATATATTTCGGTGTAAAAGACAGTTTTCTTTGCATTCTGACAGGATTCAACGGGAAGCTTTGTACTTCCCTTCCGGCAAGTCATGTATGCACCCTACCCCACCACACACATAGACGTGGACGTCAATACCGTCAAGCAGATGCCACCCTGTCACGAGCATATTTATAATCAGCGTCGGTACATGCGATCAGAGCTGGCAGCGTTCTGGCGAGCCACTTCAGAGGAGGACGTAGCTCAGGACACCTTCATCTACACAGATGAGAGCTTTACTCCCGACTTGTACGTCACGCCCTGCTTTCTGATGTCATTCAGCAGTATTAGGAAACTGTCTTTTATGAGTAGAAACAAACAATTCAGTGTTTAAAAGGGGAAGACATGTTAATTATGCTAGAAGAAATCTTTGGTGAATCAAGCATTGTTTTTCTTAAATGTCTGTTTTTCTTAGTATGATTGTGTTTGCCATAAGGTAAGTTAGATTAGTCCTTAAAAATAAGTACTTAAGTACTTAATTAACATATACATTGAGCCCCTAGTTACAAGGTGCTAAGGTTTGTTGTTGTTCAGTCGCCAAGTCATGTCCGACTCTTTGCCACCCCGTTGCAGCATGCCAGGCCTCCCCTGTCCCTCACCATCTCCTGGAGTTCACCCAAGTTCATGTCCATTGAATCAGTGATGTTAAGGTTAATAGTGGCCAAGCAGACAGCCCCAGACCCAGGTCCTTCCAATGCTTATAGACTAGTGTGTAAAGGTCATTAAGAAACTTATTTATTAACTAAACCAAAGAGGGAATGCTAAGTCTTTTTTTCCCCTTGATATATAAATATAAAATACAGCAAAACTGTGAAAATACATTAATAGAGCATTCTTTTATATTCTCTTGTATTGTGTTATTAATTTCTTACCATAAGGTATGATCGGTAAATTAACAGAAAAGTAATGACAATAAAATGTTGAATGTGGACCCAATTAAGAAAAAAAAGAAATCTGAACTGTAAAACATTTAAATAGTGTTCTGAAATCAGGAAAATAAAGTATCGTATTTTCTCATGGTTCTCTGTACCCGGCATATAGAGTGTGCTCGGTAAATGCTGACTAGTAAATAATCCAGGTTTGAGTGGATAAGGCAGCAGTACAATTGGAGCAAGCAACCCTATCCTGTGTCTTACAGGAAATTTTTGAGCTGAGGCAACAGGCTTGTGACGCACCAGTAGTCAGACAGCAGGTGTTCCCGCAGGCATAGCAGAGGAACACCATGTGCTAGGAATCCCCAGCCTCATGTGTCTGTAGATACGGAAAGATGGCTTCATTAGGAACCAGCTTTTCCTGGCTGTCCATTTTTTCTGTTTTTTTTTTTTTTGGTAGGTAGCTGGAGAGCTCTTTGGTGGGAATTTAATGAACTTTATCTAAAGTTCTGGAATTTTTTTTTTAGAGGAGATGCATCTGTGGTTTTAATATGTCTTACTCATTTTAGCCAGTTACGTTGGCTTTGCTGATTTGACAAACTATGATGAGCCACCTGTTCTTGTTTTGCTGATCATAACAAATAATGTCATGAACTTTTAAAATTTGTTTCCAGCTGTTAAGTAAATTTTCTAAACATAAAATTATCAGCAAATAATATTTTCAAGCTCTAGATTGATGTATTATTAACTTTTATGTTTTATGGACATGTTTTACTTTTTAGTCTATGTTAAGCAATATTTTTTAAAGATATTTTTAATTTTAGCTCTTTAAAAATAATTCCACTCACTGCCTAAACATGAAAAATCAGTCACTGAAAATACTCTACTTATGACACTTTGCTTCATCTAATTCCCTTTTGACCAAGACAATCAAATTATAAAGCAGATATGTTCAGAACACTAGACTTAAATAGCTAAATTCTCTCTCCAAAGCCAGAAAGTGGGTGCTGTCAGTACCCACACTGGCCACCAGTTGAATAGCCAGTAATTGTGAAATGCTGATTTTTCCCCCCCTTTTCTGAGTTTCC
Organism: Capra hircus; assembly: GCF_001704415.2. Classification (NCBI taxonomy): domain Eukaryota; kingdom Metazoa; phylum Chordata; class Mammalia; order Artiodactyla; family Bovidae; genus Capra; species Capra hircus. Next base: position 16,669,674 of record NC_030815.1, read on the forward strand.
TTCTTCTGCAGTAGGGAACACCCATTCCCTAAAACTAGGAAGTTTTAGGTACTTTGCTATTGACATCTGCACACACATCTCTTTCCTTACTACTTCGATCAGGTATGTGATGATCCCTACTATTTTCTTTCTTTTCAGTTAAAAATTGCGTACCTTAGTAAATGTTATGTTACCCCTCTGACTTGATTATAGCCTAGTATCCCAGTAAATCCCTTAGGAAAGTAGAAGGCAAGGAGAGGGAAGGAAGAAGAGAAAGATCAAAAGGGGCTGGGACCTGGGAAATAGACAGTCTTTTTAAAATGCCTACAATATCTTAAGTTGTATGGTAGATGAACATTATCTCAAGTGTGAATTAGAACTTAATTTCTGACTCTGCTCATTGCCGATGTAGCTAACATTTTCTTAGGTAGCTGATTCATGTTACTCACCAGATGATGGACTTGTGGATGCAAACCCAGTGGGTAAGACGTTGGAGATAATCATCTGTGTGTGTTCCTTATTCCCACTTGAATGTTTCCTAACATTCATCCTCTTGCTATTTTTTTCTTCCAAGACTGCTTATTAGGAGTTATTAGTACATGAAGTTAACCTTTTGTTTTGGTTTTTGATAGTAGTGGCGTATATTTATTTTTGTTGCTGTTTTATGTTTTCGAGATGGCAGGAATTGGTAGTTGCATTTACCAATTGCCTAAGGCTCTCAATATTCTTTATAAGGTGAGGTATTAAAATACATTGATAGATACGTATGTACCTTTCCTGGGACTGCTTACACTATTAAAAAGAAAATAATTACATTATGGCTTGACAGACTCCAGTAATAGATAAATGTATCCTTGAGTTAAAATGAGTGTATTAATCTATTTTATTGTATTTCCAAAACTATTTATTGTAGTTTATTGTATTTATTTATGTAATTCTTATAAATATGTTTATAATCCCATTTCGAATAATTCAGTTTGGCTGGCGTGAGAGGTTGTGGAAAACAGCTTTGTATAGCCATGTTAACCTTTGGTCTGTTTCCTTCATAGGAACATTTTTCAAGATGTCTTACATAGAGACACTCTTGTGAAAGCCTTCCTGGATCAGGTAAGTGTTAAACCTGAGATTGTCAGAGTGAATGATAGGATATGTGTTCTGTTTCAATATATCCCACAATGCCTGCAGAATTAGCTCCTTTTGTAGTTTTATCTCTTATTTTTCTAAAGTGTCAAAATTATTTTTCTGCTGAATTATTTGTAGAAAGTAGTTTGTATGTTAACAATTAAAGATGCAGTATCTCCCAGTTCAGATAATAACTTCTAAGCACTAACTTATAACCCAAGGATGTTTTCTTTTAGTGAAGGGAGGTTTTGTACAAATGTTGTGTATTTGCCTTAATTAAGCAAAAAATGTCTTTAAGACTTACTTAAATGATAGCATCCTTACTGTCTCATTTCTTTGTAAAAGATCTAGATTTTAAAGAAAATTTTAGATTATATGGGTCTTATTTCTTAAAATAGAGGGACTTTGTTATGATGTCACTCTAGGGATCAGGCCAGGAAACCGTGGTCATAGATGTAGCTTTGAAATAATATAATCCTGAGGTTAACTAGAAATTTTGGATCCAGGTCTGTGTGATCTGTGACATATTGCAAAGTTCAGGATAAGTCAAAGTCATGTGATTCCATGCTTCCCAAGCAGAAATAAAATTGTTCTACCACTACGCATGCACTCCCACCCCTCAAAATAGAAAAATATGAATATCTCAAAACCATAGTGTAAGCACAGCTCAACCTCTAGGAGCTCTAGTTTTAATTGCAGATGTGGGCAGAGAAAAGCTAAGTAACACAACCAGAAGTAACCTACATAATGATTTTTAATAACAAAATAAATATGATTGTAGTCTAAGGTACAAGGACAATTTTGAGTCCATTCTTAAAGAGGAAGCAGAACTGTCAGACCGCTCCAGTATGTCCATTCCCTCCTGTCCACCAGGATGTATCCATCTGTGGAGACGATTAGGGAGAGCTGCTCAAACGTGGGCTACCTGCCAGGCACTATCAGCAGAAACATGCTGTGGATAAGCAGAACGGGAGCAAATTATTTATGAGCATGCTTCATTTTCCTGCAGGTCTTTCATTTGAAACCCGGTCTGTCTCTCAGGAGTACTTTCCTTGCACAGTTTCTGCTCGTCCTTCACAGAAAAGCCTTGACGCTAATAAAATATATAGAAGATGATACGTAAGTCAGACTCCTCCACGGAAGACAAACCTTCATTAATTGCTTTCATTTTGTCCCCTTTGGACCTCTTCTATCTTATAATTTCTCTTGTATCATTGTTTGTAGGCAGAAGGGGAAAAAGCCCTTTAAATCGCTTCGGAACCTGAAGATAGACCTTGATTTAACAGCAGAGGGCGATCTTAACATAATAATGGCTCTGGCTGAGAAAATCAAGCCAGGCCTCCACTCCTTTATCTTTGGAAGACCTTTCTATACCAGTGTCCAAGAACGAGATGTTCTAATGACGTTTTAAATGTGTAACCTGTTAAGAATGTTTCGTCACAGTCATAATTGCTGCTAACGTAGGTCGGTGATGTTGGGAAAGGTGACTCCCTCCAGTCATGCTCTAGGGTCCTACTTAGCAACGGCAGTTAGTTAGTTACACTACAGTTGTCACAAAAAGTCTGTAAGGGGATGTCAGGTTACAATAAATGCACCTTTGCCTGGATGTGCTGTCTTCGGAGACAGACTTATTATGTTTACAATTATAATGAATAGTATTGCTGTCTTTTAAAGATGTAGGATATAAACTTGACCACAACTGCTGTTTTTTGAAACTTACGATTCATGGTTTACAAGTATCAAAATGATATCTGAGTTAGCTTTCACAGGCATAAGACTAGTTGACTTTCCATCTCTTGACGTTCCTTGGTATGTGGGGTTACTGTAATACTTTTACAATCAGCTACTAACCAGAGCATTTAGATTCTTTCAGCTCCACAGAAGGAAGGTAGCTTGCACATAGATTAAGTTTTAGAAAGAAAATATTGATCAAGCATACGTGTTGTTGAAGTCAGTTATAAGATCCTGCTTTGCAGACGTACTCCTCGGGATTCAGTCTGGGTAGAAGCGTCAGGCACTGTGTATAGTCCCGATGATGGTGAACCACGGTCAGGGTGTTTTTCTCTGTTTGTTTGTTGAGCTCTGTCACAGAAAATACAGAGAATTGGATTTTAATGTTTCCATAGTTATTGCCAACTTTTCCAGTTCCTTTCCATTATTTTTGAGCCAAACTGAAATGTGTACCTCCTGTGCCTTTTTTTCCCCTTGGAAAATATAATCACTTGGAAGAAGGTCAGATTTCCTTAGTCACTCATTTTTATCTTGTTTTCCTCTTGTATAGTCTTGCTCTGATTTAGTAATCATTATAACTCAGATTATTAAATGGAATAGAAAAATACTCACTAGCAAGATTCCTTTTCAAGAACGAGAATAATATCGTCTTCCTTAAATTTCTGCCCATGTTTTTGGAGTTGTTGCCATGTCTCTTTGCCTTCATCATACAAGGACTAGCAGGAGAAACTTTACTGACCTGCTGTTTTTACTAGGTGCTACTTTGGCAGAACTAAGTGGTCAATTTCTTTGTTTCCTTCCTGTATTTGGACCATTATGCCAGCTATAAAATACCCAATTAACCTAATTCTGTGCTAAAACAGTATTGACAAAACAATATATACAATCATAAAATACATTTTTTATTTAAAACTGTGAAAGTAACATAAAAGGGAAAGATATGTATAAGAAAGGGAGAAAAGTAGTAGAGCCCCTCCACCTTTGCCCACCGAATTTAACCAGAACCAACATAGGTCCTACCAGCCTTTCACATCACTAATAGGGAAGGTGTAGACATCTCGAGTTTTAGACACACACTCAACCAGATGAGGGATGCTATGGCTCAGTCATGAAACAGTGTACAGATACCACCTTGTTGAACCCCGTATTCAGTGCTATTTACTTGCTAGATTATTTAAGTGCTAATTATTTTCTTTTGCTCATTTATTGTACCGTTGTTTGGGATGCAAGTTGTACAGTGAAGTAAGTTATTAAAGCATGTGTGCACATTGTTATATGTCTTTGCTCCTAGATGGAGAATTTTGAATAAAATGTCGGAAATTTTGTCTCTTTCAATTATTTGCTCAGAGAAGCAGTGCTATGTTGAACGAGTGATTGGCTTCCTTCTTAGCTGACAATCATGGTGTGTCTAAACAACTTTTATTTTACCAATATTCTCTTTTGAAAGAAAATATATTTATAGGTTCTGTATGATACTGGAATCATATGTGGTTTTTTGTTGTTGTTCATTTGTTTATTTGGTTGGTTTTGTCTATTAATTCCCAAGATCACATTCTGATTTTTTAATTTACATATTAAAATAGCAGATATAAGATAATGCTTGGGCAAATTCTTTTTTCTTAGTTACTATTATAATAATACAACCTAAGCTGAAGTTATTCCTTCCAGGTTGCCAATATAGGTATACAATGTGAAAGTGTAAGAAATCTAATCCCTTCCATCTAGAAAACAAATAAGATCGACATTTTTACTCCAAGGAAAAAAAATTAATTCATAAATATAACAGTTGAGTTGAAAGGTTTCTCTAGAAGACAGCTGATTCATTACATTGCTAAATTCTCAAAGAGGAAACCTGAACTCCATATAATGCTGAAAATTAGGAATGAGACAGTTGCCACTAGAATCTGTTTCTGTAATGTTGCAGGTCAAAGAGGAAGATAGTGAACATTACATTTCTATAACACTGTTTTGGTATTGACATGGAATTGTACAAACTGATATTTCTTGTGTGATCTTCAGGGTACAGCTAAAAGTAACAAAAACATTTATTACACCCCCATTTAACACACACTACCCACTGGACTTTCTGAATCTATCATCACAACAACACTATGAGGCAGGTATTAGTTCCATTTTACAGATGAGGAAGCTAGAGATTAAGTAAGTGTATATAATACACAGACCATGGTCACTCAGATGGTTAAACTGGATTTCATCTCAAGCAGTTATAGAAGTTGTCATGTGGCACAGCTCCATGAAACAGGTACTCAGTGCTGCTGAAATGGAGGGAAGGGAATGAAGCAAGTATTATATGCTCATCAGCACTCTGCAGTGCCCTGCCGTGCTACTTGGAGAAGTTCTTAACCTCTCTGAGGCTCATTTTTTAAATATTTGAAATGAAGGCACGATGATAACATCATGCTTGTTAGAGAGGATTTCATGAGACTGTGTAAGGTACTTAGCTCAGGACCTGATGAGTGGTTTTATACCCGCTTTTACCCAATCTGACAGTCATTACCTTTTAATCAGGGTGTTTGGAGCTTTTGCATTTAATGTGATTGTTGATATGTTTATGTTAAATATATCATCTTGCTGTTTCCATTTTTTCTTTGTTCTCTTTTTCTTCCTTTTCTGCTTTCTTTTGAGTTGAGTATTTTTTATGATTGCATTTTATCTCTTTTGTTGGTTTCTTAGTTACAACTCTGTTTTATTTCAGTGATTACTTTAGCGTTATAGTATGTCCATCTTTTACATACCTGTCTACATTCAAGTGATACACCACTTGACATATAGTTTAAGAAGCTCATAATGAAAAATGTTCATTTTTCTCTTCTTGCCTTTGTGCTATTGTGGCCTCATGTTTTACTTCTGCATATAGTATAAGCTGCACACTTTGTTATTTTTGCTTAAATAGTCAATTATCTTTTGAAAAGAGTTAAATATAAATATTCTAAATACCCCAATTAAAAGGCAGAGATTGTCTAGATTGGATAAAAAAACAAGATCCAACTATATGCTACCGACAAAAAGCATATGTTGAAAATAAAGGGCAAACAGATTAAAAAGGTAGAAAAAGATACACCATACTAACACTAATCAAAAGAAAGCAGGAGTGGCTATATTAATATCAGACCAAGTAGGTTTCCCAGCAAAGAGTATTACCAAAGATAAAGAATATTTCATAATGCCAAATAAAGGGTCAATTCAGCAAGAAGACACAAAAATCCTAAATACTTGTTTACATAACAGCTTCAAAATTCTTGAAGTAAAAACTGATAAAACTATAAGGAGAAATTAACAAATCTGTAATTATAATTGGAGATTTGAAAACTTTCAATGTTAGAACAAGAAGACAAATTCTAGAGCTAGATTATGCATAGGCTCAATTTTAATGAACGACTTAACAGAAAAAAAAATCTAAACTGAGGATATAGAAGACTTGAGCAAAAACTATCAGCCAATTTGATGCACGTGACATAGAATGCAGCGATACCCAACAATGGTAGAATACACATTCTTTTCAAGAGCACATGGGACATGTACTAAGATGATCGTATTCTGGGCCATAAAGCAAGTCTCCATAACAATAGAAGGATTCAAGTCACACAGAGTAAATGGAAATAAAAGTCAGTAACAGATATCTGGGAAAACCTAAAATACTTGGAAAGTAAATAGCATTTTAAAGATTATAAATCTTACGTCTGTGGGACAAGAGAAAGTGAATTAGAGAGCAGCCCAGGAGGTATCAGAATGCTCTGGAATGATTTTTATGAAGATTGGAGCTGATCCTGCCTTTGATCTCCCTACTGCAACCCAATCTTCACACTGACAACAGCATGATCCTTCTAAAATCAAATCTGATCATCACTTCTGTTTAATGGCCCTGCATCACTCCCAAATTTAAGGCCAAAATCTTGAGACACAGTTTCTGTTCCTCCCTATATCCTCACTTCTCAGTGTCTCACTTCTAATTTCCTGGTACATTCTTTTGCTGTGTCTGTTAACACCATTTCTTTGCTTCTCTTTCTCCACTGCTAAAGTCTGGACAAGATAGATGCCTTTTTCATTTTTGTATCTGTGTCTAGCATGGTGTCAGGTCAAAGGGCATTGCTTCCAAATAAGTTAGTTCAGTGAATATGAGTTTATTAAACATCATTTTCTTTGTCCTCTCCAAAAAAAATGAGTTCCTGCAAAATAAGGAAATTTCTTTATGTAATTGGAAGCATTCTTCCTCCAAGAAAGTCCAATTAAACTGAGCCTATGCACAGCCTAGCTCTAAAATTTCAAAGATCTTAATGCAGTGATTTTCAGTCCCTTTAAAGTAGTAAGACCCTGTCATTTTCTGTTTCTGCATTTGTGTCTCACTACCTCATCTCCTGCTGAAACATCCTTTTTACATTAGTACCTTGATAAATTGCTAAGCAGTTTTCATCAGATCCATTAGAACAATGGTGAGCATCTGTTTGTGGAGCATGGACATTGAAGAAATCTGATCTAGTGCTGAGAAAATCATTCCTGAGCTCAGAATTGGCTCAAACTGGCACCTTCTGGCATTTGCTTGTGGGTGGGGAGTGTGGAATGCTTTGAAAGCTAAATAGATTTGTCAAGTTTTTAAACTCCCTTATGGCTAAAGGAAAACAGCATTCATTGTTCGAAAACACCATTGTTTGTTTTTTCTGCTTTTCTGGTTTTTGGGAATTGAATCTGCAAAAACCTTCACACCCAGCATTTTGCTTCATGCACCTCACTTATTTGGAGGGGGAACTGGCACCCCCTCCGGTATTCTTGCCTGGAGAATCCTATGGACAGAATAGCCTGGTGGGCTACAGTCCATGGGGTCGCAATGAGTCAGACGCAACTGAAGCAACTTAGCACCTCACTTACTACCTTTCTGGAGGATGTGAGTGGCATGGAAACTTTTTTATTGTGGCTACAACGTTCACTTCATGGGAAATAGATGGGGAAACAGTGGAAATAGTATCAAACTTTATTTTGGGGGGCTCCAAAATCATCACAGATGGTGACTGCAGCCATGAAATTAAAAGACACTTACTCCTTGAAAGAAAAGTTATGACCAATCTTGAGAACATATTGAAAAGCAGAGACATTACTTTGCCAACAAAGGTCCATCTAGTCAAGGCTATGGTTTTTCCAGTGGTCATGTATGGATGTGAGAGTTAGACTGTGAAGAAAGCTGAGCACCAAAGAATTGATGCTTTTGATCTGTGGTGTTGGAGAAGACTCTTGAGAGTCCCTTGGACTGCAAGAAAATCCAACCAGTCCATCCTAAAGGAGATAAGTCCTGGGATTTCTTAGGAGGGAATGATGCTGAAGCTGAAACTCCAGTACTTTGGCCACCTCATGTGAAGAGTTGACTCATTGGAAAAGACTCTGATGCTGGGAGGGATTGAGGGCAGGAGGAAGAGGGGACAACAGAGGATGAGATGGCTGGATGGCCTCACCAACTCGATGGACATGAGTCTGAGTGGACTCCGGGAGTTGGTGATGGACATGGAGGCCTGGCGTGCTGCGATTCATGGGGTCGCAAAGAGTCAGACACGACTGAGCAACTGAACTGACTTACCAATTGAACTACAATGTTCAGAACAAATTGAAAATCCCCACTTTAGTGCTCATACAGAATTTTACAGGAAAAGACACTATATCTGTCATTGTAGGAAAAGAGTAGTTTTGATGGGAGTGTGGAACGAGACTTCAAATCTGTTTTTCTACTTCTTGGCTGTGTGAGACTGGACAAGGTATTGAACTTATCTGTGGTATCTCAATATCCTCATCTATTCCACAGGAATAATGGAACTTACATCATAAAGTCATTTTAAAAAAAAAAGTAGGTTGATACATGCAGAACACGTGAAAGGGTAACAGGCACAGAGTAAGTGAACAAGATTCAGTTACCACTGTTGTCAATGGTATCGGTGTCATTATCAGCATCATTAAGCAACTGAATGTAGAGTTTCCACATCTGATTATTAAGCCACAGCCGTTCAGCAGCCATGATTCTAAAGGATACCACCTCAGTAGCAAGGTTGCTTTATTAGTGTGAATCCATCACAACCTGAGAGGTACTATCCAGAGGCTTCACCCTGTTTTTCAAATCTCTGCTCCAGTGCCACCGTCATTGCTAGGACATCATCATGCTCACCCACACTAACTCAACAGACTCCCCTCTCTGGTCTTTTCACCTACTAGGCACCATGCCCCTCCACCACTCCAATCCATTTTCTCCACAGAAAGCAGAGCAATCTTTCTAATATCATCTCTTCAACTTCACTCACTTACTTTAGGGAAAAAAAAAAAAAAACCCTCAGTGACAACCTTTGACACAGTATAAAACCCACCGTCCTCGGGTGAAGCACAGGGCCCTGCGGGATCCGACCCAGCAGACCTCTCCACTCTGCCCTCGCCACTCATCCCCATGTAGAGATGGACTGTTTGTGTTTCCCCACCCACCTTGCTCTCGTCACTGCTCTCACTGCCTGGGATACTCACCCCCTTCACCTGGATGGACTTACTTGTCCATCAGGGTTTACCTGTGCTGGTATCCTGCTCTTCCAGTCCCCTCCCGCAACTTTGGATTTAGAGCATCCAAACTTTAAGCTCCTTGAGGCAAGGACAATGCGTACTAGCTTATACCTAATTATCTAGCACATAATATGTTTATCAAATATGTGTTGAATTAATTACCCTTCATTCAGAGTTCTTAGAGGTTTCTATACTCACAGGCCTAGCATAACACTTAACTCATTATAATCACAATTCTTCTAGGTTTGTCTCCATTAAACTGCAGCCTTCACCCTCGAGGCTGGATCCTTGTCTTATGCACCAGTGTGTCCCCATCTTCCAGTATAGCTCCTGCCATGAAACAGGAACTCAACAAGTTCCAAAAGAATGAATAGTATCCACATACCATTAATCTCAGTTTTGAAGTTTCCCCAAATTCTGAAGCAATGGGATTCATGCCCCCCATTCCCACCTTGGGAGTTCTTGTACGTTATCCCAACAATACCACTGACAAATGTTTGTATGTACATATACTTTTCTGAGTGGTGGAGCCATAGCTTTTGTCAGATTCTCAGAGGAGTTTCTGATTCCCCCAAAGGTAAGAATCTAAGTCCTAAAGAGTTATATTTAAAAACCAGTTGTGAAATAAAATGTTTGCAAGGAATCAAAACTACTATGTCGATACTACCTCTCGCCAGTTAGAATCGCTATCTTTAAAAAGTCTACAAATAACAAATGATGGAGAGAGTGTGGTGAGAAGGGAACTCTTCAACACTTGGTAGGAATGTAAAGTGGTGCAGCCACAATGGAGAACAGTGTGGAAGTTCCTTAAAAATCTAAAACTAGAGTTGACATATGGTCCTCCAGTCCCACTACTGGCCATATATCTGGACAAAACTATAATTTAAAAAGTTATATGCAGCCCTATGTCCACAGCAGGGCTGTTCACGGTAGCCAAGACATAGAAGCAACCTAAATGTCCACCAACAGATACATGGATAAGAAGATGCGGTGCTTATATTCAATGGAATACTGCTCTGCCATTTAAAAAAAAAGAATGACATAATGCCATTTCCAGCAACATGAATGGACCTAGAGCTTATCATACTAAGTGAAAAAGAGAGAGAAAGACAAGCACCTTACGATGTCACTTATTCGTGGGATCTAAAAATGCCACAAACAAACTTAACTACAAAAGAGAAATAGACTCACAGACACAGGTCAGACTTGAGGGTGCCAAGGGGGACGGATGGACCGAGAGTTTGGGATTAGCAGATGCAAACGATTATAAATAGGATGGATAAACAACAAGGTCCTACTGTACAGCACAGGGAAATATATTCAATACCCTGTGATAAACCATGATGGAAAAGAACATGAAAAAGAATATATGTATCACTTTGCTATACAGCAGAAATTAATGCAACACTAAATCAATTATATTTCAATAAAATTTTTTTTTAAAAAAAGGAAATAAAAGCACACTCACACACTCACAAAAATTGTTTGCAAGGTAGTTTGGTGAATCAGCCCATTTGGCCCCGACGAGGTAGTGGGTGTGCGGCCCTACAGCCTCCAGTCACCTCCCTGCTGGACTGTGGAGGCGCCAACTGGCTGCAGAAGGTACTTTTTTCTCGGTGACCATCCTGAAAGCCTCCTCCAGCATACCTGCAGGAGCAGTCTATGAGACTCATTTGCAGGGCCTTCCTGGTTCTGGAAGCATCAAGGATTTCAGCCCTGGGACTAGCACCACTGAGTGTGTTAAGTCGGCATTCAGGGAGGAGAGACTTTTCTGTTCAAAGCCGAGAACCTCCTTTGATCCACGTTGGCTAGACGTTTTTCCTGGCTTCCGTTAATAGACTTGGCGTTTTTATTTTGTTTTGTTTTTTTTTTCTGGCCTAGACCCACACAAACAAGAGACTAGAGCTTCTCTAAAAAGCTAAGAAAAACCACATTTTAAAAATAACTTGAGCAAATGAATTCATTCTGGCAAAAGAGTCCAACTACGTAAAATAAACTAGGGTTTCGCAATAGCAAGCCCTAAAAAAACGTAAACAGCCCCAGGGTCCTCGTGAGCCAAGCCATTTGCTGAACACAAAGTCCCTGACCTAAATTCTGCCAGAATAAAGAACACCTTATAAAACTGGGAGTTGATGACCATCATGTGAAAAGATGATGGGGAACGAGGAGGAGGGGTGGGATCAACCCAAGAAAAATGAGAAAGTCTCCTGATGAGATTCTCAAAGTGCTAGCTTTCCGAGCCAAAAGCTAGGCTGATGAGGGACTAGGAGGCAGCTGTGGGTACAGGCTATGCCTCAGGCCCTTGCTCAGGCCCCACCAGGCTTCCGCTTTCCCCAGGGAAAGTCAGCATCCACTCTCTCTTATGGAGTCACAGGGAGCTCCTGCAGGTTTTACCTCGTGTTTTCTTGACAGGATAATGGTTCCACTGAAATTATAATAACACACTTGGCCAAGGAAGCCCGTGCTGTTCTAGGAACTTCATATCCAGACTAAGTTTTCTGAGCATCATAGTAATGTATTCTTTCTAATGAGGCCCATACTGTTCTGATGAACTTCTGCACTGCTTCATCTCTATACCAGAAACAATACTTGCTATAAATACTAAATATCACGATCGTCATTTTATATTCAAATAGTCCCCCTTCCAAAAAAATATAGAGTACTGTCTTATCTCTTAGTAGTAGTGAGGGCCTTTCTAGACTGAGAAGACTGCTAGAATCCACATCTCAGAACAGACAGAAGTTGGAGAAATTCAGAGAAAGTGCACAGGAATCATTTTTAAAGACAGGGCAATTTATAGAAAAGGGTTGAAGAAGCTTGCTATTGTTTATAGTAAGCCTTAATACTATATTTCAGGCATACAAATAAGCCACATTTATGGAATAATGGCTATGTGCCATTTCCCATTTAACCCTCACAACAACCTCAGAAATTGAATACCCCCATGGTACACAGTACTCTTGCCTGGAGAATCCCATGGACGGAGGAGCCTGGTGGGCTGCAGTCCATGGGGTCGCTAAGAGTCGGACACAACTGAACACCTTCACTTTCACTTTTCACTTTCATGCACTGGAGAAGGAAATGGCAACCCACTCCAATGTTCTTGCCTAGAGAATCCCAGGGACAGGGAAGCCTGGTTGGCTGCCGTCTATGGGGTCGCACAGAGTCGGACACGACTGAAGTGACTTAGCAGCAGCAGCATGGTACACCACAAGGACACTGAAACTCAGGTGGAAAGATTGTCCAAACAGACATTTTTCACAAGTGTCTTGCTTTTCGATCTCTCTCTTTTCTCTTACCTAAAAGTTGGATAGTACTTTACCTTCACCTTGAGCAAGAGACATGGGTCGCTTAGAATGAACAAAATCAGTGTGAACTCTGCCTCTTTCACTCTGTCACAGCGACCATCAGCATTCTGGAAAGTGGCTGCTCCACAGCCTCAGTTCTGCTGTGGGAGCCTCAGAAGCACAACCTCCCCCACCCCTATCCACCAAATCCAAGCACGTCACGTGAGCAAGACATTAACCTTAGGGTTTTCGGCCGCTGACTCTGGGAGATCGTTTCTGCAGCAAAACCGGTAAGACTTAGTCACCCAGCTGACTGGAACCTGACCTGCCTCTATGGCCCACAACTTATTTCAGCTAACACTCTGTGCTGCCTTCCAGGTAGAGGATGGCTGTGTCTTGTACCTTGCGTGACCAGCAGAGGGAAAGGTCATTATCTCCAATGGCAGGAACTGAGATTCCCCAGGGTGCACTTACGACTGATGGTCAGGGTTTCTTCCTTGGTGGCTCAGTGGTAAAAACTCTGCTTACCAATGCAGGAGGCACGGGCTTGATCCCCTGGGCCAGGAGGATCCCACTAGCAGTGGGACAACCAAGCGCATGCGCCACAGCTCGCGCCTGTGCACTAGCGCCCAGGAGCGGCCCCTGAGTCCACCGTGCCAGAGCTTCCGAAGCCCGGACACCGTAGGGCCTGCGCTCCACAGCGAGAGAAGCCGCCACATGGAGAGAAATCACCGCAATGAGAAGCCCCTACTTGCCACAGCTAGAGAAAAACACCTGAGAGCAGTAATGAAGACGCAGCACAGCCCAAAAAGTAATTTTTAAAAACTGACAGATAAAGAGAAGTGAGGATGACCAGGGGACTTCTATTGAAGATTTATTCAGAAGAGAAAAACGGTGACTGGATGTATTGTCTGCCACGGATGTTGAGTGAACACTTTGCATATATTTTCTCAAAGAACGCTCTACTTAAGGGAAATTTTCTTAATAGAGTTCCTGGCTTGGAATTGTCTCCTCTGCTTCAGGGTTTCTCTCTGGTTTAGTCTATTTTCTTGCAGAACTCAGGACAAAAACCTCCTCCTTTACTAATCAGCATGCAAGACGGTTTTCATTTCCAGTCCAGCAGGAACCCAAGGATTTTGGTTTGGATTCCCCTCAAATAAGAGCCTAAGATAAGGACTCCAGGACAATGAGTTTATTTGGGAGGTGATTATAAGAAGCTGGAGTTAGAGAGCAGGCTGACTAAAAGGAAAAAGAGGAAAAGCCACCATGAGGATGAAGCATACCTACCATCCAAGGTCATTGTGAAGATAAGAGGCGCTAACAGAAGTGAAAATGCCCAACACAGCTCCTAGCACATACCAGGCGCTCAATAAACATGAATCCTCTGCCCTCCGTCGCCTGAAAAATTCTAGAGCTGTACTAGACGCTGAAGCAAATCAACTCTAAAGTTCTCCCAGTTCTTCACTTGTGCTTTCTTTGGGGTTTCTGGTGAAGACTCTGCCCCAACTTGAGCAGCAATGAGAAACCACTTCAAGTGAAAACCTGATGTAGCATCTGCTGAGACAAACAAACAAGAACCCAGGAAAGCAAGAAAGCCATGGAAAAGGAATGGAAGTGTAATTCTATTTTTATAAAAAAGGAGATTTCTCCTTCTGGAATGCTGGGTGGAAATGTTGATGAGGGACCTAGCTGTCGTAAATCCTCTCTGGAACAAAGTAACAGAGGAAGGAAAGGAGAGAAAGAAAGGAGGAAGGGAAGAGAGAGGGATAATGGATGGGAAGAGGCGAGAATAAATGAAAGAAAGAAGGAAGGGAACAATCCAACAGAGACTCTGCTGAGCAGACCAGAAGACGCAGGGACAGTTTAAAATGAAACTTCCCTGAAAACCTTTCAGAGAGCTGTGCTTCTTCAGAAAAGCATCATCAGGGCTGCTCAATGCCCAGGGCAAAGTCTTTTTCATATTACTGGACATGAAACAATATCACATTTGAGGTTGGCTGGAGGCCATTCAGAAATTCAATAATTATTCAACCCAAGGGGCTTTCCAAATGGTGATGTAGCTTCTTAGGAGGAAATTAATATTGAGCAGTATATCAAATCTAATTGGAATCTTGAGGAATGAGGGTCCTGAGTAGGTGAAACAGCTGGAGGCTAATGTAGAACAGAGTAAGTGATGTCCTCGCTTTTGTGTCTTGCCTTAATTATGATAGGAAAAGGAAAATCTTGTTTATTTTTTATGCTGGGAAGGCAGGGGTTGCTTGGGAGAAGTTCTTCCACGGCACCTTGAGTCTGACAGTAGTTTCTTTTGTTTCTTTGCACAGATATTCAAGGAGAACTATATCTGCACAACTTCTTGGTTGGCCCTACAAGGTAGGCAGGGGTTCATGACTGACTTACTAGCCACCCAGTGGGTAGACACTGATCACAAATGTATGGTGGTATTTTCTCCTCTTGAAGAGAAAGTCTATTTGATACCCATGTTATGTTCCTATTTGGAAGAAGGAAGGGGATGTAAGCAAATTCGAAGCATCCATGACATACCAGCCTCTTCTCTATCTTCCTATGCCTTTCTGTATGAACTGCTCTGAGAGCATGACTTCCCAAATCCATGAGCATACAATGGTCTGATTTTCCCACTTGAGAGAGGTGCTCAAGACTCACTCTTAAATTGATTTGGGGGAACTAGAATACCCAGTCCTTATTGCCTGGAGAATCCCAGGGACGGGGCAGCCTGGTGGGCTGCTGTCTATGGGGTCGCACAGAGTCGGACACGACTGAAGCAACTTAGCAGCAGCAGCAGCAAAGAAGACTACGTTAGTTGCTGGTCCTCCTGGTAACCGTCCCTCCTTGGATCATATCTAAGTTGACCTGTTTAATGGTGAGACAATTTCTATCCATTATTCAAGTGCTGAGGCCAACCACAAGTGTACCACATTCAGCTCGTGTCAGGCCTGAGCAAAAACATCAGGCTTATCTTCTGATGAGAAGAAGAGTCACCCATTAAAGATTCAAATTATATTAAAAACCCTAAATCTAGTCTAGTAGGGAAGAACTGGAAGAACATTGGGTCACTATGAAGCGTGCAAACAGATCTTAAAAACAGAAAGAAGGCTCACAGTCTCCTTTCAATAAACAGCTTAGGAAAGAATATTCATTCTATGCCTATAGAATTGAAGGCAGGTAATTATCCATTGTGATTCTAAATTGCAGGGGTTTTTTTTTGTTTTTTGTTTTTTGTTTTTAGCTGCTGCTAGAACTTTGAACAGTATCATAGAGTATCATTTTAGCAGAAATGACTATGGACATTCAGTTTCATTTTAAAAACAACATAGATAACATGGAGTTTTGTCCTGGCTTGAAATTGCTTGAGATATATATATATATATATATAATATATATATATATATATATATATATACACACACACACACACTCACACACGCACATATACACTTTTCTTTGAATTGCCATTATTTCAGTGCTTAGGGGGAACTATGTACATTTATTTCCAGAACCCAGAATTCACTAACATAAATGCTAGTATCATAGATCCCATAAAGCACTGAGACAATCCCTCCAGACTTGTGACCAGTCAGAATTTTGTAAACAAAATCAAAGTGGGTAAGCCATTACTTTTGATTTGTTATGTAGACACTTAGGCTTGCAAATCATCATTGCTTGGGATCAAAGGAGAGACTCTGAGAACATCTACTGTTTGTTAGCAAGCCGCCTGTAGTAATCAGTTTAGCACACAATAACTCAGCCAAAATGAACAGAATTTTCACCAAATCTCACCTCTCACCAAACTGAACTGGAGTAGCCCTTGAACTCTGAGCACTGCTCTCCAAGGCAACGTAACTGTGAGCCTATGTTCATCAATAACAAGGCATACACGCTCTCTCCACTGTTACTCTATTTCAATCTGACTGTTATGATGTTGCTGTGGTGATACCCTTCTGACATTCCTTTGCTCTTTTGGTGCCCTCTCAGAGGAATCTGTAATGAAGAGGTCTGTCCACAGAATCTTTCTGGGACTTTTCCCATAACACCACTGAAGATCAGCATGACTTTCCTCTTCTAGGAAATGTATGTATAAAGCATGAACTGAAAATGATGAAAAATAAGCTGCACTGACTGGACAAGAAATGTGAATGTTATTCATTCTGTATCGACCTCACCAGAAACATTCTCTTTTTGTTCCCAGTCCCAGGAGATGTCACCCCAAGGGACAGTGGGTCTTCTGGATTCAGTGTGGAGTGTAACACCCGCTGAGTGCTTGGACAGCTTACTCTCCTGGGGGAGGGGCTGTGTGAGGGTGGCGTGAGAATGACTGGAAGGAAGAGGACATAGGTTTCAGCACTTAAAGTGACAGGTACTCTGCTAAGCATGTTACATGCAGCCCTACATTGAGTTCGTACAATTACGTGTGTCATTTACCTCATTTTATAAAATGAAGTAAGCTGACTCAGAGAGACTAGACACAGCTAAGCTCAGTCTTTCAGACTTCGAAGCCCATTCTCTTAATTACTATGAACCTTGTCTGTCTATACTTCATCTTTCAGATAATTCTGGCTTCTCTCTTTTCCCTAGAAGAGCTTGGAAGTGAGATTCATGAGTGGCCACATCCAAATTCCTCAGACTTATCCCTTAGGAACCTGGGATGCGAAAGAGCCTAAAAGCTGACAACCTCCTCACCGGGGACTGATACACCCTGTGGCCTTTGCTACTTATGTATCAGGATACACAGAACACTGATGGTCATGAGATCCAGATTCAGTGTCTCAATTTTAGTGGTTGTGTCATCGTGGATGAATCACTTAATCCTTCCAGCCTTAGTTCCTTTATCTGTGAAGTGGAAGTGTTGAGAACCATACTTGTCCAAAGGTTGGCAGTGGCCAGTTGTTCTCATTGTCCATTTTTGCCCTCTTTTAGAAACTTTTGAGCCTCCTGTATTTGAGGCTGTGCCCTAAACTCAGATCTGTAGGTCCAGGATTGCCCTGCAAACAGTTAGCAGTTTCTGAACACAGTTTCCTCTACAAGATGTTCGTTTTTCTCTACTGCTTGTTGCCTTTTGAGTCACAGCTTCAGACATTACTTTGGAAGCTTCTTGAGGTCATTTTTCTCCATTAAGAACTGTTAACTAAATCATTAAATCCCCCTGATCTCTAGCCTAGCTTTTGGGATCCCAGCCCTTATCCTCTAACTGCATGCATAGTCCCCATACCAACAAGATGACTCTTGGTTTCCGGAACACATCTAGCATTTTTCTCCTTTCGGGTATCCTTATTCCTGTGGCTCCTTCTGTCTGAAACAGCCTTTCCATCCGACTCCACCAATGTCCACCATCTTGAGTGCAGCCCAAATGCCACATCCTCCCTAAAGTTGCCTATAATCAGCTCCAACCGGAATTAATCTATCCCATCTCTATGTTCCACAAAAACATGCTGGCCTCTTCTACACTACACTCCATAGTCTGTGTGTGTGTGTGTGTGTTGCTGCTTGTGTTTCTCTTATCGTTTTTACTAGATTGGAAGAATACTGAGGGCAAGATACAGGTTTGCCCATTGCCATGCGATAGGGGCAGTGGAGTGTGAGGGTTAAGGCCGCGGGCTTAAGTCATACTGTCCAGTCTAAAACCCACCTACATGGTGTTCTAGCTACATGACCTTAGGTAAGTTAATTCAACTTTCTAGTCTGTAGTGTCTTCACCTGTACCTACCACGTGGGGATCTTCTGAGAATTAAGTGGGATACTTCATGTAAAGTACTTAGCGTGTGCGTGTGTGTGTGTGTGTGTGTGTGTGTTAGTCGCTCAGTAGTGTCCAACTCTTTGCAACCCCATGGACTGCAGTCCACCAGGCTCCTCTGCCCATGGAATTCTCCAGGCAAGAATACTGGAGGGGTTGCCATGCCCTCCTCCAGGAGATCTTCCTGACCCAGGGATCGAATTCTCCTCTCTTTCGTCTCCTGCATTGGCTGGCAGGTTCTTTATCCACTGAGCCACCTGGGAAGCAACCCCCACCCCCATGCTCATTCAGCTTATCTAACACTAATTACCTCCCAAAGGCCACATCTTCAAATACTATCACGTTGGGGATTAGGGTTTCAATATGTGAATTGCAGCAGGGGAGGGGGCATGAAGTAGGGAATAAAAATTCAGTCCATAGCAAGTATCTACACATTTCCTGTACTTTTATTGAGCTAGTCTAGGGACAGAGCAATAAACTGAACAGATAAAAATCCTTGTCTCATGGAGTTATACTCTAGTGGGAAGAGTAACTAGGCAGTGTGTAGATGAAATAACTGCTTCTCTAGGTATCCACATGTTATCTCCCCAACCTGTGAATATGTTGCACTACAAAGGGGATTAGGTTGCAGATGGAATTAGCATTGCTAATCAGCTGACTTTAACATAAGGAGATAATCCTGGATTTTCTGGTTGGCTTCAATGTCATTTCCCCATAAATAGAAGAGAGAAGCAGAAAAGGCCAGAGTGATGCAATAGGAGAAAGATTTGACCTACCCTTGCTGATTTTGAAGATGGAGAAGGGAGACTATGAGCCAAGGAATGTGAGTGGCCTCCAGAAGCTAGTAAAAACAAGGAAACTGATTTTCCCTATTGATTTAAAACAGGAATGCAGCCCTGATGACATCTTGATTTTAGCCCAGTGAAACTTGTGTAGGACATCTAAGCTCCAGAACCATAAGATAATAATTTTGTATCACTTTAAGCCACTAAGTTTTGGCTAATTTCTTATAGCATCCATAGAGAATGAATATAGGCATTGCTGCTGCTGCTAAGTCGCTTCAGTCGTGTCCGACTCTGTGCGACCCCAGAGATGGCAGCCCACCAGGCTCCCCCGTCCCTGGGATTCTCCAGGCAAGAACACTGGAGTGGGTTGCCATTTCCTTCTCCAATGCATGAAAGTGAAAAGTGAAAGTGAAGTCGCTCATACGGGCATTAGACATGTGCTATTTTGTGCTAAGTTGCTTCAGTCATGTCCAACTCTTTGCGATCCCATGGACTGTAGCCTGCCAGGCTCCGTTTTCCATGAAATTCTCCAGGCAAGAATACTGGAGTGGGTTGCCGTTCCCTTCTCATGGGATCTTTCTGGCTCATGGATTGAACCCAGGTCTCCTGCACTGTAGGCAAATTCTTTACTGTCTGAGCCACCAGGGAAGTTTTACAGGCCGTATATATAATGTGGTGACCCAAGGACAAAAGAGCAGAAAAAGCTCTTGGAATGCAAGAATGGAAAAACCATACCCTTATCGTCCTTCCTTCCCCTGTGTTGTAACTATTAACAGATTTCAGGTCCTCCTGAGCAGTGTAACTGTCTCCCCTCCTACCCCATCGGGAGAAGATATTTACCTTACTCCCCCCTCCCCCACCCAGTATATGTGCCTCATCCAAGCAGCAAACAACCTGTAAGACCCCCATCCCACTCTTTGTACCCTGCGTATACAAGTGGACTAAGGACCCCTGTTCAACGTCAGTTCTCCCTTGAGCTGGCCTGCTGTTCTAACAGTGTCTCCCACTCTAATAAACTTTATTTCCCTTTCATTCTGTCTCACATCTGGAAATTCTTGTCTAACCTGCTCCCAGACCATGACATTTTTGGTGGCCCATATGGGGAACTTAGGGTCTCTTCCCCCACCTCCTCGCTTCTCCTTTCTCACCCTCCGCGAACAGGTAAGTGCTATGGAAGCCACTGAGGAACTCTGGCCAGGGTTACCCTCTGGTGTGTTCCAAACACCGCACTGCTCACAGAGCCCCAGTAGCTGCTGCCCAAACAGGTGAGGGTCTCTCCTGTTTCTTCTTTCCTGAGGACTAGGCCAACCAATATTGTGTGGGCACAGGTCCAACACTTAAAAACCATTAGGGCGCCTGCCACATGAAGACTTCTGTGTGAGGATAAGGCAGACACAGAACGGGTCAGGCCACAAAGGCATCCGCCCCCAGCAAGACAACGTCTGTGTACCGTGTCAGGCGCATAGTGGTTGAAGCAAAACAGAGATCATTGTCCCCTGGCCACTGCCTCCCCAATAGGATTGTAAGGCTGATTCCTCAGCCTTCTTCCCTGTCACTTTCACTTCTTTCCCTTTTGGTCCAGATTGATTTACAGGAGGTTAGGTGTTGCCCCTGAGCCATCTCAGAGAAGGCAATGGCACCCCACTCCAGTACTCTTGCCTGGAAAATCCCACGGACGGAGGAGCCTGGTGGGCTGCAGTTCATGGGGTCGCTACGAATCGGGCACTTTTCACTTTCATGCATTGGAGAAGGAAATGGCAACCCACTCCAGCGTTCTTGCCTGGAGAATCCCAGGGACGGGGGAGCCTGGTGGGCTGCCGTCTATGGGGTCACACAGTCGGACACGACTGAAGCGACTTAGCAGCAGCAGCAGGTGTTGCCTCTGAGCCATCCCAAGGGCGCCTTCTGCATTTCAGGGGATTGCCAAATGGTGACTCATCCGGTTGCTCCAGGTGAGAAATCTCTTTCTCTGCCTGGGTCACATCGTGCCTTAGCCGCATGGTTCTCAGAAATCACCTCTCACTGTCAGATGTGGCTGCTGGGATGGTCGGCCTTTTTGTGCCATTAGTCGCACGGAGACATCACTGAGACAAAAAGGGACACCTTTTTGCCAGCCGGTGACTCTCAGTACCCCCTTATTCCGTGGCATATAGGCTAAGGATGGGTTCTGGTATGTCTCAGGAGCCTCTCTCAGACTCACCTCTTGGCTATGTTCTCAAAAACTGGACAATTTTGACCCTGCAAAAGGCCTGGCCTCAATACAAACTGGGGGACCCAAAAATGACTGCATGGCACACTAGCTTTTGCCAAAAGCAGGGAAAGGGCTCAGAATTTCCATAAGTCAGTCCTTCATGGCCCTCAGGCAGAATCCAGGTTTGAGGGACTCATGCCGCTTGTCTTTCTGTTGCCTGCCCCCCCCCCCCACCATCTCCTATCCCCCTCTGTCTCTCTCCTTAGACTTCCTAGATGACCCCTACTTGACCTTTCATATCCACAGGAGCTCTAGCAAAGAATTCTGAGGTTCCTTCGGTTCAGGTCTTTCTCCTATTTTCAAAAGCCTGAGGGGTCAAAACTCTCCTAACATTCTAAAGAATTCCCTTCTAACTACTCCTGTTTCTCAGGGTGGAGAAAGACCAAGCTTTCCCCACTCCTGCAAATTCCCTTAACCCCTCAGAGTCTTCTGATGGGACAAAGACCTCACTTCCCACCAGAGGGACAATCCAAGATTTTTATCAGCTGATCTGCCCCTGATATCAGAGTCAATTTGAGCACTATTTGCTCTATATTTTTTTTAGCTGTAAAACTATGACTACAGAAAAGAAAGATTACTTTTTGACACAGGATGGCCATGATATTCTTTAGACTCCGGAGAAAACTGGTTAAAATGAAATTTTTTTTTTCTTGGAAACTGCAAAACCGGTTTCTTTTGCATATGCAATTACAAACAACTAGCTCTTTAAAAGGCCTGCCTAGGGAAAAGCTGGAAGTTAACCCTTTCCATGTCCTTGACATACATGGTCTACTTTGCCTGAGACCTCAGCCTTGGGCAAATTAGAACTTCAAGCACAATAAAAAGAAAAAAGGGATGTGTCAAAAAGACATTTTAAATCTCAAGCAGAAAACTATGAGATCTCTGTCTCTCTGGGTTTATGTATGTCTCAATGTGTGTCTTTTTTTTTTTTAAATAATATTACTGAAGTGGTAAATGAGTTCTAATTAATAGGCTTAAAGAAAAGTAAGCACTTACAAATCAGGCAATTCTAAATACAAGAGAAATTAACCTAAATAAATTTCAGATTCACGTGAACTGGGAAATTTTCAATATTATGTATCTAGTGTTGATGTTTGTTTGCTAATCTAATATACACATGTCTAAGCCTCTTGATGAAAGTGAAAGTGGAGAGTGAAAAAGTTGGCTTAAAGCTCAACATTCAGAAAACTAACATCATGGCATCTGGTCCCATCACTTCATGGGAAATAGATGGGGAAACAGTGGCAACAGTGTCAGACTTTATTTTTCTGGGCTCCAAAATCACTGCCGATGGTGACTGCAGCCATGAAATTAAAAGACACTTACTCCTTGAAAGAAAAGTTATGACCAACCTAGATAGCATATTGAAGAACAGAGACATTACTTTGCCAACTAAGGTCCATCTAGTCAAGGCTATGGTTTTTCCAGTGGTCATGCATGGATATGAAAGTTGGACTGTGAAGAAAGCTGAGCACCAAAGAATTGATGCTTTTGAACTGTGGTGTTGGAGAAGACTCTTGAGAGTCCCTTGGACTGAAAGGAGATCCAACCAGTCCATTCTGAAGGAGATCAACCCTGGGATTTCTTTGGAAGGAATGATGCTGAAGCTGAAACTCCAGTACTTTGGCCACCTCACGTGAAGAGTTGACTCATTGGAAAAGACTCTGATGCTGGGAGGGATTGGGGGCAGGAGAAAAAGGGGACGACCGAGGATGAGATGGCTGGATGGCATCACTGACTCGATGGACGTGAGTCTGAGTGAACTCTGGGAGATGGTGATGGGCTGGGAGGCCTGGCATGCTGCGAGTCATGGGGTCACAAAGAGTCGGATACAACTGAGAGACTGAACTGAACTGAAACTTCATTAACATTAAGCATAATATTTTCATTGTGCCTAGGTTTCAGTTCAGTTCATTTCAGTTCAGTTCAGTTCAACTTCAAAAAAAATGTAAATGAGATATGAGCTTTTAGACAAACTCTATTAAGAATAATTATAATTTAGAAACGTCTGTCTAAAACAGTCTCTCCAGATTTTGGTAACCTGAGTTTCTAGGGTTGTGCTAAACTAAGTGACAGAAGTTTATTGAATAGCTAGGTAATTTCCAAATAAAATAAGATTCTGAAACTTTCATTACTGAACACTAATTTCCTCTTATAGAGAACCTAGAGATTTTGGTCTATTAATGAATAATGTTTGATACCATCCTGAGATGTTCTCTAGAATTTTTTTTTAAAGAAGCTATCACTGGTATTTATGTTCACCAATCTATAGAATATTAATATAAAGGTCATTTCTTGGTTGCTTAAGGAAAGTATGATGTGTGTTTTCAGTAAAGAAGGTTTGAGGAATGAAATTACATTTTATGAAGGAAAAAGGAAGTGGGTCTGACTTACAGGGGGCTGTTTCAGGATGGGAGAACAAAGTAATGGGTACAGAAAGTGATAAGAAGGTTTAATGGAAAGTGGACCCCAAGGGAAGAGTTTTGTGCATAAATACAAGTTTTCTTGTGATGTTGAACTGCCTTTGATAATGGATTTTAAGTTTCTTTACCTCTGAAGTGATCTGTTCTATGTTTACCTTTGAAATCTTTTGTTAACTTTGGCTGAGTGAATAACTATTGTTTCACAGTGACTTATATGATCCTATCTGACTGGGTGTTATAAACCCTTTTGATATTTATTGAAAACACTTCCTAAATCATTTGACTTCTAGCTAACTTTGGGATGTTCCAGAGGGCTCCTGAAATATCCCAGAGAGATGTTAAACTATCTGAGTTCATTTGACATGTTAAATTATATGGGAAGTGTTGTTGGAGGAGTGATGAATATTCTCAGGTTATATGGTTGATGTCACTTACACAGATATCCTAGAAATTACACACACACACAAAAATCCCTCACAGTTAGACTTTTGCTATCCTGGTGTCCTTCCAAACATGGCAACAGTCTACTCCTAAATCAGGAAATTAAAAACGGGTGAACAATAGCTGTAAATCAAAGAGTAAGGGCTATGAGAAATCCAAGATGGCCACTTGGCTTTTCCCGGCTCCCTGACAAACCTCATTTTTATTTGATGGGCTAAAGCCTTCCCTGGCTACAGGGTTAATGCCCTCATAATGAAAAAAATCATGTTTCACTGAATATTAAGTTTTGTTAATTGTTAAACTGAGTTTTTAGTTTCGTTAATTAAGGTCTAGTGTTTACTAAGACTCACTTCTGAGATAGTTCCTTGTTCTTATGTTATATCGCTAAAAGATTTAACCAAGTTATTAAAAAGGACACTCTAAGTTTGTTTCTAAAGCTTATCTGAGTAACCAATCATCAGATGAAGATCAGACGCTCCGTGATGTACAATCTGGAGATTAACACCAGGCTATAGTCATTTAACAAATGAAGTCCGACGACCTGGGGTATGCTGGGCTCTACCTAATGAAAGTTCTTGACTTATAATTCTTACTTATGACCTTACTAATAACTGCTAGCTATATTATTTTCTATGTCACTTGTTTCAGAAGATTGTTTCTTACGTTACCAAATGTGTGCCTGAGCCTGTGATAAAATGCTGATGTGCAGTTCCATGTGAGATCGATTATTGTAATAATGTAACTCTAGATACGGGAAGAAGCAACAAGAGGGAATATTTTCCTGGACCAAGAGGCTAGTAAAACAGGTACGGTCCAGAGACTTTAGCTACTCGCAAGGCCTGGTCCAACAACAGCACACTGAGTGGCCTGTCAATGGAATCTTCCCTGGATCTGGGAAGGAG
Source organism: Capra hircus (assembly GCF_001704415.2). NCBI lineage: Eukaryota > Metazoa > Chordata > Mammalia > Artiodactyla > Bovidae > Capra > Capra hircus. The sequence goes on from NC_030815.1 coordinate 16,694,884, forward strand.
CCTTCCCAGCACCGCAGGACACAATGGCCATGAAATGCCCCCAAAGCATGGTCAAATATGTGGCTGTGAAGGGACCCTGCTGACTGGAAGTTGGCACTTGCCAGCTGCCTCTACAAAGATTACATTATAACCACTGCAAGCTGCTGACCTTCAACACCCCCTGAAAGGAGTTCACGGTGGAGATCAGAAATAAGGCACTCTGTGCTCTGGGAAAAACCCAGAAGAACCTGCCTTCAGATCATCAGATGTTTTCAGGTAAAGATTTTATAAGCCCAAATTGCATCTTCTCATACCTAGAGAAACACTAATGACATGAACCAATGTCTGATCCTGGTTCTCCTGGCTAGGTTCTCGGAAGCTTTTCTACTTCTATTCATCTTTGGGCCACGTACTTTTAACTTTCTTGTTAGGTTTGTTTCTTCTAGAATACAACAAATCTCTAAGTGATAGTATGACAAGAATATTCCCTGGCCAACACCCAGACATTGCTGAAACAAGCTGCCTTATCATTCCATGGATTCCCATCTCCCTCTGTAAATCGTAAATGCACCCTGGCAGAGAGCAGACAAAGGGAACCCAGAGCCTCACGATGACCCTGTATAGCCTGAAGAAGCCAGAGTGGTCATCGCCCCTTTTCCTTTGAGACTGGGTTTCCAAATGTCTGAGAAGGGAAATAGGTAGATAGTTAGACACGAGCAGGGTATCCAAAGGGCAAAGAGAGGGAAGAATGTGGTGACCCAAGGGCGAGAGAGCAGATAAAACCAAGGAGCATCTTGGAATGCAGGAACAGAAAAACCATACCCTTATCATTCTTCCTTCCCCCGTGTTGTAACTATTAACAGATTTCAAGTCCTCCTGAGCAGTATAACCTCTCTCCCCTCCTACCCCATAGAAAGAAGATATTTACCTTACTCTCCCCTGCCCCCCACTCCCCCCCCCCCCCGCCCAGTATACGTGCCTCATCCAAGTAGCAAACGACCTGCAAGACCCCCATCCCACTCCTTGTACCCTGGGTATACAAGTGGACTAAGGACCCCTGTTCAACGCCAGTTCTCCCTTGAGCTGGCCCCCTGTTCTAACAGTGTCTCCCACTCTAATAAACTTTATTTCCCTCTCATTCTGCCTCATGTCTGGAAATTCTTTTCCAACCTGCACCCGGACCACGACACGTAATGTATATCACATGGCAACAAATCCAGTGGAGAAAATTGGAGAGGGGGGTGGGAGTTGATTGTAATTTTAAACACACTTGAAAGAGGAGGCTCCAGTGACCTTTGAGTAAGTGCTGAAGGAACTGAGGTAGTTAACCATAAAGAGTGTTCCTGGCAGAGGGCACAGCAAGTGTCGAGGTAGAAGTTTACCTGGTATTCGGGGGAATCAAAGAGGGCAGTGTGGACGGAGCGGAATTTGTGATGGGGAAAGTAAGAGGAGACAAAGTCAGAGATAAAGGAAAGCTGATTTGTGTTGGGTTTGCTCTGAATAAGACAGGAAGGCCCAGGAGGATTTTTGAGTAGCAGAGTGACAAAATGCAACATACATTTTAAAGGAATGATGGTGACAGACTGACAGTAAAGCAGATGCAGGGTAGGCAGTAAGCAGAGGAACCAGTTCGCACTATTGCAGTTTTCCAGGCTGCCTGTATCTGTGGCTGGACCACGGTGGTAACTGTGGAGGTGGCGGGCTGAGATCTGCTTCTGGATATCTCTTGAAGATAAAATCAGTGAGATTTTCAGATAGTGTAGAGGTGGAATAGAAAAGGAGAAAAGTCAAAGATGATTCCACAGGGCCTTACGCAACTGACAGGTTGGAGCAGCCCTTCCCAGAGATGGGGAAGACAGCAGTGTGAGTGAGTCTGATGAGGAGGGTCCAATCAGTGTGGGTGAACTTTGGGTATCTGAATCCTTCCCACGCCCCCATTCTTTGCATTTAGCTTACTTTTCCGAACAACCTAAGACACATATGCATAAGGAATAATAAATAGTCAGTGGGAAACAATATCTACTTCAATTCATGATGGGATTGGTTTTCTGTACAAAAAGGGTTTGGACAAAACCTGGATTGGAGAAGAGATGGAGCCCAAGATGCTCTACAGTGAATGCTTGCATTGCCCCAAAACACAATTCATATGTTTGAATTACAACCCACAAGGTGATGGTGTTGAGAAGTGGGGCCTTTAGGAGATGATTAGGTCACAAGGTTCTCAAGGCAAGAATACTGAAGTGGTTTGCCATTCCCTTCTTCAGTGGACCACATTCTGTCAGACCTCTCCACCATGATTCGCATATCTTGGGTGACCCCACATGGCTGGCTTAGTTTCCTTGAGTTAGACAAGGCTGTGGTCTGTGTGATTAGATTGACTAGTTTTCTGTGAGTATGGTTTCAGTGTGTCTGCCCTCTGATATCCTCTTGCAAACCTACCATCTTACTTGGGTTTCTCTTACCTTGGATGAGGGGTATCTCCTCACCACTGCCCCTCCTTAGCTTGAATGTGGAGTAGCTCCTCTCGGCTCTCCTGCACCCATGCAGCCACCGCTGCTTGGACCTCCCCCCCCATGAACAGTATGAAAAGGCAAAATGATAGGATACTGAAAGAGGAACTCCCCAGGTCAGTAGGTACCAAATATGCTACTGGAGATCAGTGGAGAAATAACTCCAGAAAGAATGAAGGGATGGAGCCAAAGCAAAAACAATACCCAGTTGTGGATGTGACTGGTGATAGAAGCAAGGTCTGATGCTGTAAAGAGCAATATTGCATAGGAACCTGGAATGTTAGGTCCATGAATCAAGGTAAATTGGAAGTGGTCAAACAGGAGATGGCAAGAGTGAATGTCAACATTCTAGGAATCAGTGAACTAAAATGGACCGGAATGGGTGAATTTAACTCAGATGACCATTATATCTACTACTTCCAGCAGGAATCCCTCAGAAGAAATGGAGTTGCCATCATGGTCAACAAGAGTCCGAAATGCAGTACTTGGATGCAATCTCAAAAAATCTCTGTTCATTTCCGAAGCAAACCATTCAGTATCACAGTAATCCAAGTCTATGCTCCAACCAGCAACTCTGAAGAAGCTGAAGTTGAATGGTTCTATGAAGACCTACAAGACCTTTTAGAACTAACACCCCAAAAAGATGTCCTTTTCATTATAGGGGACTGGAATGTAAAAGTAGGAAGTCAAGAAACACCTGGAGTAACAGGCAAATTTGGCCTTGGAATACGGAATGAAGCAGGGCAAAGGCTAATAGAGTCTTGCCAAGTGAACGCACTGTTCATAGCAAACACCCTCTTCCAAAAACACAAAGAGAAGACTCTACACATGGACATCACCAGATGGTCAACACTGAAATCAGATTGATTATATTCTTTGCAGGTAAAGATGGAGAAGCTCTATACAGTCAGCCAAAACAAGACCGAGAGCTGACTGTGGCTCAGATCATGAACTCCGCATTACCAAATTCAGACTTAAATAGAAGAAAGTAGGGAAAACCACTAGAACATTCAGGTATGACCTAAATCAAACCCCTTATGATTATACCGTGGAAGTGAGAAATAGATTTAAGGGATTAGATCTGATAGAGTGCCTGATGAACTATGGACGGAGGTTCATGACATTGTACAGGAGACAGGGATCAAGACCATCCCCATGGAAAATGGCTGTCTGAGACAAATAGCTGTGAAAAGAGAAGTGAAAAGTAAAGAAAAAAAGGAAAGATAGACCCATCTGAATGCAGAGTTCCAAAGAATAGCAAGGAGAGATAAGAAAGCCTTCTTCAGCGATCAATGCAAATAAATAGAGGAAAACAACAGAATGGGAAAGACTAGAGATCTCTTCAAGAAAATTAGAGATACCAAGGGAATATTTCATGCAAAGATGGCCTTGATAAAGGACAGTCATGGTAGGGACCTAACAGAAGCAGAAGATATTAAGAAGAGGTAGCAAGAATACATAGAAGAACTGTACAAAAAAGATCTTCATGACCCAGATAATCACGAAGGTGTGATCACTCACCTAGAGCCAGACATCCTGGAATGTGAAGTCAAGTAGGCCTTAGGAAGCATCACTATGAACAAAGCTAGTGGAGGTGATGGAATTCCAGTTGAGCTATTTCAAATCCTGGAAGATGATGCTGCGAAAGTGCTGAACTCAATATGCCAACAAATTTGGAAAACTCAGCAGTGACCACAGGACTGGAAAAGGTCAGTTTTCATTCCAATCCCAAAGAAAAGGCAATGCCAAAGAATGCTCAAACTACCACACAATTGCACTCATCTCGCACGTTAGTAAAATAATGCTAAAAATTCTCCAAGCCAGGCTTCAGCTGTACGTGAACCATGAACTTCCAGATGTTCAAGCTGGTTTTAGAAAAGGCAGAGGAACCAGAGATCAAATTGCCAACACCCACTGGATAATGGAAAAAGCAAGAGGGTTCCAGAAAAACATCTATTTCTACTTTATTGACTATGCCAAAGCCTTTGATTGTGTGGATCACAATAAACTGTGGAAAATTCTGAAAGAGATGGGAATACCAGACCACCTGACCTGCACTTGAGAAACCTATATGCAGGTCAGGAAGCAACAATTAGAACTGGACATGGAACAGACTGGTTCCAAATAGGAAAAGGAGTATGTCAAGGCTGTATATTGTCACCCTGCTTATTTAACTTCTATGCAGAGTACATCATGAGAAACGCTGGGCTGGAAGAAGCACAAGCTGGAATCAAGATAGCCGGGAGAAATATCAATAACCTCAGATATGCAGATGACACCACCCTTATGTCAGAAAGCGAAGAGGAACTAAAAAGCCTCTTGATGAAAGTGAAAGAGGACAGTGAAAAAGTTGGCTTAAAGCTCAGTTTTCAGAAAACGAAGATCATGGCGTCTGGTCCCATCACTTCATGGGAAATAGATGGGGAAACAGTGGAAACAGTGTCAGACTTTATTTTTGGGGCTCCAAAATCACTGCAGATGGTGACTGCAGCCATGAAATTCAGTTTAGTTCAGTTCAGTTCAGTCGCTCAGTCGTGTCCAACTCTTTGCGACACTATGAATCACAGCACTCCAGGCCTCCCTGTCCATCACCAACTCCCGGAGTTCACTCAGACTCACATCCATCGAGTCAGTGATGCCATCCAGCCATCTCATCCTCGGTCGTCCCCTTCTCCTCCTGCCTCCAATCCTTCCCAGCATCGAAGTCTTCTCCAATGAGTCAACTCTTCGCATGAGGTGGCCAAAGTACTGGAGCTTCAGCTTTAGCATCATTCCTTCCAAAGAAATCCCAGGGTTGATCTCCTCGGCAAATTAATGTCTCTACTTTTGAATATGCTATCTAGGTTGGTCATAACTTTTCTTCCAAGGAGTAAGCGTCTTTTAATTTCATGGCTGCAGCCACCATCTGCAGTGATTTTGGAGCCCTCAAAAATAAAGTCTGACACTGTTTCCACTGTTTCCCCATCTATTTCTCATGGAGTGATGGGACCAGACGCCATGATCTTCGTTTTCTGAAAACTGAGCTTTAAGCCAACTTTTTCACTGTCCTCTTTCACTTTCATCAAGAGGCTTTTTAGTTCCTCTTCGCTTTCTGCCATAAGGGTGGTGTCATCTGCATATCTGAGGTTATTGATATTTCTCCCGGCTATCTTGATTCCAGCTTGTGTTTCTTCCAGCCCAGCGTTTCTCATGATGTACTCTTCATAGAAGTTAAATAAGCAGGGTGACAATATATAGCCTTGACATACTCCTTTTCCTATTTGGAACCAGTCTGTTGTTCCATGTCCAGTTCTAATTAAAAGACACTTACTCCTTGGAAGGAAAGTTTTGACCAACCTTGATAACATATTCAAAAGCAGAGACATTACTTTGCCAACAAAGGTCTGTCTAGTCAAGGCTATGGTTTTTCCAGGGGTCATGTATGGATGTGAGAGTTGGACTGTGAAGAAAGCTGAGAGCCGAAGAATTGATGCTTTTGAACTGTGGTGTTGGAGAAGACTCTTGAGAGTCCCTTGGACTGCAAGGAGATCCAACCAGTCCATTCTGAAGGAGATCAGCCCTGGGATTTCTTTGGAAGGAATGATGCTAAAGCTGAAACTCCAGTACTTTGGCCACCTCATGTGAAGAGTTGACTCATTGGAAAAGACTCTGATGCTGGGAGGGATTGGGGGCAGGAGGAGAAGGGGACAACAGAGGATGAGATGGCTGGATGACATCACTGACTTGATGGATTTGAGTCTGAGTGAACTCCGGGAGTTGGTGATGGACAGGGAGGCCTGGTGTGCTGCGATTCATGGGGTTACAAAGAGTCGGACACAATTGAGTGACTGAACTGAACTGAACTAGGTCACAAGGGCAGGGACCCTTGTGAATAGAATTAGTGCCCTTATCAAAGAGGCCTGAGAGGACTTCCATGGTGGTTCAGTGGATAAGAATCTGCCTGCCAGTGTAGGAAACATAGGTTCAATTCCTAAGATTCCACATACCTCAGAGCATGCACCGCAACTACTGAGCCTGTGCTCTAGAGCCTGGGGGTTGCAACTGCTGAGCCCATGTGCCGTAACTACTGAAGTCTGGAGCCTTAGGCCTGAGTTCTGCAACAAGAGAGACCACCAAATAAGAAGTCTGTGCACGATAACGAAAAGTAGCCCCCCACTTGCCACAACTAGAGAAAGCCTGTGTGCAGCAAAAACTAAATTATTTATAAAAACAACAACCAAAAACAACAAAGAGGCCTGAGAAAGCTTCCTTGCCTCCTTCTGCCATGTGAGGACACAGAGAAAAGATGTCAGTGAGGAAATGGGCCATCATCAAACGCCAAATCTGCCAGTGCGCTCCTCTTGGGCATCCCAGCCTCTAGAACTGTGAGAAGTCATTTCTGTTTATCAGCCACCCAGTCTACAGTATTTCCTTTCAGTTGCCTGAATAGACTAAGAAACTGGACCAAGGAGGGCTTGGATTTAAAATGCTGGCCTTTCAGAGCAGATTCTGAAGATTGCGCCATCCTCTTCCAGCCACCAGCTCACAGGCAGGGAAGCTGGATCAGGAAGATGGGACATGATTCATCATACTGACCCCACTCACTGGTGAAAGTTAGCCAGGAAATAATGAAGGTTCCCCCCACCCCCACCAGCTTCGCTGTTGCTCCCCATTGAAGGGGCCACTAAGGGGAGGAAGTGGGATGAGGCAAGGCTGAAACCCAAGCAGAGAGGCAGAGACAGTTCCATCAGTGCTTATTGATTAAAATCCAATGTTTTCTTTGCCCTACGCATACTCTGCCCATCTGTGCCCTGGAGCTTGAGCCCTTTGTTCGAGAGCAGAAGTTGGCTCTTGATGTTCTTCTTTAGTTTCTGAGACAGAAAAACTTATTTTTCCTCTCTTCTTGACAGAACAGAAAAACTCTGTAACGAGTTTTTTCTAGGGCAGGCAACAGGCTTTTCCCAATTTGGGAAAAGGAGTGAAACAGAAGGACTAGGAAAGGTAAACTAGAGTGATTAAGAGACACTTTCACCCTAATTGTTCTGGATGAGGAAGAAGAGTTGATTGCCAGGAGGCCAAAGGACAAAAGGAGCTTTAAAGAAGTGAATGAGGGTTGAGACGGCTTAGAAATGAGATTGCATGAGTCAACAGTGGCTCAAAACATTTCTTAGTTGGATGGGTTTTAGTGTCTGACCATTTTTTCTTCTCGAGTTTGAGTTTTATATTCACAGTCTTCAATATCTTTGCATTGCCAAATGACACAAAATTCAGTGGAATCCTTTAATTCAGGGTTGATATCATTAGACCATGACTATTAAATATTTCTTATAGTATCAGACTTGATATTGCAAAGGATGAGTGTGGGTTTAGAGGTTCTCACTTGGTGGTTGTGGAAATAGCTTTTGGGGGAGAGATGTTTCTCTGTGTAGTCTAGTTTCTACTTAATATATTTCCAAGCTTCTTTAAAGTGTGTACTGAGAATTATAAAATGTAATACCTAGTCTTTTGGTATACTTCGCAGTCAATGTGGACGAAGATGCTATTATACGAGGAATAAAAAGATACGGAAGACATTTTTTTCTGCCTCAGGAGGCTTATATATCATGACTCCTACTATGAACAAAGAATACTTTCTATGTTTAGTTTATCCTTTAATACCACCCTTGCAGGTAAATGCTGCTCTTCCCGATTTACAGAGAATACTGAGGTTTAGAGGTCATAGACCAATATCACACAAAGAGAAAGGGGCAGGCTGTGGGTTGGGATTCAAGGTCCATGCTCATTTCATTACTCTCAGCTTATTCTAGTGAATTTGCTAGAATCTCGAAGTAGTTTCCAATGATTACTGCTATTCTCTGTCCGGCAGTCCATAGCATTTTTCAAGTCAAAAAACCTTGGAGAAAGTAAGCAATTTCCCCCTTTTCTAGGTGCTTTGGATGTGACCGTGGTGGATCCAGAACACGTCCTTTCTGATCTGATAGCTTCCTCCTCGCCCTGGCCAAAGGGTCAATGTTTTTCCCACGAGGCTGGGAGCCCCGCTCAGACGGTCCATTCCCCACCTCTTTCCGGAGGGAAGATGACCCTAAGGCGACCTGACGTCCCTTCCCAAGGGAGCTGCCGTTCCGAAGGCGGCCGCCAGGGGGTCCCCGCTCCGCTCGCGCCCTCGCAAGGGAGCCGCGCTCCGGGTGCCGGTGGGGGCTGCTCTGGAGCGGCGGCGGCGGCAGCTGGAGCCGGGTGCTCGCTCGCCCGCGCGCTTGCTGAGACCGCGCGCGCTGGCCTGGGAGCCCCTCACTGGATCCGCGAGCGTCGCCCCTCCTGCCCCGAGCTCACCGTCTTCCTCTCGCGCCGCCAGCAGCTGCCCCGGCGCGGGCAGCCGACAGGGCCCCGGGGCTGAAGGTAAAACCCCACGGTGAGTGAGAACTCGCTCCGAGCGAGGGGAGGTGGCGCAGCTCGCAGCCGCTCGCGCCGGGTCGCGCCCGGGCGGTTTAGAGGTGCGGGGCACACCTGGGGCGAGTGCAACAGGAGGGCGGGAGGCGGCGGACCCTGTTTCCCCGCCCGCCCTCCGCCTGCTTCCGGGGCTGGAATCGGCCTCAGACCCCTGCCCGCGTCTTGGCTTCTGGCAGCCTCCTCCCGCTCCCTTCCCGGGTTGGAACGAGAGTCCTCCCGGGCTCCGGGGCCTTGAATGTTAAAGGTCTATCAGTGAAATCGTTCTTCTCTTGGGGAGGAGGGGGCGGTACGACTCTGTCCCCGAATCCATCCCGGATCGCAGATGATTGCAGAGTGCATGCTGGACTGTGGGTGGCGGGAAGACAAACTTTTACCAAAGTGCGCCCGGGCAGGGGGACCACGTTTAGGGCGTCTTGGTATTGAAGGCGGAGGCTCGGCTCGGGACTGCTAAGGGGAACTCCGCTGCGTCGGCCGGGTCGCCCCGGGGACTGCTGCTGCTTCGCGGAGGGAGAGGGTGTGTAAAGGGCGTACAAATCCTTCAGAACCCCTGGGCCAACAACTGTCAAACATCTGGAATCCCAGCCCCTCCCTTTCCCTGCACTCAGGAAGGTGAAAACCCTTTCAACTTTCCTGATTGCTCCTCCCTGCCTTTGGACCCCTCTGGAAGGGTACAGGGCCGACCCCCGGCGCCTGGCAAGTAAGTACCAAACCGACACCCCAGACTTCTCAAGATCCCCCCTCACCCACCTCCCTGACCCCTCCCAGACGTCCGCCCCGCAGGGACCACGCGACAGAGCCGATGGAGATCCAGGCGAATGGCCTTTTGTTTCTCGGCGTTTCCCCTATTGTTCGCCTTTCTAACATCTGGCGGGGCTCTGGAGACAAGGAAGCCCCTCTCGTCCTCCTCCCCCGCCCCCCTACGCCAGCCTCCCGGCAGGCTTGCGCCCGGGAGCCTGCCTGGGGAAGGCGAGGAGCCCGACCCCGGTGGGGCCGCCCCTCCCGGGCCTTGCGGTGAGAGGGCGGAGGGAAAGTTGTTCCTTCCCCGCCTCCTCCGCTGCCTGTGGCCCCGGGCGCATTTCTCAGATCTTATCCCTAGCGCGCGGCGGAGCGCAGATCCAGAAGGTGCCGCTCGCGGGAGAGAGTGGAAGCGAGGTGCTGCCCCAATCCCGGGTGCCCCTTTCCTGTGAGTTCCTGTGGATTCCAATCTCCACCTAAAGGCGTGTGGTTGGCCCGTTGCCAGGCGGTGGGGCGGGATCAGGGCAAGTCTGATAGGCAAACAGCTAAGTCCAAGGCTCTGAGACTAAGGCTCTGAGTTTCCAAGCGCCGAAGGGCAGGCGATTCTAAGGAGGGCGTGTGTGCAGTGCTGTGCTCAGTTGTGTCCGACTCTTTTGCGACCCCGTGGACTGTAGTCCGCCAGGCTCCTCTGTCCATGGACTTTCCCAGGCAAGAACACTGGAATGGGTTGACATTTCCTTCTTCAGAGGATCTTCCCCATCCATGTCGGGAAGGGTCCCCTTCTGTAACTCGGGTCTTCTGAGTCTCCTGCATTGCAGGCGGATTCTGTATCGCCGAGCCACTCACTAATGGAGATGTAGAAATAACCTAGGAAGCCTCGAGACTTTGCTTAGAAATAGGAGTGAAGTGGCTTCCTCCAGAATGAACCTGGGGTCCTGACTTCGCACAGCGCTCCAGTTTAAAGCCCGGGAACCCTCTCAACATTTGGTAAGAGCAGACCTGGAGGACCCAGCACTGACTGTGTAGACGTTTCCCAGTCCCTGCGAATCTGTGTCTGGGGACCGAATTCCCCTGTGAGCGCGCCAGTGCGGTTATAACGACCCTATTATTACTCTGCCTTTCCTATCAAGTTGTGTGCTTACACGTGGTGCTTATTCTTAGTGACCAAGGATTATTAAAGACCTAGGACTTACACCTGAAACTAATATAATATTGTAAATCAACTATGCCCAGAGGATAGGGGGAATAGAATTTGGGCAAAAACGTAGTAGCCACTCTCAGAGGGCAGGGTCCCCAGATGGTGCTCCCAGAGTTGCTTAGCTGGTGAGGGGAGACTGTTGGAATGTATACCTGCACATAGCCTTGCATATACTAGTGTTAGCTTTTTCTGTCTAACATACAGTCAGTGCCGCTCCCAGGAAGGCTTAGGGAGGCTCTTTTTTTTTTTTTTTTTTTAATCCTTCACTTTTTGATCTGTGCCCCAAGCCAGGGGAGGGAGGAAGCTTCTGTATGAACACCTGTGACCTTGTGCCCACTGGAAGGTTTTAAGTAGACGTTGTGTCTCTGCACAGCTACAGGAGTTTGCTTTACCAGAGTGGGAACTTTTGAGCTTCCATTTAATAAAGAAGAACAAACGAGACGAAGTCGGCAGAGAGGACACACAGAACACATTCTCCAGTAATTTCTGGATGTTACCAGTGGGACCCACAGAAGAAAGAAAGCAAAATGTTAGAAGCACCAGACGGCACTTTACAAATAGTGCATTATGAAAATGATCCCCAGGAAGGATTCCTTTGAAATTTAGCAGCAGCAACACTAGAAAAGCAGGAAGCGCCTGAGTTGCTCGAGAAGTGTCTAAAAGCATCATTAACAAAGTGAAAGGGCAATGTCTGTCCCAGTCTACTCCAGTAAAGAAAACAGGGTAATTATAGTGAGAGATAAGCTTGTATGACTTCTTTAATTTTAGAATTAGAAGAAGACCCTCCCCAGCATTGAAAAAACAAAAAAATACAGAGATGAAAATTAAAACAGAAGGAGGCGGGATATTATAAATAAGGCTCCATCGAACGATCTTATCCAATTGCTTACATGGATTTCTGGAGATAGGATAACTAGGTCTAAGGGGTTAATGTACTTTTTTTTAAATGACATTTAAGATTGCTATATTGTTCTGTAGGAAACTTGTGCCAGTTACCATTTCCCTATCAATACATGGGATTTTTTTCTTCTGTACCCTGTACCCCACTGATACTCTACGTTATCTCTTTTTTTTTTTTAATCTCTACCAGACTGATGAGAGGGCAGTATCTTATTACCTTCTTTTACATTTCTCTAATCACAAATGAGAATAAACATTTTTCATATTGTCTGTTAGTATTTCTTGTGATGTTACCAGTTTGTGTCCTTACCTATTTTTCAGTGAGAATATCCTCCTTTTTCTGACTAGTGGTGCTCTTAATAAAAGCATCCCATTGTGACTTCTGCCCCTGCTGGTACAATCAGACAAGCTTTATTGGCTAGAAGTGCTGATTTTCTTTCCTTCTGCATTATTGCAAACATTTGACAAGACTGCAACTGCTAAAGTAACTGACATGGTCCCAAGGTATTATTAGAGAAATTCGTGGAAAACATCAAATGTGTACTTTCTGCTTTGTAGCTTGTATGTCCCAATTCCTTTATAGCTTGTAATGCTTTTTAAAAATTTACAACACTTACCGATGAGTTATTGTTACTCAATGGATGATATGAACTTGTTTTATTGTCTGATCCTTCTACTGGTAACCAGTATACTGTGATCCACAACTAGTTCTTGTTCTTTTAAACGTTTCTTCTAACTTTTGAACTGAGTTTTATTTTAATACTTTCTCAGTACAACTGTGTTGGAGTTTAACTATTCAACTACGGATGAATCTTGAGTCTAAACCGTTTAGCAGCGTGCTATGAAAACAATAGCAAGTAAAGGCCTTCCAAGAGTTGAACTGGATACTCTCTGTGATGTATTTGGTTAGCCACAATCTCTCTGTTAATTCTTGCTTGAAGGTAGATGATTCTGAAATGGGGTAGAAGGGAGAGAGAAAGGTAGAGAAAATTCATTTCAACTGGAAGGTGAATTAATACAGATGAAGGACCACACAAGGAAATTTAAGTAAATAATCTGCATAATCTAGGTACAAAATAACTTTCAAAAAGATAAAGTATATTAAAATGTCGTGTATGAGTAAGAAGATTAGTTTACTTAACAAGCAGAAAGTGGCCTTCTAGTTGGAAATAATCCAGTGTGAAATTCTTTCATAGTCTAACCATAGGTATTTCATTTCAGGTACAAAACAAACAAAAAAAAGACAGATATTAAACTTCTCTGCAGCATTTTCCATGCTTTTAAGTGTCAAAATCACATAATATGTATTGGGAATGAACAATGCTCTTTGTATTAGAATCATAAGCTCTTAAAGGTTAAATGAGACTTTAATGGTCATCTCATTAAACCATCTAACATCATTACGGATCTTCACTCTCTTACAGTAATAAAATACCAACCCGCAAACTTTCTATCATTTTAACCAAACCAGGCTGAGAAGCAAATGGGTCCAAAATTTCCATTTTCTTATTTTTGAGAGTAGGGAGACAGGAAAGGTTTTAACTCTATGGGATCTTGTACAGGCTCTTGTAACGTGCTGAACTTTCCTAGAATAAACAAGCTTGGCAGCAAGAGAGTTAAGTCATTGAGGTGTTAGATTTTGCAGTATTCTCTGAGCCATGTGCTCTGGCCATTGGTTTGAGGAGTTCAAAAGCAACAAAGCTAAGCAAGTACAAAAGAGCAAAAGGGAAGAGGAACAGAGAATAAAAGATGGGAGGGAAAGTCCTCCTCTAAAACTGTCTTCAGGACTTCCTAATAAGACTCTTGATCACCCAGGGGGTGGTAGGCATCACCTTGTTTAGAGAGGTGAATGTGGCTGATGCTGCAAGGCCAAACTTCAGAAAAAAATGACCATTACCCAAATCACCAATAATCCAGTCGAGGGGAGCCATGGGACGGCACAACAAGCCTTAAAAAGAAGATGAAGGAGGACGAGAAGGAAAACAAGATTCTGGGAGAAACAGGATTTTAATTCTTAGAATACATTAATACCTTATCTCCTCCTGAGTAGCGCTGTGAGTTTCTGAAAGAAGTAGAAGCATCTTCTGATTTCCACTCGGACAATCTCCCAGGCACAGTGACTGTGTTTCTTATCTTTGAGGAACCTGTCTATCCTGTTGAAATATCTCCTCAGTTCTAGGTTGCTCGGCTGGAGGACCGGAGCTCCTGAGGGTCTCCTGAGAGTCTCCTCTCTGGCTGAGAGAGGCTCTTCCCTCTCTCTTGCGTCTTCATTTTCCTCCTCCTCTTCTTCCAAGCATTGCTCCAGGTACTGCAGCTGGTGATCAAGTCCGATCTGGATTTGTCTCAGCTGTTTCCCTTCCCAAGTGGATTGGAAGGTGTCTTGAGTGAAGATGTGGAAGGCCTGTCTGGTCATTTCATAGAAGGCCTCCTTGATGTTCCTCATCAGAGGCTGGGTGTATGAGAGGATCTCTTGGGGCAACTCAAAAGCTTTTCTTTCTTGTAGACACTCTATAGGAAATGAATTGCTTATCCTGCTCAGAAGTCGCAGATTCTGCCAGGTGACTCTCTTCAGGTGAACATTCAGCGAGTTACAGTCCAGAGAGAGGATGCCAGTGATGAACAGACCCATGAGGCACGCCAGCCTCACATGCTTTCGAATCCCATCAGGCTTGGTGATCATTTTCTCCCTCTCACCCATGGAGGTGAAAAATCCACAAGACTCAGAGGTTGACAATGAGGTTTTAGGTCTGAAGTATTCCTTCGTGTGCCTTTTATACACCTGGGTATCTTCGGTGGGGAGGAGTTTTTGCATTAATCATTTTATGATACTCAGCGTTTCAGCTTCTTTGCCTGTGAGGCTTTTTAGATTTGGGGTGACTACGCTGACTTTGGAAGTGCTGTCTTTTTTATTTTTTTTTTTTTGAGAAAAGTGAGCAGAGCATTATGATTGTGTTATCATCGATGGCTGGATGACCCATCCCAGTATGATACAATCCTCAGCACGAGACAGATGCAGACTGTTTCAGAAAGCCCTGGAAGCTATGATTCTATACACTTGCTCACCCAATGCTGTTACATAAGAGAGAGTGATCCTCTAAGAAAATATTTTTTTTGTACCTGGCCCTATAACCAAACCTCTTTTCTCACGGAGTTAATCGTAGACGTTGACCAAATGACTGTGATTATTTGATTGCAAGGCCACTAGAACATAACATGGTTGAGGTTTTTTTTCCAGTCTTGTTAAACTTCTATATTTGGATATTTTCTCTTTTATTTGAGTTTTTTGTGTCTCAAGAAAGATGAAAAACAGTGTGGATCATTGAGCATGGCACTTATCACATAGAAGACTAGACCAGCTTAGTTTTGTATTGCCACTAGAAAATGTTGGAACTCTCCAACCGTCCCTTCCTGTAGTGAAACCTGAACCAGCACTTACCATCCCCACCTAGCATTTTGTATGCCTCTGATCTCTTTCTCAGAAATCCTCCAGGGGCTTGTATACTGGGGAATATTTTTCTGCCTCATTAACTTCTCTCTTATAGTATCTAAATTTTAGATGTGGTTTAGAAGTATTTTAAAACTTTAGTTTAATTTTCTTTCTTGCTGAGAAGCTCTGTGTGCTGTAAAGATTTTTTGTCTTATTTGTTTTTGAGGAGGTATGTGAGTAGGTGATCACCCACTTTAGCCAAACTAATTCACACCTGGACCAATATTCCTGGGGTAATGATGGCTGTCCACCATGTATGATTTTCACTTTCTTTGACCAGGTAAGCTTCTTCTGGTATGGTCAAAGAAAATGGATTTTTTTCCTCTAGGAACCTGAAATGGGATGCCATTTAAGAAGGCTAGTTTTAATTACCACCTTAAAAAAATGCATTAATTTTTAATAAAGTCATTTTAAAATGGTGAGCAACCACAGTTCCTCAAGCATGGCAGCCTTTGACTGGAAATTTGGCTTAAAATGTTCATGTCTAAATTAATTGGCTGCACCAAGGACTAATTGTAGACAAGTGAGATTTGTTAAAATCCTGGCTTTTTGGACTGATTTATTTTGAGAAGAAAACCTACTACATATGTTACTTTATATGCTCTCTCTGTATAAACTCTGATTTTGCAGAGATATTTTGTGGGATGACTAACTTAGAAAAATAATCGGGAAAATGAAACCTTTTATATAGGATTATAAACTGACACAGACTTCTTGGAGAGCAAAATGGTGATATATATCAAAAGCCTTAAAAATGTACATGATCTTTGACTCAGAATTCTCCCTCTAGGAGTTTGTCTCTAAGAAATAATGATGGATGTCTCTAAGGACTTACCTGTCAGGAAGTTCATCACATCAAAAAATTGAGAACAATTAAAATGTTCAGCAGTAGGTACTTGGTTAAGTAAATCATCAGTAGAAAATGTCTGTCAAGCATTCAAAATTATGCTGTGGGATTATACTTGGTTACTTGGATGGGCAAGCTTTGCAACTTAAAAGCAAGTTTACATGGTAGTATATAGAGTCTGTTAAATATAAACACATGCATATATGTACAGAAAAAAAATCTAGACGTATGTATGCTACAAACATTAAGAAAAATAAGTATGAACTATGCATTTATAAATTCTGTGTGTATGTATGCATAACAACAGATATATGTTTATAAAATGCCAATGTCTTTTGAAGGCCAGACCTCCTCCCATTCCTCACACTACTTCTTATTCCTAAAGCTTTTTGAATTGTCTCAGTCAGAACTGCTTGTTTCTCTTTGGGGCTTTTACAGTGCTTTGTCCTCCTTAATTTTGGCTTTTTAAAGTAAATAATTGTATGCGTGCTGAACTCCCAATTTTGTGTCCCTCTGCCTCTACTCACTCAGGGAACTTAGCATACTTCCTGCTGCTTTGAGACAGTTTCATTGTACTAACCAAGCTAAGAGTTTGTTCAGTTGAACTTCTATGCTAATAGGTTCTGCCAGTGGGTGATGGAGATGGCTGGCAATTTGGCTATTGTCCACCACCTTGAAGGTCCCTGTGTTTTCTGTCAGGGACAGTTTTGTCATCTTATCCCCCTTAACTCAAATTTCTTCCCTTTATTGTCATTCCACATTTTATCCTCATTTATTCAAAACTGTATTTTTAGCATCTGCTGCATGCCAGTCACTGGGCTAGCTCTTGAAGAAGGATGGGTGAGATAAGTCCATGATCTCAAGGAGTCCGTGGCTGAAGAAGCAAGCATGTTCTGAGTCTTTTGGGTACAGGAAGTCTTTATTATAGCATGCTCCTCATTCCTCATGTGCTGATGATGTTGACAATATTCACGACAAGAAAGGAAAGATGATTGACATGCATGTCGTCTACCTCTTCCACCATTAGAATTGCCTGATTTAACAAATAAAAGTACAGAAGACCCATGCAATATTTGGGATGTACCTGTACTAAAAATCCTTCATTATTTATCTAAAATTTAAATTTAACTGGGTGTCCTATATTTTATCTGGCAAGCCTATATTCCATGCCAGCCCCATGACCTCTTAGAGCAGAAGTACAGTGAAGTGGCTCAGTCATGTCCAACTCTTTGCGACCCCACGGGCTGTAGCCTGCCAGGCTCCTCTGTCCATAGGATTTTCCAGGCAAGAATACTGGAGTGGGTTGCCATTTCCTTCTTCAGGGAATCTTCCTGACCCAGGGATTGAAGCAGGGTCTCCCATGCTGCAGGCAATCTCTTTACCATCTAAGCCACCAGAGAAGCCCAACTCAGTCACGAAGGCCTCTGAGGAAACTTTTCCTCTGCTAGCTGTCCACCTCATGCACAGGGGCATTCGATTGTGTTTCTCTACGCTGGTTTTACTTGTGCACCCCTCCCTGACACCTGTGCACACTCTGAAGAGGGTACCTGCCATACAAAGACAAAATAGTACACACACACAGTCACACATACTTGTCATGATCAGAAGCTTTATTGGATGATCAGTGTTGGTCATGCCTCTCTTCTGTAAAAGCAATGCCATCTGACTCCGTCTCAAAATGCAATGAGAAAGTCAGAAAGAATGACAGTGTAAGGAAATGTTTTTATTCCATGATTTGTGAGCCACACTGCCCAGTCTGTCACTGTGGGCTACGTGTTCGCATGCTAACATTGTTCCATAGGGCTTCCTAGTTTGGAGCTAGTGGTAAAGAACCCACCTGCCAAAGCAGAAGACGTAAGAAATGCACATTTGATTCCTGGGTAGGGAAGATCCCCTGGAGGAGGGCATGGCGACCCACTCCAGTGTTCTTGGTTGGAGAATCTCATGGACAGAGGAGCCTGGTGGACTGCAGTCCATGGGGTCTCAAAGAGTTGGACAGATCTGAAGTGACTTAGCATGCATCGTTCCATGATATCGGCTCTCATTTCTCTAAATCGGGGAAAAGGTGATTATCAGGGCTGTCCTGTTTTCAGTGGAACTGTGTGAATTTGACATGGGGATGACATGGTTACTGGTAATGGGTGAGACACAATTTGACAAAGTGAAGATGAGACACCTCGGTCTAGACGAGATAGCCATGACTCACTCACGGGCATTTGGCATCGTATGGTAAGACTGATAGCGCTCCAGGAAAAGGCAAGTTTTGAACCAGGCTGAGCCTAACATGTTGATCATACACGTTACGTTACTCAGTGCGTGTAAGTTTGTCATTGCGTTTGTGGGGTCACTAGGTGATTGAGCCCAGTAGGGAGCTCGAAGATGGGAAGCCTTGCTGTATCCATGCCTAGCACTGCTTTCCACGTGGCGTGCAGACCATGGCTACCACAAAGTCATGTGGAACTGTTTTAGCCCAGACCAACCCTGACGCTGTGACGACTTGGTGTTTCCCCCATCTCCACTGCCTCCCATGCGGGGGGCCGCCTCTTGCCTGGTCCTTTCTTCCTTGTTCTTCTCTTGATGATGTACCTGATATAGAAACTTACAGTGACTCCACAAGTAATAGGTGGATGTGCTCATATGGTAAACATTTAAACACTTCAGATAAAGTGAAAGCTGGCTTGCCAGCTCCGCTCCCCATCGTGTCTCTCTCCCCTGCAGCAACCACAGTTATCAGTGTGGTAGGTCCTTGCTTGATATCTTGTCTCCCCACCAAACACTCAGTTCTGTGAGCACACGTCCAACAGCTGGCTTGTCCGCGGCTCATTCTTGAATGCCTGCAGGGCCCACAGACACGCAGAGACACCTGGACCACTTCCTTGCAGATCTGTAGCATGGGAGTAGGGAGACTTGCACTTGTGTTTTGAAAATTACCAGAACAGGATTATAAAGATTGTGATATGCCTTGAAATTTAAACCTGGAACTTGTATCTCTGTGACTGTATATATGATATCATTTGGATATGATATGAGTTTTAAAATCTGTGTTATTATAAATCCTTAGTGAATATGAAGCTCAGGGTAAAGTGGCTCACCAGACCTGGATCAGACAGGCTCAGTGCCTTTCGCAGCACCCTGCCCATACTAAGTACTCAGTAATTATTTGTTGGATGACCGAGGGAAGATAATGAAGCCGTGTCCCTCAGTGACAGGGAAGTTATTTGTTGGTTTTAGTTCTGGTGTAGAGACATGGAGCGGGCAAAGTCAGGTGCTGGGGAGTTTTGAGAAGTTCACAGAATGGTAGATGGCAGCCGAAGCATTCATTCAGCATCCCCTCCTTCCATTGCTTTGTCTTTGGGATTCCCCAGGGCTGGTTAGGTCATGAACACCAACATACCTCCATGCAGGTAGTATCACATAGTTCTGTGTTATTTGGTTGACTCATACATCTTTGCCTCCAGGCAAGACATATCTCTTACTCAGTTTTGTATGCATAGTACTTCTTCAATAAAGACATCGATGTTTGTTGAATAGAAGCCTTCCAGGTGATGTTTTTATGCTTCTTAAGTTTGGGTGTTGTGCTGAAGAAACTGCTAAGTGGTTCCAAAATCAGGACTTCCCCCTCCCCTGCATGTTGTCACTTCTCTGTATCATGTGCGGTACATCACCCTTAGGGAGGCTGAGCAGACAGACTTCCCGCTGTCTCTTTTTCACAGCCCAGCTTCAAATGATGCATAGAGTAACTTCCTCCACAGGGCTACTTGGAGCTTTTAGAAAAGGATCCCTGATGAAAAAAGACTTCATCTGGTGAAATAAGTATGTACATAAATAAATATGCGCCATCGGTAACACCCACCCAGTTTGGGGTTCATCAGAACAGCTTCCATCCGAATCCTTGTTCTACTTTCGTTGCTCTTGGTTCATTTTAACACTAATGGGGCTTTCACTTTTGAGATGGTGGTAAGCATTTCAGATGAGAAGAGGTAACCTCCCAGAATAACCCTCTCTTTTACCCACTGAATAGATGTGGATTTCACCCCAGACCATATCCAAATATGCCTGTGGTTTGGAAAATCAGCGAGAGTGGAGTGAGAGATAGACAGAGATGTCCTTTTGTCTTGGATAAAAATTTTAAAAGGAATTGCCATGGCAGAGAGAAGGGTAGTATCTTTTTAAAATTCCTGTCAGCTTGCGTGTGGTCATAAGATTTCCTAACATTTATAAAGAACAAAGAAAGGCATTATTATGGAAAAATTTAAGTGGACTTTTCTTTGACAGAAAATTTACATGCTCCAAATTTTAGGCTTTTTTTTTTTTTTTTTTAGTATCTGAGCAATGCCTGGTTTGGGGGATGTTGTCTAGAATAATCTAGTAGAGCCATGGGGTGCCATGCTGAGGGGGCTCTTTTCTTCCTGACAACTCTCCTGCCTCTAGCTAACCTGTGAAGTACAGACTCGAAATCCTAGAATTTAGGGTTGGAAGGGCACTGAGAGACAGACTTGGGGTTAGAGGGATAAAGTGACTTGCCCAAGGTCACAGTGGTACTTGGGGGTAGAGTCAGAGAGGGCAATTAATTCATTTAAGCCTAAAACCAAAGCCTCTCCTTCCTCTTTTTCCTCCTTTGTGATCTTCCAGCATATGCCCCTCATGAAACAAGCCAGATATGTATCCGTGAGTTCTTGGCAGATGTCAATGGGACTGAAAGTTGGCTTGGTTATTTCACTTTTGCCAGTTGGGGCTACAAGTGTTGGAGAATGTAGTATTGATAGTTTCCCAGGACTGCTGTAGTAAATTTCCATGAACAATGTGGCTTACAACAATATAAATTAATTCCTTAATAGTTCTGGAGTCTAGAAGTCCAAAATTAAAATGTCATTAGGGCCGTGTTCCCGCCAATCTTTCAAAGGAAGACTCTTGCCTCTTCTAGCTTCTGGTTAGTGCTGGAAATCCTCGGTGTTCCTTGCCTTATAGACATATCATTCCAGTCCCTGCTTCCATAGTCAGATGAAGTTGTCCATGTTTTCGTGTGTCCTCATGTCTTCCAGACATTGCCTTTGGTATTCTTTGGTGACAATCTGCACAGTTACTAATTACAGTAAAGATACTGTTTGCATAGTAGATACTAAGTACCAACTCTTTATATAAATTCTCTTTAATTCTCATAGCCACTACACAATATATTAATCGATGTTATTCAGTTCGGTTCAGTTGCTCAGTCATGTCTGACTCTGCAACCCCATGGACTGCAGCATGCCAGGCCTCCTTGTCCCTCACCAACTCCCAGAGCTTGCTCAAACTCATGTGCATCAAGTCAGTGATGCCGTCCAACCATCTCATCCTCTGTTGTCACCTTCTCTTCCTGCCTTCAATCTTTCCCAGCATCAGGGTCTTTTGCAGTGAGTCAGTTCTTTGCATCAGGTGGCCAAAGTATGGGAGTTTCAGCTTCAACATCAGTCCTTCCAATGAACACCCAGGACTGAGCTCCTTTAGGATGGATTGGTTGGATCTCCTTGCAGTCCACCGGACTCTCCGGAGTCTTCTCCAACGCCAAAGTTCAAAAGCATCAATTCTTCGGTTCTTGGCTTTCCTTGTGGCTCAACTCTTACATCCATACATGACCACTGGAAAAACCATAGCTTTGACTATACGGACCTTTGTTGGCAAAGTAATGTCTCTGCTTTCTAATATGCTGTCTAGGTTGGTCATAGTTAATAGATGTTATTACCCTCAGTTTAAAGAGAAGGAAATGGAAACTTGGAAGTATTAGGTAACTTGCCTGATATCACGTATCTGGAAATCCACAGAATTAGGTTTCAAACCCAGGTCTATCTGAGCCCAAGTTGTATATTTGCAAGATGTAGGGGTTCTAAAGGTTTGGTATAAAATCCACTGTGTGTATATTTCATTCCCAAAAGGATCTGAAGAAGCTTATAAGTGTATTTATGGGTTTCTCAGGTAGCTCAGTGGTAAAGAATCTGCCTGCTAGTGCAGGAGATGCGTGTTCTGTCCCTGGGTTGGGAAGATCCCCTGGAGGAGGAGATGGCAACCTGCTCCAGTTTTCTTGCCTGGGAAATCCCATGGACACAGGAGCCTGGCATGCTACGGTCCATGGGATCACAAAAGAGTCAGATGCAACTGAGCCACTGAGCATACACACATACATATATATAACACAGGAGAATAAAAACAGTTAAAGAAATTAGAGTTGAGAGAAAATAAGAGCAAGAAAACAAGATGAAGACAGGTGCAGTCTGAATATAAGTGTGCTTGTCATAATGTCTAGTGTCGTTATGAAAGAAAGATTGCAAATCTGTCTCTAGGCTTTCTAGAAGCAAGGCGGAACTATGCCTTGCTTCCCGAGTATCTCAGATGGTAAAGCATCTGCCTGCAATGCAGGAGACCCAAGTTTGAACCCTGGGTCAGGAAGATCCCCTGGAGAAGGAAATGACAACCCACTCCAGTATTCTTGCCTGGAGAATTTCTCGGACAGAGGAGTCTGGCAGGCTACAGTCAGTGAGGTTGCAAACAGTCAGACACGACTCAGTGACTAACACACACACAAAGTAACCACGGTATCCAAGAGATAAAACAAACTAGCAGCAAAGCTGAATCCTCAGTAGAGGCAAAGCTCTTCTTTTTTTTTGTATGTGGCCATATCACATGGCATGGGGGATCTTAGTTCCCTGACTAGGGATCAAACCCAGATCCCCTGCATTGGGAGCTCATAATCTTAACCACTAGACTACCACGGAAGTTCCAAAGCAAAGCTCTTCTTGGTGCTGAGTCCTGGGGGAAATTTTTCCTGCAGTCTTTCTGAAAGAGAGTGCAGTAGGATTTTCTGGACAAAGACCCAGCAACTTCCTTACAGAAGTAACTGTCACCACCATCACCACCACATGTATTGCAAGGCTGAATTTTTTTTTCAAAAATTAATAATTAATTTTGGCTGTGCTGGGTCTTCGTTGCTGTGCGTGGGCTTTCTTTAGTTGTAGCGAGCCAGGGCTACTCTGTAATTGCTGTACTCGGGTTTCTCCTTGTCATGGCTCCTCTCGAACTGGAGCACAGACTCAGTAGTTGTGATGCATGGGCTTAGTTGCTCCATGGCATGTCGAATCTTCCTGGACCAGGGATCTAACCCATGTCCCCTGCATTGTCAGGCGGATTCTTAGCCACTGGACCACCAGGGAAGTCCCAAGGCTGAATCTTGTAACCTCCCTCGGTACAGGTGGATGTTACATGGCCAGTGCAAAGTTTCTTGAAGCTTTCTGCAGCAGCTTGTTGAGTTTTCTCCTGTCGAGCTGCGAGACGGGGTTCATGAATTCTGGATTGGGATAGCCTTTCTTCACCAGGGCTCCAAGTGTGGAAAAGTGTAGTCACATATGTTGGCATTCCCAGGACACTCAGTGTAGAGAAACTGCCCAGACATTTCCAGAGTCCCTGCCCAGATCCATTTCTGTGTTTCCTATTATACGTACAGAGGAACTTTGGGGAAAACTGTCTGTAGGCATGACTCTCTTCCATTTGGCCAAAGCTGGGAATACAGACTATTTTGTCATATTGATCCAGTGCCATCAGCAAAAGTGAAGTGTGTGTTGGACTTCTATGAAGTTGTGGGCTTGCTTTGCCACACTCGTCTAAGGGTGATAGTTCTGGATGTGGGAACTCAAGCAGGCAGCCTGTGGTTTGACTCTGCATCAAGGGGACTTTTTTCTCTTCTGAGAAAGCTTTTTTGTAACTTGGAGAGCTTAAAATTCAAAGTGAAGATAGCCTTGTGCCCCAAATGTTGTAGATAATTAAATGTTAAGACATCCTCTTAGAACTATTAATTTTGTAAACTCAAACATTTTTTATATAAGAATAGAACCCATACATGGATGGCCTCAATGCTAAAACTTTATATTTCCAGGAATAGTGCACTTAAGGGAGCAGAAATTGGCGTTACCCTATAACCTTCCCCACTGGTAGATGGCAGTAATACTCACTGCTAAATGTGATAACACTGTTTCTCATGGAAGATCCATTGGACAATGAGGGCTAAAATGATCTGTTCCCTATAATTTCATCCATCCATCCATTTATTCTTCTTTGAGGATATGATGCCTGAAACAAGATAGTGTAAAAGATAAAGAGGTGAAGATTAGTGTCTTCATACAGTGTCCAGATTTTCAGACAGTAAAGAAGACAATTTCAGTAAATCCTTTATCCAAATTTCTGTTGATGGGTGGGGCTGTGTTCCCTCCCTGTTGTTTGCCCTGAGGCCAAACTATGGTGGAGATAATGAAGATAATGGTGACCTCCTTCAAAAGGTCCCATGCACACACCCTGTACTCAGTGCCCCAACCCATGCCTCTGCCAGAGACTCTTGGATTAAAGATTTACTGAACATGGCCCTGCCCGTCAGAACAAGACCCAGTTTCCCCTTCAGTCAGTCTCTCCCATCAGGAAGCTTCCATAACCATCAGAGGGCAGAGAGAATGAAAACCATAATCACAGAAAGCTAACCAAACTGATCGCATGGATCAGCCTTATCTAACTCAGTGAAACTATGAGCTGTGCTGTGTAGGGCCACCCAAGATGGACAGGTCATGGTGGAGAGTTCTGACAAAATGTGGTCCACTGGAGAAGGGAATGGCAAACCGCTTCAGTATTCTTGCCTTGAGAACCCCATGAACACTAAGAAAAGGCAAAGAGACAGGACACTGAAAGATGAACTCCCCAGGTCAGTAGGTGCCCAATATGCTACTGGAGATCAGTGGAGAAATAACTCCAGAAAGAATGAAGAGATGGAGCCAAAGCAAAAACAATACCCAGTTGTGGATGTGACTGGTAATGGAAGTAAACTCCAGTGCTGTAAAGAGCAATATTGCATAGGAACCTGGAATGTTAGGTCCATGAATCAAGGCAAATTAGAAGTGGACAAACAGGAAATGATAAGAGTAAACGTGAACATTTGAGGAAGCAAGGAACTAAAATGGACAGGAATGGGTGAATTTAACTCAGATGACCATCCTATCTACTACTGTGGACAAGAATCCCTTAGAAGAAATGGAGTAGCCTTCATAGTCAGGCAAGAGTTTGAAATGTAGTACTTGGATGCAGTCTCAAAAATGACAGAATGATCTCTGTTCATTTCCAAGGCAACCATTCAGTATCACAGTAATCCAAGTCTATGCCCCAACCAGTAATGCTGAAGAAGCTGAAGTTGAATGGTTCTATGAAGACAAGACCTTCTAGAACTAACACCCAAAAAAGATGTCCGTTTCATTATAGAGGACTGGGATGCAAAAGTAGGAAGTCAAGAAACACCTGTAGTAACAGGCAAATTTGGCCTTCGAGTACAAAACGAAGCAGGTCAAAGTCTAACAGAGTTTTGCCAAGAGAACGCATTGGTTATAGCAAACACCCTCTTCCAGCAACACAAGAGAAGACTCTACACATGGACATCACCAGATGGTCAATACCAAAATCAGATTAATTATATTATTTGCAGGTGAAGATGGAGAAGCTTTATACACTCAGCAAAAACAAGACTGGGAGCTGACTGTGGCTCAGATCATGAATTCCTTATTGCCAAATTCAGACTTAAATTGAAGAAAGAGGAAAACACTAGATCATTCAGGTATGACCTAAATCAAATCCCTTACGATTATACAGTGGAAGTGAGGAATAGATTCAAGGGATTAGATCTGATAGACAGAGTGCCTGAAGAACTATGGACAGAGGTTTGTGACTTTGTACAGGAGGCAGTGATCAAGAACATCCCCAAGAAAAAGAAATGCAAAAGGCAAAAAGGCAAACTGGTTTTCTGAGGAGGCCTTACCAATAGCTGAGAAAAGAAGAGAAGCAAAAGGCAAAGGAGAAAAGGAAAGATATACCCATCTGAATGCAGAGTTCCAAAGAATAGGTGAGATAAGAAAGCCTTCCTCAGTGATCAATGCAAAGAAATAGAGGAAAACAATAGAATGGGAAAGACTAGAGATCTCTTCAAGAAAATTAGAGATACCAAGGGAATATTTCATGCAAAGATGAGCACAATAAAGAACAGAAATGGTAAGGACCTAACAGAAGCAGAAGATATTAAGAAGAGGTGGCAAGAATACACAGTAAAACTATACAAAAAAAGATCTTCATGACCTAGATAACCACGATGGTGTGATCACTCACCTAGAGCCAGACATTCTGGAATTCGAAGTCAAGTGGGCCTTAGGAAGCATCACAATGAACAAAGCTAGTGGAGGTAATAGAATTCCAATTCAGCTATTTCAAATCCTAAAAGATGATGCTGTGAAAGTGCTGCACTCAATATGCCAGCAAATTTGGAAAACTCAGCAGTGGCCACAGGACTGGAAAAGGTCAGTTTTCATTCCAGTCCCAAAGAAAAGGTAATGCCAAAGAATGTTCAAAGTACCGCACAATTGCACTCATCTCACACACTAGCAAAGTAATGCTCACATTCTCCAAGCCAGACTTCAACAGTATGTGAACCATGAACTTTCAGATGTTCAAGCTGCATTTAGAAAAGGCAGAGGAACCAGAAATCAAATTGCCAACATCCACCGGATCATCGAAAAAGCAAGAGAGTTCCAGAAAAACATCAACTTCTACTTTATTGACTATGCCAAAGCTTTTGATTGTGTGGACCACAACAAACTGTGAAAATTCTGAAAGAGATGGGAATGCCAGACCACCTGACCTGCCTCTTGAGAAATCTGTATGCACGTCAAGAAGCAACAGCTAGAACTGGGCATGAAACAACAGACTTGTTCCAAATCGGGAAATGAGTACGTCAAGGCTGTATATTGTCACCCTGCTTATTTAACTTCTATGCAGAGTACATCATGAGAAATACTGGGTTGGACGAAGCACAAGCTGGAATCAAGATTGCTGGGAGAGATATCAATAACCTCAGATACGCAGATGATACCACCCTTATGGCAGAAAGTGAAGAGGAACTAAAGAGCCTCTTGATGAAAGTGAAAGAAGATTCTGAAAGAGTTGGCTTAAAGCTCAACATTCAGAAAACTAAGATCATGGCATCCAGTCCCATCACTTCATGGCAAACAGATGGGGAAACAATGGAAACAGTGACAGACTTTATTTTCTTGGGCTCCAAAATCATTGAAGATGGTGACTGCAGGCATGAAATTAAAAGACGCTTGCTCCTTGGAAGAAAAGCTATGACCAACCTAGATAGCATAAAAAGCAGAGACATTACTTTGCAGACAAAGGTCAATATAGTCAAAGCTATAGTTTTTCCAGTAGTCATGTATGGATGCTAGAGTTGGACTATAAAGAAAGCTGAGCACCAAAGAACTGATGCTTTTGAACTGTGGTGTTGGAGAATACTCTTGAGAGTCCCTTGGACTGCAAGGAGACCAAACCAGTCAATCCTAAAGGAAATCAGTCCTGAATATCCATTGGAAGGACTGATGCTGAAGTGGAAACTCTAGTACTTGGGCCACCTGATGCAAAGTTCTAAGTCATTTGAAAAGACCCTGATACTGGGAAAGATTGAAGGCAGTAGGAGAAGTGGACGATAGATGATGAGATGGTTGGATGGCATCACTGACTCAATGGACATAGTTTGAGTAAGCTCTGGGAGTTGGTGATGGACAGGGAAGGCTGGCGTGCTGTAGTCCATGGGGTCGCAAAGAGTCGGACACGACTGAGTGACTGAACTGAACTGAAAGAATAGAGGGTGTTACAGGTGTTATGAAGGAAATTAAGAGGGTAAGAGGGTAACTGCAGAGGTGATGGCTGAATTGAGACTTGAAGGATGAGGAAAAATCTGCAGTGTTAAGATCTGGAGGATAGGCATTTCAGACAATGAGAACAATAGGTTCAAAAACTGTTATGGGAAAGAGTTTGGAATATTCAAGAAACACAAAGGAGATTGGTTGTGTTGGACTGAGGGAGTGGGGTAATTGGTTCTAGGATACGTTGGGGTTGGATAGGGCATGGTAGGCCGTGACAGATTTCCAATTTTATTCTAAGATTAGTGTAGATACATGAAAGAATTTTAAGCAAGAGAGTGGCATCATGTGACTCGTGCTTTGAAGAGATCACTTTGGGGACCCCTTGCTGGGAGCTGTTTGGAGAAGCAGGAAGAATGGCAGCAGAGAGCCTAGGATGAGAGCAGATACTTCAGCAGGCTGGGTTAGAGTTATGGAGGCCTAGATAAAGGTGGAAGCATTGGCAATGGAGGGAATAAGATGATTTGAGAAAAGCTGTTTATGATGTATTTGGGTTCAGGCTAACACCTGTGATCACCAAAGGCAGTGTTCCAGAAACACCGTCAATATCCATTTGATTATAAGGTCACTTTTTGATAGCCAGTAAGTAATCTCATTTGGCATTACATCTTTAACTGGATGGCCTTCAACTAGGATAGGTCCCTTATACTTCAGACAACAAAATAAATAATTTACTTCATTAGACCTGGGTTGAGATTGAAGCTTGAATTTCCCAGGTTTAGCTTGAGGCTTAAGTTTCTGAGTGTCCCCTGATACACAGAACTAATGCCTACCCCTGTATGCTTCAGCCTTTTTAAAGAAAACCATGTGTCTCATGATCAATTTAAATCATGGATTGCTATCTATAGTCAAATCATAATGGAATATATAATCATATAGTTCTGAAGTTAAGAAAGAGATTGTAATCTGTTAATTACAAAATATAGATGAAAGCCTGTATATAGCCAACAACTCCAGTTTCTCCAGTTTGGTTTTTCTAAAAAGTCTCAGAAATGTCTAATTGTCAGAAGTGTCCATCTATACTCTAACACAAACTATACTACCACGAAACATAGGTATTTGACAGGTTGGGTCAAGATGTTCTTGTCACTAAAGTCAAGCAATGACAAACTTTTCTTGTGTTACAGAAACATTTTTAAATGAAATGATTATTTTTCATTTCAAGGTTTTCAGGATGTTTTTCTTAAACTTTTGGCACTTCTGAGGGTTTACCTGGAGTAGAACCCAGGCTGCAACGTTATCTTAGTTCTGGATTACCAGCTACTTTTAAAATAGTTACTTTTTGGATTTTCGTCTGCACTAGGTCTCCGTTGCTGCACAAAGGCTTTCTCTGGTTGCAGCAAGTGGGGGCTTCTCTCTAACGGCAGAGCTCGGGCTTCCCATTGCCCTGGCCTCTCTTGTTGCAGACCTTTGGTTCTAGGGTGTTTGGGGTTCAGTAGGTGACGTGTGTGGGATCAGCAGTTATGGTGCACAAGCTTCGTTGCCACTTGGCATATGGAAGCTTCCCAGACCAGGGATCGTACATGTGTCCCCTGCATTGCCAGGTGGCTTAACCACTGGGCCACCAGGGAGGTTCCTAGGCTAGCTAACTTAATAAGGACATCCAAAAACGTAGAATGGCTCGAACTTGATTGGAGTATTTCTCACTCATATGTAGTTTGGAACTTGCAAGAAATCTATTTTTGTGGAAAGATAGTTTCAAATTCTACTTGAGTGAGAAATACTCATGCACTTAGTTTCAAATTCTACTTGAGTGAGAAATACTCATGCGCTTAGTTTCAAATTCTACTTGAGTGAGAAATACTCATGCGCTCTGGTTGCTTTTTTCCTCAAGAAGTGATCAGGCATCAGACATTTTCCATTTTGTGGTTCTGCTATCTCCCTTGTGGCTTCCAAGGTTTCCGAGCTTATCTTTATCAAGCTGGGGCAAATGGCAAGAGCTGGAGGGATGTGCATGGGAGTATTGTATGGGTGAGGCTTGAAGGGGCACACATCACTTCCAATCACATCCCACTGGCAGGGACTTAGTCACATAGTCAGAGCTAAGAGTGAGGGCTGCCAGGAAATTCAATCCGGCCATGTGCCCAGGAAGATGACGGACTGCCTTGGTGAATAGCTAGCCCATCTCTGCCATGCTTCTGATCCATTTGGAGAAAGTCTAGCCAATGGGATATGTTGGCACTGGTTTGAGTTGGCTTGGAGATTGGGCTGGCATGAGGGGACACATTGTAGAGACCCAATAAAGTTTTTTTTTAAAATACACTTGAAGATAATTGAAGTTGTCACCCACAGGTAGCTTTCTAGTAAGGTTACTTATTTATTTTCTGAAGAATAGAACAAGAGGTGTTGTTGAAATAGAGGATTCTTATTTTTTTTCCCCAAGGGCAGTACAAATAAGAAGAGAAATGATTAATATGTGTCTTTTTTTTAAGCATATTTTCCTTGCAAGAAATCTATTTTTGTGGAAAGATATTGTCATTTGCTTTTTTAAAACAAACCAACAAAAAAAACCAGAACCCATGGACCTTATTTCCCAGGGGGACCAACATGGAGAAGACAATCCTTCAGTGCCATCCACAGCTAATACCGCATTGTATGTTAACCATTCATCAAGCATAGTAAGACCAGGTTTGCAAACATTATTTCACTTTAACTCCAAAAGAATCTGGCAAGATCCCATTTTATAGTTTTGAGGAACCAAGGCTGCAAAAAGTTATATATTTGGCAAAGGCTGCACAAAACTAAGGTCTGCTTGATTTTCTGTTAAACTGTACTTAAGTGAAAATAAGTGTCTTGAGTATACCATGTTTTTCCTTCTTCCTTTTTTTAAATGGAGAAGAAAATCTGTCACCTAATAACTTCATAGCCATAACTTTTCAGAAGCCTGACTTCTCATAAAATAGGTTGAACGTACTTGGATCCTTTTTCCTGTCTGAACAGCAAGACGATTTCTCTCTCCCTGTAGTCAGTTTAGATGCTGGAAGCTGTTTATTCCAGCTTTGACTGGACATGGGGGCCCAGACATGGCGGACCAGACAGACATAGGGACCTGACAAATTCCAGGGTGTGGCTGAAATTCATTTCTGGCTTCTGTGGCAGAGGGAGGCAAAAGCACTGCTGGCCCTGTGAGAAGGGGCGAGAGTGGGGGCCTGCCAGGGCCTCTGCACCAGAGCATCTCAGGGCTACTCCAAGTGAGCTAGCTCAGGTCAGCTTGGGGGATCCTGATGCAGAGATGGGCTGTGTGTCGGACCAGAGCATCCTGCAGTTAGAAATGGGGCAATGTCAGCACAGCATCTTCAGGTGCAGAAAGTACTCAGGTCTGTCTTCCCTAAGTTGGTTTCATGAAACACTAATTTTGCAAGAAGTTCCATGAAAAAAGCTTTTTGTGATTCAAGAAATTTAGAAAACTTTATATGTTCAGTGTAGACTCATGGTGTGTATTAGCATATTATAAACCTCTGAAAGCTTACAGCAAGACACCTGTTAAGCTTGTTTAAACCATGATATGACAAGTTTATTGGACTATGCACTTTAAAATTATTTATTTATTTATTTTACTGGCGATTCTTAACCAGTGGACCACCAGGGAAGTCCGACCATATACTTTAAAAAAAAAAAAAATCACACTTAGGAATATCCTGAGGAGCCGGTGTTTAGGGGAATGAGGAGTCAGAGCCTTTGTGAAAAACTGGTCTAAATGGGGCATAAAATGCAACTTAAGACCACCCCCCCATGCCACAACAAAGATCAAAGAACCCACATGCCACAGCTAAGACCCAGCCCAACCAAATAAACAGTTATTTTTAAAATAATTAAAATAAAACCCACTTAATTATCAATTATTATAAATTAACATAAATTATCAATAAAAGTTTGATTAATAGTTAATTAAAATAATTTTATAAATGAAAGAAGACAACATTAGAAAATAACGTAAATCTAAGGCCCAAATATCAGTGCAACTTCATATCAGTGGAGGATTATGAAATTAGTTTCTTAGGGTAACAGAGGCTGTGACAGTGATGGAATTATAACACCAGTGGGTTGTTTTTTTTTTGGTTTTAAACAGAAGAGGGATATGAAAAACCCACACCTTTTATACTGTAAAATGCCTTTTGCTCCTCTTCCTCTTGTTTTCTTCTCCCTTTTCTTTTTCTAATACCACATAAGCTTCTTGCTGCCATCAAGTCACTTGAAATTGTCATGTTTATTCTTTTCAGAAGATATGTTGAAATTCCACTGAAAGAAGATAAAGATATTAGTAAAGTATGTATTGTACAAAAGCCTCTGATGAAAGTGAAAGTGGAGAGTGAAAAGTTGGCTTAAAGTACGTATTGTACAAAAGCCACTTGATGAAAGTGAAAGTGGAGAGTGAAAAAGTTGGCTTAAAGCTCAACATTCAGAAAACTAAGATTATGGCATCTGGTCCCATCACTTCATGGCAAATAGATGGGGAAACAGTGGAAACAGTGTCAGACTTTATTTTGGGGGGCTCCAAAATCACTGCAGGTGGTGACTGCAGCCATGAAATTAAAAGACACTCCTTGGAAGAAAAGTTATGACCAAACTAGATAGCATATTCAAACGCAGAGACATTACTTTGCCAACAAAGGTCCATCTAGTCAAAGCTATGATTTTTCCACTGGTCATGTATGTATGTGAGAGTTGGACTGTGAAGAAAGCTGAGCACCGAAGAATTGATGCTTTTGCACTGTGGTGTTGGAGAAGACTCTTGAGAGTCCCTTGGACTGCAAGGAGATCCAACCAGTCCATTCTGAAGGAGATCAGCCCTGGGATTTCTTTGGAAGGAATGATGCTAAAGCTGAAGCTCCAGTACTTTGGCCACCTCATGCGAAGAGTTGACTCATTGGAAAAGACTCTGATGCTGGGGGGGATTGGGGGCAGGAGGAGAAGGGGACGACAGAGGATGAGATGGCTAGAGGGCATCACTGACTCGATGGACGTGAGTCTGAGTGAACTCCGGGAGTTGGTGATGGACAGGGAGGCCTGGCGTGCTGCGATTCATGGGGTCGCAAAGAGTCAGACACGACTGAGTGACTGAACTGAATTGAAGCCAATGACCACCCTTTTCTCTGCTTTCATGATGACAACCCATTTGCCAAAAGGAGAAAATGTTTTAGTTTTCATGTGGCCATCTGCCCAAGTCTTTGATTTGACAAGTAAGAGAGGAAAGCAAAGAACATGAGTGTATTTGGTGAAATGTTATTTCCTGATCCTTTTCTTCTTTTTCTTTTTTTAAATATAGACGGCCTCGAGAACCGCTGGTTTATTATTATTATTATTATTATTTAATTACTCAGCCGTTAAAAGGAATGAAATTGGGTCATTGGTAGAGAGGAGTCTGTCATACAGAGTGAAGTAAGTCAGAAAGAGAAAAATATCATACTTATTTTTTCCCTTTAGTTTTAAGAGCCAAAGTCAAGGACAGTGGAAAGAGAAAAGCAACAAAAGAAACAAAAGAAACAAAAAAAATCCAACCCACTCAGCTCTCCAGGAAATGAGTCTCCAGACAGAACTAGAGACTGTGTCCAATCACATGCATTGCGTATTGAATCGGTAGACAGGTTCTGGGTTTGCCGACAAGCGCCTGAGGGCTTCTGCAAGAGAAGAGCCTCTCCTGCACTGCCTCTCACAGCCTGAGGGCTCCAGAGTGAGGTTCCTGAGGGGAGCTGGAGAGAAGGGCAGACTCCCTGCAGAGCTGTTTCCATGGCATTGACAGGGGCCAGAGGATTATCTAGTGCCTCATCCCCAAAGTGTTCCATGCAGTGTTATGTAAAAAATAAATGGATAAAACTCGTGGTTAAAACAAGTTAAAATTGTTTCCGGGCTTCTCAAGACCTCTGATTATGCCAGTGTGAACTGTGAGCATCCAAGGAGGGAGAGCGTGAATGCAGTTCTTTCCAGACTCCCTAGAAAGTGATACCTAGGGCCTAGTGTCTTGAGCAGCTCTTTGAGCAAAGCTGATTCAGGACCAAAACACCAGGCTAAGTCATTTCTTTGTTCTTGCCCTCTCCCAGGGGGTCCAGCTCCAGACACAGATGTTTGCAGGCAGCTCGTGGCTCAGATGGTAAAGAATCTGCCTACAGTATGGGAAACCTGGGTTTGATCCCTGGATTGGGAAGGTGCCTGGGAGGAGGGCATGGCAACCCACTCCAGTATTCTTGCCTGGAGAATTCCATGGACAGAGGAGCCTGGTGGGCTATAGCCCATGTGATTGCAAAGAGTCAGACCCGATTGAGCAACTAACACTTTGCCTTTCCAGCAGCCAAACGGGGGTCACTGATCAGGAGAGCATCCGTCATTTGGAAAAGCCTGATGGGGTATGGTAGGCCAAATAATGGTCCGCTAAGAACATCCACATTCTAATCTCTACAGCCAGTGAATATGTTACCTTACATGTGAAAAGGGCCTTTGCACATGTGGTTAAATTAAAGATAATGAGAAAGGGCATTATCCTGGATTATCAGGATGGGCCCAAGGTAATCACAGAAGACTTTATAAGAAGAGGCTGAGAGCTGGCAGCCTCCATCACAACCTGCCACAGCAGAAATGACTGCTCCAGCCCTAAGGGGATGTGGGCAGCACATTAGAGAGTCCACTAAATGATTAGGCTGTGATTCTGGTGCGGCCGGACAGCCAAACTTTGGAGGAGTCTGATCACTATTTCTGGCCATGTTGAGATAGAAATCAGGGGCAAAGTAATCAGGAGGAAGAGACCAAAGCATGGGAGAGCTCTCATGATGCTAAACCAAGGTCTGGACCACTGGAGAGAGAGGGCTGGGCCCCTTCTAAACTAGAAACCCCCCTCCCAGAGCTGGCAGGGCCTGAATTGCCTCCACTAGCATTTTCATGTATGGTCACTTGCTAATTTGAGAGACATTGAAGGTCTTGTTACTTAGTCTTGTTTTGGCCTTGTAGGGCACTTGGACTCAGAATTGGAGCAGATGGAGAAAATGACAAAAACATGAAATAAAAAGTTGGTAGGTCTGACATTTTGTGGTCAGTTTTTCCTCTAGTAAAATATAGGTACCTTGTAAAGAAAAGATGAAATCTATTCTACCCCCTGCCCCCCGCCCCCAGCCTCCTCCTGCACCCCCCCTCCCCTCCTTTTTCCTTTTGATTCTTAGGCCCCACATAGACACATTTTGTCTCTCCTGTTTAGTCACCCCTAACTCTTTATTCTTAAACAATTGGATGCCTGGAGTCTGGCTCTTACTTTCTTGGATTAGGAAACAATGGGGTTAACACCTCTCATTCTCTGAAATAAGTGATCAGCTCACACTTACGGCTTTGAGACCCACCCGTTTCCAAAAAAAAAAAAGTCATCAGATCTCTGAGGGAGGCTGCTTAGAAACCAGCAGAGATGAGCAGGATAATAGAGGACTTTGTCACAAAGGGCTGTCAGCATGTTTTCCAGTTGCTGATCTCGATGCTTAGGCTTAAGTACCAGATTTTAAAAAACAATTTGTGTCCACTTCCTTGTGATGTTTTCTTTAGAAAGACTGAAGATGTTCTTACCTGTAATAAGAATTTAGTTTTTGCATTCTGGTAGACTGAGGATTTCATGGCCACCAGACCAAGGCTTTTCATCTGGAGAACCAAGTCTGAGCCATTGGGACTGGTGGTCTGGAGATGCTGAGTTAGAGAAGAGTCTGAAGGAGCCTCCGTCTGATTGGCTGCTGGCTGCCCTGGCTGTGCATCTGGAGAGGTGTGTGTTTGGCCATCTCTGGACTAGAGTTTCCACCAACAGTGTCCTCAGTTGGCTGAAGAGTGGTTATTCTGCTTATTTTTTGTTTTTAATGATACTCAATAGTTACCTTTAATCCAGTGGGATGTACTCTAGTTTTTGAGTTATTCAGAGGTGAAATGCTGAATGTCGCATGATGAGTTAAAGAGGCCATTGTCTGGACTTTGGGGAAAAAGTGGAGGACAATTAAATTCCCACACAAGCATATTCTTGAATGAGAAAGCGACAGTGGAAGTAGAATATGTAAATATTCTTCTGTTTTGGTGTTGTGTAGGAGACACAGACCAGTAACTCCACTGAGATAGGTCTGGGTCCTATATGGCTAGACCTGCTGATAAAAAGGTTGATTGGGGTTTAAAGTGGAACATTCTCTCATTACCTCCTTTGACCTGATGGCAAGTAGTGAAGTATGAAAGGAGAAAGCCTGTGTATTACAACCCAATGCTTAGCAAAGGATGATGGGAAACCAGAGATCTGACTTGGGGAGGGATGGTGTGTGTTTGGAAGAGACGAGAGAGCTGAACTGGTGGCAGAAGAGTGGAAGACAAACTGGGTTAGATGCCAGACTTTGTCCTTTTGGTTGAGGGTGTGTTTTCCCTGAAAGAGCCTTAGGGACTAGAGGTAAAACTTGAATTGCAATTTTACAATTTCCTTTTGTCTGGCAACATCTCTTTTTATCAAAAAAAAAAAAAAAAGGCTGTCCTAAAATAGTCAATTCTCTGACACTTTCCCTTGCTGGAAGTACATTACCTTGCTCCACGTGGAGTCCTCTTTTCGTAATAGTGTCTTTTTAATAAAAACATCCTACTGCTGTAATTGGAGTTTTAAACGAGGACTCTTTTAAAGTGTCAGTAAGAGACTTTTACTGTCTTGTGTTCAGTAAGACACCTGTTTGCACTTTCTGTTACTTGGATTGCATAAAAAGGTAGCTGTGCAAAGGAACTTGGCTTTCCTTGCAAGATACCTTATAGGTAAAGAGTCACAATTTTGTTCACAGGGCAGGGAATTTGAGACACAGAATGGAA
Source organism: Capra hircus (assembly GCF_001704415.2). Classification (NCBI taxonomy): domain Eukaryota; kingdom Metazoa; phylum Chordata; class Mammalia; order Artiodactyla; family Bovidae; genus Capra; species Capra hircus. Next base: position 16,731,509 of record NC_030815.1, read on the forward strand.
GAAACTAAAGACGGTGGACCAGACTCAATTAAAGTGAACTGGCAGCTCACTTCTGGACTTCTGGTACACTCACCGGGTGATTTTTCAATCATTGGAGGTTCTCCACAATACTGAGGTCAGGGCAATATGCCACAGCAATTTAGAACAAGATGAAGTTAAGTTAGGTGTAAGAAAGCAGAAATCTAACATGAGACTGTCTTAAAAGCTTGATTTCCAGTGAAAAATTCATCATGTTATAAATCATTTTCAACAGCAAACAATGGCAAAATTAAAATCCTTTCCAAGCTAACAAGGTTCTGAAAGTTGCAAACAGTATTTCATAAAAACTGAAGCCTCCACGTTGAGATAGTTCAGTATTAGGCTACAGTTTTCCTGTACTGACACCAACACACACACAAAGAGCCAATCGTTTCCTGCTTCAGCTTGTCCCTCGGAAGGTGGGATGGTGGCCCAGGATGACTCATTTCCCTCACAGACCGGACGTCGCCTTTCTAACGAGAAATGGCATGAGTGGAAAGCAAATTTCTAAATATTAAAGTGTTTGTCCTAGGAAGCTGAGGATGTTTATTAATACTCACTTTGGATTAGATATGATTAATATTCCAGTTATTAAAGACAGATAAAGATGTCTTAACCTGACACATTTCCTTTCTATGTGTTTTCAGTGAGGACCTGAGTTTGTCTTGCCAGGACAATTAGAAGAGTAATTTGATGACATGATGACTTGCTTCATGAACCTAGAGGGTTCGTAGGCTGGCTTTCTTACTTGCCCCTTTAGAGAAGGATCTTAATTGATTGTTGAATTGTGAGGAGACAGGACTCCAGTCTTATCCCTTCATTTCTATGTGATTTCCGCTCCCCCCCGCCCCATTTAGAAAAAATATCGGCCACATCACACAGCATGTGGGCTCTTAGTTTGCTGACCAGGAATCAAACTCGAGGCCCCTGCATCAGAAAGCAGTCTTAACCCCTGGACTGCCATCCTTCCCCCACCCCCCACCCCCCACCCCCCGCCCAATACCTAAAAGAAAGAAGTCATTAGTAACTCTGAGGTATAAAAATAAATGCATTTGCTCTCATAAGTTCTCCGGTAAAAAAGATAAACTGTGAAACCCTAGTACATTATTCCAATTTTAATAAAAGGAGGAAAACAGACCCCAGAGGAATTTAGGAACTTGATTAGAGTAAGTTGGTCCAGCATTTTAGACTTTAAATTCATGATTCTTTTCTAGTCTTGACTGATCACTTATGCCTATACAGAGAAATTTAGTCAACACGCGTCTTAAAAATCCTATTTTAAGACCTTGTTCTTTGGAATCAGAGGTCGCACGCTGGCAGTCCACAGGCCTATTTTGGTCCTCAGAGATGTTTTGTTTGTGCATAGAAAGCATTGATTTTTCTTTTTAGTTGTCAATCTGGAAAAAAAATACTCAGATTTCACATAAAATTTTCATTTCCAGCTACTCTTAGAAAGTCAAAATACCCAGCATTTCTAGGTCTTTCTCCCCACATTATCCACTGCTGCTGGAGCGGAGTCCCTGGCCCTTTTTAAGCGGTGCCTGTGTCCTGACGCTTTGTGTCCTTGATCTACCCGATGGCTAAAAGCATTTGAGTATGAGACCCTGATTCTACAAATGACACTTTATTCTGTTGGCCTTGATGGAAAATTTTCTAGCATTGAGAATAAAGAATTTAAGCATATTAAGTAGTATTTGTATTCAAAGTGATTGGATACCAGAACAAAAATTTAGTGTCCTATTTAGGGTTTAAAAAAAGAACTTGAGTTTTTTGTCTTTAGCAAGAAGTGAATTCTCCTAACCTCCTACTTTCTCTTCAGTTTGTCCCAAGGTGCACTTGCAAATGGTTTCCCAAGACTGTGGCCGAACCAGCCCTCCCCTCCCCAACGCACACATCACACACTTCTTCCAACAACTCTAATTAATGGTCTAGCAAAGCTCTTAAGATTCCCGAAGCTAATTAAACAGGGCTCACCCTTGTACCTCCCAGTAGGTTGGGGAGTAGCTTGGCAAATGCTGTGATTGATATGAAAAGTAGCAAGGTATTCTTAAGCACTTTTAGCAGTGTTGTTGCTCTGTGAAGCACAAGGATTCAACACAGTGGCCTTTTATCCTCTGTGCTTATAGAGTGTGAGAACACCATGGAGGCTACATGCACTGCGGCTTGCTTGTGGGCTGAGAATCAAGACTGGGAGTAGAGGGCAGGCAGCAGGGGATTGACTAGCGGGGAAAGGGGGCTGGCAGCTGTCATCTGAATAGCTTCTCCCCCTCCCATTAGCCTGTTGTCCTAAGCTCCATCCATTCATATTCATGGTTTCCAACCCTCTGCATGCTGCCAAGGCCAGTTTTCTTTGCACATTTTATTTCCTTGATCATCTTGGATTTTCATTTGAATTTACGAAGAATCATTGAACTGCTTCAGATAAAGGATGAGCTATGAGAAACTGGAGCTAGTTCATAGAGAATCTACTGGGAGAAATTTACTTAAATATAAGAATTGAAGGCCAAATCTATAGTATAATACATTAACTTTATGTTCACTGACTTTTATTATTTCTGTTTCCTCCTAGGGATTAATTTATTCCATATGTATTAGTAATTTATTCCATACGTATGATGAGAGAAAAATGAGGAAAACATTTTATATTCTACTTACAATAGTAATATTTATTTGGTATAAATGTTAAACTACAAAAAAATTATGAAAATACAAAGAAATTTAAAATCACTCTGCTGCTGCTGCTAAGTCACTTCAGTCGTGTCCGACTCTGTGCGACCCCATAGACGGCAGCCCACCAGGCTCCCCTGTCCCTGGGATTCTCCAGGCAAGAACACTGGAGTGGGTTGCCATTTCCTTCTCCAATGCATGAAAGTGAAAAGTGAAAGGGAAGTCACTCAGTCGTGTCCGACTCTTAGTGACCCCAGGAACTGCCATTGCCTTCTCTGAAAATCACTCTATCCTACTGTAATTATTATTAACTTTTGGGTTTATTTTCAGTCATACATGTATGTATATTAAGAAATTGAGATAATTCCAGACATGTTATTTCATTATCTGCTTGTTTATGTGTAATACTAAATCATACGTATTTTTCACGTCATATATTAAAGCTTTTAAAAAGTCTTTATAGAATTCCATTGTATGTGTCACGCAAGTGTATGCTCCTAGGTTTTTGTCTCATCACAACAAAGATTTGGAGTGACAGACATTAAAGCCCCCTCAGCGTGTCAGAGCTCTGGGGTCTTGGACAGACTGTGTTATAGCTCTCAGGTCTTGAACGGACCGTGTTACAGCTCTTAGACAAATCAGTGTTACAGCTCTATTTTATTTAGAAGATAGCAGGAAAATCCATCTTCGAGGCGTGAGGGCACATGGATCCAAAGACAAGAAGAGAAGAGCACCCCAGGGTGCGGGGGGTGGGGGGTGGGGAGAGAGAGAGAGAGAGAGAGAGAGAGAGAGAGCCCTTTGGCTCCTCTTTTTATATGTTTTTTCCTTCCCCCTGGGCCTGCCCTATGCAAATTGGGCTTAGTCAGGAGTGCTGTTCTACCTGAAGTCCCCACTCCGGTCCTCGGAACTTCCTTTGACCTTCCTCTGTTCTATTTTCACGGGCTTTTCCCTTCCTTGTCTTTCAGCCACCGCCATTTTGGACGCCATTTTCCCTATTCTGTCTACCTAACCTATGGCTATCCTATGATCTATTTTTAGAAAGATAGGTTTTTCCCAGATTTGACGCTATTGACAAACAGTGACATTCAAAAGCTTTCACAGCCCAACTGTCTGCACATCTATAACTTTTTCCTCTGGAAAATTACCCAGAAGTGACTTGTGAGTCAGAGTATAGCTGGGCTAATTGTGACCTCCAGAAACGCTGTAGGAATTGAACCTCCTCTTGGCATATTTTTTTCTAAAGATGAATTTATTTATTTATTTTTGACTGTGCTGGGTCTTTGTTCCTGCGGGCAGGTTTCTCTGGTTGCTGCCAGCACGGGCTACTCTCTAGCTGTGGTGTTCGGGCGTCTCACTGCTGTGGCTTTGCTTGTTGGAGAGCACCAGCTGCTCTAGGTGCTGGGGCTCAATAGTTGTGGCCCACAGCCTTCGTTGCCCTGAGGCACGTGGGATCTTCCCAGGCCAGGGATGGAACCGATGTCCCTTGCATTGGCAGGCAGATTCTTAACCACTCCTCATGGCATTCTATGAGAGCCCTAAATAGGGAGCTTTTCTCAGGATACCTTTTGGCTAAGCCACTCTGAATATTCTTTGACTGCTTTTACCTAGATATTTCTACCCCAAGAAGAAAAATAACCACTTAGGTTTCTCGGCTTACAGGAAGAGGAAAGTGGAATGCTGCCAACTATGAAAATGTTTGGAAAGAGTCTGGGCCATCTTAACCATCATCCTAATTAACATTTGCTTTATATCATGCATAGGAAGCCAACTCTTCTGTCAGAAAATATAAATGTCTGCTGGGAAACATGTATTTGCTCTGAGGAACTCTTGGGACCAAGAAAATAAAATGCTTAATAACAAACAGCATAATGAGGTCACAGGGGTGCTGAAAGCATTAATTAAAGAATGATTTTAAAGTTCTCCAGAAGCTTACGGAGAGATGTGCTGTAGCCTCCCCAGGAGAAAGATTCGGTTCAGAATATGTGGATTCCTGTACTGACAGAAACTACGTCTGACTACCTGGGGTGACTTGATTAAATCAGAGCTAAATCTTAAAAGCACACCTAATTACAGCTTTTCCTATTGTAAATGCAGTGTGCCATATATATTGGAATCCTATTATTCTATTGAGAAGATGAATCACAGCTCACCACACCCAACTGTTTGAACATTTAGGTTGTAGAACTAAAATTTTAAACATATCTGTAAAGGTTTAGAAGTAGATATTGTACTGACTATAGATAGATAGATAGATAGATATAGATATAGATATATGCATAATATCCTGATTTTGCAGCCAAAGAGCCATAAGAAGACAGGCCTGAACTGACCAATTGAATCAGAATTTGAGGCTCTGATCAGAAAAAAAAAAAAAAAAAAAAAAGCCTTGTTATATAAATACATCAAATTTGGACAAGTGCTTCCTAGTATTGTCTAATGAAGCTTAAATTTTCAGTTGTCCTTCTGGTTTAATGAGGTTTCTAACTCCTAGCAAGAAAACCAGATTTTGCTACAGTAGCTTCCTTGGCAAATCTAACCTCTCATTGTCCGTGCAGTAAAATAATCCATGCAAAGACTGCATGACTTGACTGTACAAGCTGATGCTGATACGAAGCCCCAGTTGGAAGACTTATATTTTGTAAGCAAAGCAATGCGAGGTGTTTTTCTTTTTTTTTTTTTTTTTTGCTCTTAGTGCTCCTTAATTACTTAGAAAACCTATAACCTGGTGTGAATGCTTAGTTGCTCAGTTGTGTCCAACTCTGTGACCCCACAGAGTAGCCCACCGGGCTCCTCTATCCATGGGATTCTCCAGGCAAGAATATTGGAACGAATAACCATTCCCTTCTCCAGGGGATTTTCCCAACCCAGAGATTGAATCTGGGTCTCCTACACTGCAAGCAGATGCTTTACCACCCGATCCACCAGGGAAGCCCATACCTGGTGTAGTGGGGATATAGAGTTATGACATGCCTTGAAAGAGAATCTATGTTCATTATAATAATGTGTTTCCAGCCTGATTGTTTTGTGAGAGATACTATTGTTCCATTGAGGTACCTGGAATTATAGTCCCTGTTCTCTGAGGACAGAAGGCCTCCCTTGAGAGAGAGGAGTTCTAGACTTTTCTTTTTTACTCTTTCAACATTACATTTCTAGAGTGAATGTCCAGGATTAATCTTTCCTGATGGTTCTTTTGCCTGACTATCAAGCTGGATAAAGTATTTAATTCCCACAACATTAATAATGGTAGGCCAGCAGTTGAGAAGTATGAACTTCGAACTCATTTAGACTTTTATATAGTAACCAACTGTGATTTCCTTGAATTTCATTCATTCACCACATTCATGGACCCGTTCCCTTATTGGCTCATAACTGAACTGAGTATCTGAGTTGAGTTTAGCAACACTTGGTGCTTGCTATAATGATGGGCGCTCTTAGCTGATAGAGTGGACAGAAGACTTCCAATACCGTGTTCAGTGTTACTGTAGAAGTGTGCTCAATGTGTGCAGGCACACGTTGAAAGTAGCTGACACTGCCTGGGCTTAATTTATTTGAGCTTTACCCTGGGCCTTGCTACTCCAGTTGTGGCCCCCAGACCAGCAGTATTCATATCACTCACAGTGTGTTAGAAACGTGGCGCCTCAGACCCCGTCCAGACCTACTGAATAGTATTTTACATTTTAACAAGATCTCCAGGAGCTCCTCCAGGACTTCCCTGGTGGCTCAGAGGTTCAAGCGTCTGCCTGGAATGCGGGAGACCCAGGTTCGATCCCTGGGTTGGGAAGATCCCCTGGAGAAGGAAATGGCAACCCACTCTAGTACTCTTGCCTGGAGAATCCCATGGAGGGAGGAGCCTGGTAGGCTACAGTCCATGGGGTCGCAAAGAGTCGAACACGACTGAGCAACTTCACTTTCACTTCCAGGAGCCAAATCTTGTCACATGGCTTAAATTCGTATGTGGCTAGGGAAGGAGCACCTTTACAAACGTATGTTCTTAAAGGATTCAGCTGAGAGAGTCCACTCTTGATCAATTTTCAATGAGTGATGGAATAATTCAGTACTGTAGCTCCCTTTCTTGTGTGTCTATGGCTTGCCAGTGTGACCATTAAGTGACTTAAATATACGGTCTTTCTCGTTTCTCTCTGGGGCTTCCCTGGTGGCTCAGATGGTAAAGAATCTGCCTGCAATGCAGAAGACCCAGATTCGATCCGTGGGTCAGGAAGATTCTCTGGAGAAGGGAATGGCTGCCCACTCCAGTATTCTTGCCTGGAGAACTCCATGGACAGAGGAGCCTGACAGGCTACAATCCATAGGTTCACAAAGAGTTGGGCACGACTGAGCATCTAACACAAACACTCACTTCTCTCTACAATCCACGAGAAAGGAATACTTACCCCATTTTGCACATTAGTAAACAGATGTTCACTGAGGTCAAGGGATGTGTCCAAGGCCACACAGCAAGTAATAGCTGAACCAGCGGGTACACCCAGGACTGCTTGGCTCCAAAGGCTTGTTCCTTCCCACCACCGCCCACACAGACTCCTTGGTACTGTAGACACCTCCCTCAGAGTTTCCTTTACACTTAGCTTTTCCAATCTGTCAGTTCAGTTTCATTATAGAAATTTGGTATGCTTACCCAAACAGTTTAAAACTGGTGATAATAATCTTCTATCCCAAGTACAGTGAATAATTGATCTAAACTTGCTAGTCTGGTGCCTGGTGGCTTCTGGTTCCCAAAGGTAGTTTGGATCAGTAGTTGCTTATTTATGGGGCTAGAAAGTAGATGAATCACTTCTCTGAAAATCATCTGGTAGACTCCACCTTGGTGATCATTTAGGTGGTATTTGGGGCAAATTACCTGTCAGATACCTGGGCCTTAAGAGACTATTTGCTATGGGATACATTTTACTCAAAGAATGCTTATTGAATCAATTTTTAAAAGATTTTTTTAAAATTCATAGGATCTATTTTTCTTTCCAGTTTGTTCTATTCAATTAAAAGAAAACTGGGACATTTATGATCATGGTAACAAGCGTGAGCATTATGAGGATGCAAGAAGAAAAGTTAACAATCTCTCTCCTAATTTTCTTTCCCATTTCCTTCCTCCCATTTCCTCTCTGGACTGGCCTGAGTTGTTCCACATCTTTCTCCTTCCTCATGCAAATATGTACAGACAGATAAGTACATATACCAGGTTTTCAGTTTTACATGAAAGTAGCCTACAATTTGGAGAAGGCAATGGCACCCCACTCTAGTACTCTTGCCTGGAAAATCCCATGGACAGAGGAGCCTGGTAGGCTGCAGTCCTGGGGTCGCTAAGAGTCAGACACGACTGAGCAACTTCACTTTGACTTTTCACTTTCATGCATTGGAGAAGGAAATGGCAACCCACTCCAGTGTTCTTGCCTGGAGAATCCCAGGGACGGGGGAGCCTGGTGGGCTGCTGTCCATGGGGTCGCACAGAGTTGGACACGATTGCAGCGACTTAGCAGCAGCAGCAGCAGCCTACAATTTGACTTTGCCCTCATGGGCTTCTCTTCCTCTACTCTCTATCTCCTTTGCAAAGCTCTCTTTTTTTTCCTTCCCTACAAGGATTCTCAATTTGAGCTGGGCCAGAGGTGGGCAAAGCAATGAGAAGGCTGTTTTCAGCTTAGGTATCACAAGAGTTTAAGGACATATGCCTATAAAGGTGGTAATGCAAAATCAAAGGTACTTATAAAGTATAAAAGTGCTTATCTTGATCTTTAAGGAATTACCTTTCTAAGCTGACATAAAGAAAAAGAATGGTTGATCTCAAGATATGTCTTCCTCCCCAAAAAACTAAGTGGCTTGATGGACAGTGACTATTTTTAGAAAGAAAATATGTCTTATTCCAGCAGAATTATGTGGGGTCTAAAATGTCCTATAAGTGTTGTAGGAAAGGGGACCCTTTCAGGGCCTGAAACCGGGCTTTTGTCTAACACTTGGAACTGAATTGTCCAAGGAGACACATGTGTTTTCAAAGCAAGAGATTTTATTGGGAAAGGGCACCCTGGTGGAGAGCAGTAGGGTAAGGGAACCCAGAACAGCTCTGCCACATGGCTTGCAGTCTTGGGTTTTATGGTGATGGGATTAGTTTCTGGGTTGTCCTTAGCCAATCATTCTGACTCAGAGTCCTTCCTGGTGGTGCACACCTTGTTCAGCCAAGACGGATGCCAGAGAGAAGGATTCTGGGAGGTGGTCAGACAGGTGGTGTCTCCTTTTGACCTTTCCGGAACTCTTCCGGTTGGTGGAGGCTTATTCCCTGTTCCTTACCAGGATCTCCTGTCGTAAAACAACTCATGCAAATAGTTACTATGGTGCCTGGCCAGGGTGGGCAGTTTCAGTCAGTGTGCTTCCCCTAACAAAAGGATGCTGCCATCGTTTTTCTGAGCCTGTTGCTGTGCTCTCTTGCAGAGCTTCATCATTTGAGAAGAAGATATTCTTTTCCTTGATAAACAGCATAAATGCACTTCTATTTCCAGTTTTTCTAACTTTCTGGATTAGAGTTGGCACCAAATCTCTCAGCCTGAAGGCATCTGTTTTATATATTTGACAGCAGCAACAGCCTCAGATGAACAGTTATAAATAGTATATCTTAGTTTTTAAATTATGGACCACGTGTAAATCTTGTCCGTACTGTATAATGATCTTATTCTTGTGATGAAATAATATACAGATATATATGAAGATTTTAGAAGTGTAAAGTACAAAGAATATTTGTTGCAGGTATTATTACTATAATTATCATTTTCCTCTGCCCAAGTATTCTTTATTATCTAAATGTAACAGGGGCTGACTATATGAAATACATTTTTCCTTATCTGATGTGGGGAGGTTCCCTTTCCAGGGCCTGTTCCCAGCTAGAGAAATCTGTGCTTTTACTTGCAACTCTGGTATTCTGCAAACAACCCCCCAACCCCCACCCCACCCACACACGCAGTTTGCATTTTTCTGCTGATTAGGGAAATCCATGCCTAGCCATCTCCAACATAAGCAGAGGTCTGTACCAGCAACATAGTCGCTCTCTCTTCCCATGGTGAGAGAAGTGTGGTGCTTTTGGAAAGTTTCAAGGTCAGAGTGGCTTGAGCTCAAGATAAGAGAGTTAACCCCCAACACACTTGGTTTTCATGTAAGTCCATTTTACTGCTTTTTAAAAAAGAGTGAGAACTCAGGATTAGCAGCTGCTGGTGTAGGTCTAAGGTCCAAACCAAGGCTTTGCTGGGGCACCTGCTGCTTTCAGAACTGCCTGGGAGGGAGAGAATCCCCTACACAAAAGGCTTCTGTTCGATTTCTGTGCATAGCTGAGAAAGCTTAAATGAGAAGGGAAGAAAACCACAAGTGAAAGAGGAGGACAAAAAAAAAAAAAAAAAAAGAGGAGGACAGACCAGGAGCAGTAAAAGGGAATACTGTGGACAAAAGGCTGTGCCAGGGCAAAAAGATACATGTGAGTGTGAAACAGCAGAGGAAAACTGAAAACCTCGCCCAGAATGGCTGAAGAGGAAACCTGGTGGCAGCATCTCGATTTTTGAAAAGGAAGATGGGAATCAAAATTATCTAAACCCCCCCCCAAGACAGTTGAAACATCATGGTTTGCCTTTTAGTCTGGCAGGTTACCATTTTCTTTTTTTTTCCAGAATGAGTAGGAATGATTGAGTCCCTGCTATGGGATGGTTGTAACCCTAGGCCAGTCCTTCTCCCAACCCTGGCATGAGATAAGCGGACACAGGCAGCCTGGAAATGTACATTCTGGAAGCCAGACTTCCCTCGGAGCGCTCATCATGATGGCATGCAGTTCTGTTGGGTATGCAAAGAGCACCCTGTGTGATTAGGTCAACACATGAACCCTCTGTAGGTGTCACATACCCTGATATTGGCTGGGCTAAATGCTGAGCTGAGTTCGGTGGGATGGTTAGAGTTCTGAATCACCCTGCTCTCGTGGCTGTTACCACAGCTGCCTCCCAGTAAGAGCTACATTCTTACAGGAAGATTTTGTCTTTGTTCCACCTGATGCTTTCCTTCCTCTGCCTCCCATGTTTGCAACATAATAGGAGACCAGTTGGTGACAGAGTTTGGGAAACTCGTTTGCAGGCTTCCAGCCCCAGGGGCGACACAGAGCAGAGCGCAGGAGGGCAGGTGTGAGGGGAGAGACAGCAGACCAATAATCATCACCTGACTCAAGGGGAGCCAGTCTGCAAACTAACAGACCTGTGGACTTGCCTGGTTTGAAAATAAATCTCTATCCCATCAGAGACAGGTTGTCACAATAGACTATTTTTCTCAGAAATTCGATATTGGGAGTGAAGATTATCAGACAGCAGTGAAAACTGAAAGGGTATGCCTAAAAGCCCATAAGTAAACCAAGTTTGAGATGGCAGAAACATGACTGGGCAAAAACCATAATAAGGCAGGGAAAAGATGGATAGCATCGAGGTGTGAAAGATGCACACGGAGAACCTGTGGAAATAGCCGAGTTATTCATGGCAAGTGCAAGAGTGGAGATCTTCCAACTCGTGCTCGGAAGGGTCAAGCTGTCCCTAAGTAGCAACCTAGAGAGAGAGGGAACTTACCAGATCTTAAGAACTTAGGTACTCACGGTTCAGCAGACAGCATGAACTTCCTGTTCACATCAGTCCCCGCTTTCCTCTCAAGTCCCATGGGGGTGTTGTGGATGTGGGCCTGGGTGGGTGCTGTGCTCACAGGGGCCTGTTCCCAGCTCAGCAACACTGAGCTTAGGTACTCTCCACCACCCCCAACCCCACCATCTTACAGGAGGACCCGCCCATCCTCCCTTCCAGACAGTCCCATTATCTTTATGACCCTGGAGTGCAGACAGATTTTCTCTGGGCTGGAGTTGGAGTTGTTCCCTGTCTTTACTCTGCTGATCAGGAATCAAATGTGCCCTCTGGAGGGGGATACTGTCTCTCACTTCCTACGCTGTTTGTTAAAAGGAAACTTTCCTGAAAAGACAGTCTGGGAATTAGACTTGCAGAAACAACATGGGGAATTATCTCCCCACACTGAGGACGCTCGGGCTCCCTTGGCTCTCCTTCCGATTTAAACAGAGCAAGTCCTACGTATTTTTCTTATTGCTCTTACGTTCTTAAAAGCACCACTTTCCCCTTCCACTCGCCTGGATGGCTTTCTGCTACTTACTTTAAAGCTGCGGAATTGGCACAAAACTGTAAAACCTAGGCTGTGATCAGAATGTGGGGACTTGAAAGTTATAATCAAACCTGAAACCCTGATACTTGGATGCCATGGTGCGTGCGAGCGTGTGTGCTACGTTCCTTCCGCCATGTCCGACTTTCTGCAACTCTGTGGACCGCAGCTCACCAGGCTCCTCCGTCCAAGGGATTCTCCGGATAAGAATACTGGAGTGGGTTGCCATGCCCTCCTCCAGGAGATCTTCCCAATCCAGGGGTCGACCCCATGTCTCTTTACATCTCCTGCCACGGCACTTGACCAGTTATGCTTGGCCAAGTACCATTATGCTTGGTTCAGTTATGCTTCTGTTCATCTGGGGCATGACTACCCAAGATATGGGAAATTATTTCTCTGCATTGCCTCCAGGATACTTAGTGGAGCATTGACTTGGAAACCAGAGTTCGGGGACCAGCATCTAAACTAGCCCTTGTCCCACTGTCCTCTCTTGTGACACTTGCTCTGTTATTCTTAGCACACAGCGCAGTTTGTCCTTGTGTATTGTGTGTGTGTGTGTGTGTTTGATGACTTTTCCCTTACCAGACTGTAAGCTCCATTAAGAATTATTTCTATTTTGTTCACCACAGCAAACCTAGCCTGACCTAGCAGGTGCTTAAGAAATATTGATTGGACAAATTAAATATAGGTTTTGGACTCTTATTGTAAAGAGGCTTGAATAACATCTCGAGGAGTTTGTATTTTTGTGGCTAACAATAGTTAATAATATAGAGTAAAGTGTTAGTCACTCTGTTGTTTCCAACTCTTTGTGACCGCATGGACTGTAGTCAGCCAGGCTCCTCTGTCCATGGAGTTTTCCAGGCAAGAATACTGAAGTGGGTAGCCATTCCCTTCTCCAGGGGGTTTTCCTGACCCAGGGATAGAACTCAGGTCTCCTGCATTGCAGGCAGATTCTTTACCGTCTGAATCGGGAAAGTCCATCTACCGTAGAATTGTTACTGATTACTAAACTATCTTTCTTATTTTCTTGTACATGGGCTATCACCTAGCTGGAGGTCATAGATTTGCATATACCTTGGGAAAACATCTTAGTGTGTGCACAAGCAGCATTCTGAACTTGCGCTGACCTGGCGTTCCAAGGTCCACACTATGTTTTTCCTTAGCTTAGAAGGTGATGGCACCCCAATCCAGTACTCTTGCCTGGAAAATCCCATGGACAGAGGAGCCTGGTAGGCTGCGGTCCATGGGATCGCGAAGAGTCGGACACAACTGAGCGACTTCCCTTTCACTTTTCACTTTCATGCATTGGAGAAGGAAGTGGCAACCCACTCCAGTGTTCTTGCCTGGAGGATCCCAGGGATGGGGGAGCCTGATGGGCTGCCATCTATGGGGTCACACAGAGTCGGACACGACTGAAGTGACTTAGCAGCAGCAGCAGCAAGGAATGCTGACCCCAACTAATCAACCTGATGTACTTTCGTTTGGGTTATGCTGTATTGCTCTATTTTGTTTTTATTCTTTTCCCATGGTGATTTTCTCATGGCTTAGCCAGAGCAACAGGCGGCTGACTATTAACCCCTGCAGATGCCTATGAGACATCCCACAGAAACTGTCCACCTGGCAATGGAAAATGCTGATCTGGAGCTTGGCCGAGTGGTCTGTTCAAAAACAGTGGTAGGGTCAGTTTTCCAGGATGGTTCATGTGTTGTTAAAGGCTGAGTTAAGTTTTCATGAACTGAGGTGTATGGTCCCTGTCATTGTATGTCTCAGAGTCCCAGGCTAGCCTCTCACTAAGGTGTGGATGTAGTTTACTGGCTGGTCCCCTGATGAGCCCATTGCCTGGATGTGAGTGCCTGCAGACAAAGCCCCAGGTGTGTGGGATCCTGAGTTCTGAGAGAGTGAAAGGATGTGTTCAGAGGGGCCAGAGGGTTGATTTGTGCAGGCATCAAGCCCACAGGGCAGGGACAGGGCTCAGGAGATGGGCAGGCCTGAAATGCAGCAAGAACAACCCTCCTGGAATTCCTGCAGGGGAGCCTTCGCGTGCACGTTAAGTTGCTTCAGTCAGTCAGTTCAGTTGCTCAGTCGTGTCCAACTCTTTGCAAACCCATGGACTGCAGCACACCAGGCTTTCCTGTCCACCACCAACTCATGTCCATTGAGTCAGCAATGCCATCCAACCATCTCATCCTCTGTTGTCCCCTTCTCCTGCCTTCAGTTTTTCCCAGCATCAGAGTCTTCTAGTGGGTCAGTTCTTCTCATCAAGTGGTCAAAGTATTGGAATTTCAGCTTCAGCATCAGTCCTTCCAATGAATATTCGGGACTGATTTCCTCTGGGATTGACTGGCTTGATCTCCTTGCAGTCCAAGGGACTCTCAAGAGTCTTCTCCAGCACCACAGTTCAAAAGCATCAATTCTTCAGCACTCAGCTTTCTTTGTAGTCCAACTCTCACATCCATACATAACTACTGGAAAAATCATAGCTTTGACTAGATGGACCGTTGTCAGCAAAGTAATGGTCTCTGCTTTTTAATTTGCTGTCTAGGTTGGTCATAGCTTTTCTTCCAAGGAGCAAGCATCTTTTAGTTTCATGACTGTAGTCACCATGCAGTGATTTTGGAGCCCAAGAAAATAAAGCCTGTCACTATTTTCATTTTTCTCCATCTGTTTGCCACGAAGTGATGGGACCGGATGCCATGATCTTCGTTTTCTGAATGTTGAGCTTAAAGCCAACTTTTTCTCTCTCCTCTTTCACTTTCATCAAGAAGCTCTTTAGTTCCTCTTCACTTTCTGCCATAAGGATGCTGTCATCTGTGTATCTGAGGTTATTAATATTTCTCCTGGCAGTCTTTTGTTGTTTTTAAATATTTATTCATTTGGCTGTGCCAGGAACCAGTTGTGGCATATGAACTCTTGGTTGCAGCATGCGAACCCTTGGTTGCAGCATGTGGGATCTAGCTCCCCAACCAGGGATTGAACTCAGGGCCTCTGCATTGGGAGCTCAGAATCCTAACCATTGGACCACCAGTGAAGTCCCTCTCCTGGCAGTCTTGATTCCAGCTTGTGCTTCATCCAGCCTGGCATTTCGCATGATGTACTCTGTATAGAAGTTAAATAAGCAGGGTGACAATATACAGCCTTGACGTACTCCTTTCCCAACTTGGAGCCAGTCTGTTGTTCCATGTCCGGTTCTAACTGTCGTGTCCAACTCTGTGTGACTCTATAGACTTTAGCCTGCCAGGCTCCTCTGTCCATGGGATTCTCCAGACTAGAATACTGGGTTGGGTTGCCATGCCCTCCTCCAGGGGATCTTCCTGACTCAGGGACTGAACCCACATCTCTTATGTTTCCTGCATTAGCAGGCGGGTTCATTATCACCAGTGCCATCTGGGAAGCCTTTAGGGTGGCGCTGTCATGTGGATGGGTTAGAGCAGGGGTCCCCAGGTTACAGCACTGGACCGTGGCCTCTTAGGAACCAGACCACACAGCAGGAGGTGAGTGGCAGGCAAGTGAGCAAAGCTTCATCTGTATTTACAGTCTCTCCCCATGACTTGTGTTACCACCCGAACTCAGGAGAACAAGCTGAGGGCTCCCACTGCTTCTGCATTATGGTGGTATAATTATTTCATTATATATCACAATGTAATAATAATAGAAATAAAGTACACAATAAATGTAATGTGCTTGAATCATCCCCAGACCATCCCCCCATTGCTTCTTGGTCCATGGGAAAATTGTCTTCTGTCTTCTGTGGAACTGGTCTCTGGTGCCAAAAAAAGTTGGGGACTCCTGGGTTAGAATGACTTTGAAATTGGAGGCTAACAGCAAATGGTTTTCAAGTTCTTTATGTTTTTTATTTAAAGTAAAAATAAGCTCACAATAATGGTCTTTACTCTGTTTTCTGCTTCCCACCCATCAGATTTGCACAGGGAGAAACGCGCACTTCCTATGGTTTCCTGCCCCACCCACGTTTTTGTTTTGTTCCGTGCTCGGTCTGATGTTGGTCCATTCTAACTGGAAGCGTGGAGGGCGCCTGCTCACCCCCCACCTGGTAGGCAGCAGGGGCCGTGGGAAACCTGGGAGACCTTGTGCGATCCAAGGCTGCTGTGACAGCACTTGGCTCACGCCTTCCCCTTCTCTCCTCATTAACTTGAGTCTCTGAGGAGGAGCCCATATGAAGAACACCCAGTCACTTCTGTTTTCAACCTGTCCTTAGCACCAGATGATCTTGACAAGTTGCCCTTCTTCAGAAGAACATCCCTCATGAAATGCAGGTAGCAAGTCTCATTGAGGGCTCTCCTGCCCCACAAAGGCTTAGGGAGAACTTGACCTGAAACCCAGTTCCTGACACTGTGAATTCAACATGACCCCTCACCCCTGCTCTGGCCCCCTTCTCCTCTGCCGCCCTCACCCCTGCTCCGGCCCCCTTCTCTGGCCCCCTCACCCCTGCTCCGGCCCCCTTCTCCTCTGCCCCCCTCACCCCTGGTCTGACCCCCTTCTCCTCTGTCCCTGCTGCTGAATCATGCAGCCTCCTCACTTTTATTCAAAATCCCACCTGGACTCTGAGTCTTGTCCTTGTTCCATTTCTACAAGAAATGCAGTGGAAATCAGCATTTTCCTGGGCCTCTAGTTTTATTAATGATTTAATAAAACTAGAGGTGGCGGGCAGAGCAGGTGCCACTTCAGCCATAATCGGCCCTCTGCCATGCCCCCAGCACCTCTTCATGTCCCACCAGCCCTGGGTCCTGCCCCTCCTGGCCCCCACCTCCTGCTGTGCATGGGATGAGGCCTTCGTGACTTTCCAAGGCCCTTGGACCTCTTCTGCCCACACACATGCCAAGCATGTCAACGTGTGCCCACACCCTACGTTAAATGTAGTTTCTGCTGCAAGAAATGAAAAGTGTTCTTATAATTTCGCTTTTGAGATTGACTGTAAGTAGCTCATTCAATTCACGATTGCTCTGATTTCCCAGGAGTTATTCATTCACCTGTTTTTAAAAAGTGAGATAATATATTAATAATTTACCATATAGAGTAAAGTATCTTTGAATATTGGGCTTCCTGGGTGGTTCATTGGTAAAGAATCCACCTGCTAAAGATCCCCTGGAGGAGGAAATGGCAACCTGCTTCAGTATTCTTGCCTGGAAAATTCCATGGACAGAGGAGCCTGGTGGGCTGTAATCCATGGTGTTGCAAACAGTTGGATATGACTGAGTGAGCACATCTCTGAATATTAGATTTGAAAGTTATCAAGTCAGCATTATATATTTATAAACATTTACTTATACATTTGTTAATTTTAAACCTTAGAGTATTTAGGTACAGAAATGTAAGTCTTAGAGTATTTAGCTACAATAGGCATTGTAGCTATGCTTTCCAGTGGATGAGATAGCTTTGGCAGGAGGCATGTCTACAAACAAGAACCTTTAGGAATAGAATCCAGTCCCAACCATGGCTCATCCCTTGCCAGGAGCAGCCCCATCAAGCCAATCCATTTACCCTTATGTCTTCTGGAATGATGATGAACACAATTATGTTTGTCTAATTGCGCATATTTTTGCAGAGCCTATGCGTGCGTGCTAAGTCGCTTCAGTCATGTCCAACTCTTTGTGACCCTGTGAACCATAGCCTGCCAGGCTCCTCTGTCCATGGGATTCTCCAGGCAAGAATACTGGAGTGGGTTGCCATGCCTTCTTCCAGGGGATCCCAACCAAGTTTTAAAATAGCCATGAAGTGCATTCCTCCTACAGGGATTTCATCAGGCACCTTAAGCAGACTTTAGAGAATATTTCACTTGGGGGTGGGCTTGGCTTCAAGTGTGGAAGAGGAGACAATGGGCGTCCTGGCAGGGGCAGTAGCCTGGGCAGAGGTGTGGAGGCAGGGGCTGCAATGAGCTAAGTCTGACAGCCGTGGAAGCCACGCTGAACACTTGGGACCTTACTGCACAGGTCATGGGGAAGAAGTGACATTCCAGGAATTGGCTCAGTTAACAGACAGAGTCACATAGAGTGAACATCCTTAATTCTTCTTTTCTCAGCCTCCTCCGCTCCATCTTTTTTGGGCTTTTTTTTTTTTTTTGGTAAGGAGAAACTTTATTCAAAAGGATTATTACAATTGGGGAAGGGGCTTATTGCACTATTGGGAGGGGAGAGCATTATGGAGAGTGCTCCATTTGTAAGATCTGCTAGGTTTTGAAAGGTCAGGAAGAAAGGGCCTTTTTGTCTTGGAAGGAGTCAACAAGGCTAGAAAGAGAGATGAGCAGCTGGCTTGACTCGACAACTGACCAGGAAAAGTTTTCCTTGAGGTCAGTTGGAAAGGGACTCCTCCCCACCCCACCCCCATGCCAGGCTGCCTACAGGATTTTAGCTCCCCAACCAGGGATGGAACCCATGCCCCTGTAATGGAAGTGTGGAGTACTAATCTCTGGACCACCAGGGAAGTAGCAGGAAGGGGCTTCTCGGTAGGAGCTCAAGCATCTTTTAACATCACTGTTTTTATTAACAGGTAGATGAGTGCAGGTGCCCAGTAAGCCCCAGAGGAGACTTGGTGTAAGCAGAACTGATGGAATAAGCACCAGACATTATTCGGAGTTTTCAGTGACCACTGGTGCTCCATGTACTTTATGTTTGGATTATTCAGTGTTTTTCCCATTCTTTAATGTTAGGTCTCTTCAGCCAAATGATAAGGTTGAACAGGGTGGAAATTACAGGGTGTGGATCACAGTGGGTGTTTAGTAGAAGCCGTCACTTCCATTTGTGCGGGAAGGTCTCCCAGAGGTGGCTCTTTTTTCCTTTCGTTTTATGGGTTTTTTTCCCCCTGCATTTTGTTTATCATGCTTTTTCTTTGCTTGCATGTTTTATTTTTGTCTCCTTTCTTCCATCCATGGCGTTGATAGGAGATTTTTTTCCCCAGTGATTGTTTTTTTAGAAAAGTGGTAGCCTATGTTTCAAACTCAGATTTCTCATAAAACTCAGAATTCCCAGCTTTGTTTGAAAGTTGACACACAGGACCCTGGACAGTGTTCCCATGGCAAAAGTCCATGAGAAGTGCCTTCTGTAGAGAGTTATTCTCCCACCAGTTTACCCCAGGCCCCACTATGCTCTATGGTCTTTCCTACTCTGTGGAACTATCAGCTATCCTTTCATTTGAGCTTTTGCTTTCCTATATCTGCTGTTTACTCACGTGTATGACTTTGCCGGCCCCAGGAGGTGTTTAAATTTGTTACCATTTTTTAACTGGAAAATTAAGTGGACTTACATTTGTTATCATTACTGATATATTTTAATTCCTGTCTGCCAGTCTTTGGTGCTCTCTCTTTGTCCCACAAGATTGGTTTTTTCTCTCTTTTCTTGTCTTCTTTTGGATTGATTGAGTGTTGTCTCACTCCACTTTTTCCTTCCTGTACCACTCTGAAAATTATACTGTTTTTTATCAGTCTAAAAAACTGATCATAAAACTTTAGTGGTTAACCTAGTAATTGTGACTTTAACTCACCGAATTCTAAGGTGATCAATATCTTTATTCTGAACAACACCCTTCCCTTTTCTGCCCTGCGCCCGCTTGTATGTTAGTGGTTTTATATATTTTAAGTCTATATATTTCTTTTCTTTTAGAATCTCATAAAGCATTACTTCTTTTATGCTTCTGTAGAGTCAATACTTGTACTGATTTATCATTTTCAGAAAATATTCACCATTTTCTGTCTTCTTCATTCTCTCTTATAGTTTGGAATCTTATATCTTTTATCTTCTTGTATCCTCTCAATTCCTTCTTCTAGCTCCTTTTATATGTCTTACATCTCTGATCAATTTCCTTGACTTGAGCTATAGTCTTTAAATTTCCTTTAATGAACATCTGCCCAAGGTAATTTTTTTTTTTTTCTGATTTTATTTATCTTTTCGCCTCTCATCTGAGTGTTCTTTTTCCCTTCTCTTCCCTGCTTTTACTTTGGAAAGTATACATTACATTTCTTCTTCCCATCCCCACTCTTATTTCCCTTAAAGTTATAATTAAAATTATCATATGCATGCTTAGCTTTAAAAAACTTTTTAAAACAGTTTGTTTGTTTATTGCACTGGGTCCTCGTTGCTGCATGCAGCCTTTCTCTAATTGCAGAGTGGAGGCCTCTCTCTGGCTGTGGTGTGTGGGCTCCTCTGGTTGCGGTGTGTGGGCCTTGCGTTGTGGTGGCTTCTCTTGTTGCGGAGCTTGGGCTTTAGGGCTTCAGCAGTTGCTGCATGTGGGTTCAGTAATTGTGGTGCACAGGCTTAGTTGCCCTAAAGCACATGGGATCTTCCTAAACCAGGGATAGAATCGATGTCCTCTGCATTGCAAGGCAGATTCTTAACCACTGGACCACCAGGGAAGCCCCTAAAATCTCTTTAGAAATTCTTCAAAATAGATATTCTACCAAACAACACAAGGACATTAAACTCCTTTAAGATAATCATATTATTGCTATCCAATATTTTAGTTTCGAGTCATTCATAATGTCCCCCTTCCATTAATCTTAAAAAAATTTAGATATCATGGTTATCTACAGATTGACTATTGTCTCTATTATCGTCTTTGCTCATCATTGTTCATCTTACTTTTTTCTGTGTTTAATTTACTTTACATTGAAATATATTATTGTTATTTAATATTTTCTTTCAGGGAGCCTTGAACTGGGTATTCTTTTCTCTGTATAGATATGTCTATATTTTACTCCCATTTTTAAATACTCGTGTTTATCCTTGTGCTGGGTCTTCTTTGCTGCGTGGACTTCTCTCCAGTTGCGGAGAGTGAGGGCTGCTCTGGCTGCAGTGTGTGGGCTGCTCACTGTGGTGACTTCTCTTGTTGTGCAACACAGGCTGTAGGGTGCGTGGGCTCAGTGGTTGTGACTCCGGGGCTCTAGAGCACAGGCTCAGTAGTTGTGGTACGTGGGCTTAGCAGCTCCACAGCATGTGGGATCTTCTCGGATTAGGTTTGAACTCATGTCTTCTGCATTGATAGATTCTTTACCACTGAGCCACCAGGGAAGCCCTCACCCACGTTTCTGAGCAATAATTTAGTTAGATGTAGAATATTAGTTTGACACATTTATTTTTTTACCACCTGAGTATGTTATTCCATTATCTTCTTGCTTCTGCGTCACTGATGAAAATTCTGGTCCTGATGTAATTGCCATTATTAGGTTGGTAACCTCTTTTTTCTATCTGATTGCTTCATGATTTTCTCTTTGGCCCTTGGGTGTGTGTTGTTCTTTTGAATCCTGCTTGGAACTTGTGATGATTGAAATAAACATCACAAGTAGCACTTTAATTCTGTCAAATTCTTAGTAATTGTCTTTTTAATGTTTCCTCGTCTACATCTTTCTCCTGGAACTCCAATTAAAAGTATATCTTATTTTGTCAACATGCTCTCCATGTCTTGTAACCTCTCTTTTACATTTTTCTATTTCTTTTTTTCTTTCTTTACTATATTATAAGTACTTTCTTTCCATCTTCCATGATACAGATTCTCTTTTTAGCTATATCTAATATTTAACGTAACACTGTCTTTTTCATTTTAAAATTTCTACTTAGTTCTTTTTTCTTTCCAAAGCTGTCATTTCTTTTCTCATAGAGGCTTGTTCTTTTATTATAGTTTTTATTTCTTCTTTTATGTTAAAAATACCTTTAAACATACTTAGTTTATAGTTCCATCAAATTATTCTCTTTTTTTTTTCTGTGCTGGGTCTTCATTGCTTTGGGCAAACTTTCACTAGTTGTGGTGAGCAAGGGGCTACTCTTGGTTGTGGTCCATCAGATTATTCTATTACCGTTAGTTCTTGAGGTGCTAATTCTTCTGCTTCCTATGCATGCGGCCTCTCTGAGTGGTTTGTTTCTTTGTCTGGTTTGTTCAGCAGGACTTGTTTATTCTGAGAGAGCCTTATATGAGTCTGGGCTATGAAAATATTTCTCGGGGGCATTTTTGTCCTGGCTATATTTTTACGGTAATTTATCAGCTCTGGATTCTTGCACAGTTTAAACAGTGTAGATCTGGGTCACACACTTGTACATGTCACAGGCTTGATGTTTTATTTTTTCATGAGATATATATAATCTTTTCACCTTGAGACTAGGACAGAATATACTCTGAGTTACTAGGGAGTGGTAATAGTGTGTCTGGTCCTACACTCATGTGGAGGGAGGTTTTCAAGAATTTTGACTGTATGTAGTTATGTTGGTTCCAGTCCCCTATCTTGCTTGGGTGTAGGCTACATCACTTCTCACCTGAACATTAACATCCCAGCCCTAGGCCCCCATGCAGCAGAATACAGATGCAGCCCTCCTCTGGGTAGTTTTGCAGCATTTGCTCTCAAGCCTCCTGCTTTGGGCTTTCTCTCTTCATTTGTGGCCTGTATTTTTAAAAAGTTATATTTTATAGGTCTGTGAGGTATATTCTCAAGATGATCACATTGCTGCTGCTGCTGCTGCTGCTAAGTCGCTTCAGTTGTGTCCGACTCTGTGTGACCCCATAGACAGCAGCCCAGCAGGCTCCCCTGTCCCTGGGATTCTCCAGGCAAGAACACTGGAGTGGGTTGCCATTTCCTTCTCCAATGCATGAAAGTGAAAAGTCAAGGTGAAGTCGCTCAGTCGTGTGCGACTCTTAGCGACCGCATGGACTGCAGCCTACCAGGCTCCTCCATCCATGGGATTTTCCAGGCAAGAGTACTGGAGTGGGGTGCCATTGCCTTCTCTGATGATCACATTAGATTATATTTTTATGTATGTTTGGAACTGAAAGAAGACCTAGGTGATGTTTATATGATGTTTTAAAATATATTAATTTATTTATAAACTTTTTTATTGGCTACCTATTATGGGCTTTTTTTTATTTTAATTAGAGGATAATCGCTTTACAATGTTGTGTTGGTCTCTGCTGTACAACAATGGGAATCAGCCATAAGTATACATATGTCCCCTCCCTCTTGAACCTTCCTCCCACTACCTACCCCATTCCCCCCGCCCCCCCCCAGGTTGTCACAGAGTCCTGGGTTGACCTCCCTGTGCTCTACAGTAACTTCCCATCAGCTATCTGTTTTACATAAGTTAATGTATATGTCTCGATGCTACTCTCTCAATATGTCCCTCCCTCTTCTTCCCCTGGTGCTGGGGCACAGTACTAAACAAAACAGGGTCTTTGTCCCTATACAGTTTACATTCTCAAGAGGAAGACAAAACAAAGAATAAATAAAAGTATGATGTCAGAGGGGGCTATGAGCAAAGTCAAAGCAGGCTAAAGAGAGAGGGACTGGGTTGGTAGGGTGTGCTACATTTAGGGCAGCAGAGGAAGCCTCTGTGAGGGGGTGATGTTAGAGCCGAGGTTCACATGAAGTGATGCAGAGCCATGCTGACATCTGAGGTGTCAGTCTGGGTCCTCCAAGAAGCAGACACCAGTGCAGGATTAGCCACACAAGAGATTTATTAAGGCAACGCCTGTGAACAAGACAGGTATCCAGTACAAAATGCAGGTGTGGGTCTCCTTTAGCAAAAATGACATATTACAGATTTCAAGTCAGGTACAGCAAAGCCTTCAGTCAAGTGCAGGGCCTTTCTGAGTGCTCTGCTCTGACTAGGAAGGGAAACAGGGAGGGAGCTGGTCGGAGCCTGGGAGAGCTGTCAGATTGTGACTTGAGTCTGAGCCCAGGTGAAGAGGAGAGGGGAGGGCAGAGGCTGAGGGGAAGCATCCTGGAATTCTGTGCTGCTCTAAGAGAGTTTGGAAATGTTGTTGAAAGGCCCTTGAGCCAAAGGCCCCGTTAGGTGAATTTTTCATCTCCCAGGAATAGGCTTGTCTTGATCCTCTTGCCCCGCCCAGTCACTGACCAGGAGTAGCTTATGGAGGGCGTGGCTTTATCACACGTGCAGGGATGGATTTCAGAGCACGGTACCCATGACTCCCAGTCACTTACAGGTCTTTGTTGTGGCACAGGGGCTTTCTCTGGTAGCAGTGTGCAGGAGCTTTTCTAGTTGTGGAACACAGGCTCTAGGGTGCCTGGGCTCAGTAGTTGCAGTGTGCAGGTTTAGTTGCCCTGTGGCATGTGGGGTCTCAGTTCCTTGACCAGGGATCAAACCTGTGTCCCCTGTATTGGAAGGCAGATTCTTAACCACTGGACCCACTAGGGAAGTCCCCGTATTCTTTAAGCATCACTCTGGCTGTGGTCTGGAAATAGATTGCAGAACAGAAGTGGAAGCAGGGTAACGAATTAGGTCCATTGTAACTCCCCAAGAAAGAGGGGGTGGTGGCTTGGCTGCGAGTAGTCACGGTGGAGGTGGTGAGAAGTGGGGGATGTGGTAATTTGAAGGTAACTGTATAGTTTACTGACAGATTGGGTGAGCAATTAGAGGAAAAGAGGAGAGTCAAGAATGATCTCTCTTTTCTGTCTTTTTTGTTTGTCTATATCAACTAGATAACTACAGTTGTTATTTGCTGAGATGGGAACACTGTGTGAGGAGCTTGTCTGGAGATTACAGAAATGAAAATCTATTGTAGACCTCTGCTGTGTTTTAGAAGTCTCACGTTGTTTTGCAACTTGCTTTTTCATTTTTGTGGGCTTCTTTCCATTTCAATACAGATATATTGCCTCATTATATTTTGAGGGCTGCCCAGTATTTCTTGTCTGGATGTGTCTTTCTTGATTGAACTAGCTCCCTCAGGATGGACTTTGGGGTTATTTCCATTTTTTATTTATTTTTTTGGTGTGATTGTAAACCATGATGCTTAAAAATGATATTCTTTATCCCTTGCCACATAACAAGACACCCCAAAACTTAGTGGCTTAAACACAACAATATGTAACATGTCTCCGTATCTCTGGGTCAGGAGTCAAGAGCACAGCCTAGCTGAGCTCTCCAGTTCAAAATCTCTCTCCAGGCTGAAACCAAGGTGCAGGCTGGGGATACGGTGTGGAGGAATCTGCTTCTGAGTTGACTCAGCGGTTATGGGCTGGATTCAGTTGCTGATGGACTGTTGGCCCGAGAGCCTTCATTCCTCACTGGCTGTTGACTCTCAGAGGGAGAACTCACAGTATGGCAGTTGACTTCATCAAAATGGACAGATGAGAGGGTGGAAGAATTTGTAAGCACGACAAAAATCACAGTCTTTAAAATTTCAGAAACGCACCCCATCCCTTTTGCTGTATTCTGTTCACTAGAAGTCAATCACTAGGTCCCTCACTCAGGCAGAGAGGATTACTCGAGTGCCATGGATACCTGAGGGCTTCCCAGGTAGCGCTAATGGTAAAGAAGCTGCCTGCCAATGCAGGAGCATGAGACGCGGGTTCGATCCCTGGGTCAGTAAGATCCCCTGGAGGAGAGCAGGAGACTGAGATCATTGAAGGCCATCTTAGAGGTGTGCCTATCACTATAGCCTTGTATAGTTGTCTTTTGATAGGTTATTAAAGGTGGATTTGCTGAAGGAAAGCATTAGTCGCTGAGTTGTGTCCAACTCTTTGCAACCCCATGGACTGTACTTGTTTGCTGGCTTGAATGAGCTTTTTGCAGCCAGCTTTGGTGAGAGAGGTGAAAAAGCAATTCATTGGGAGGGTAGATCGGGCAGATGAGAAATAGGAAACACCACTTGAATCATTTCTAAATCCTCTGTCCTCAGGAGTTTCTGGTGGAGGAATAATGAGGTGTAGGTTTATTTCGTCATTAGAAAGAATCTTTACTTAAAAGGACCCTCTTGTTTATTTGGATAGGGTTGGAGGAAATGAAAATTGCTTTATCTCCTTCCCACATACTTTTGGTGGTTTTATAAAATTATCCATAAGTACATCCTAAACCTAGATTATTATAAAGATGAAGCAAGAGTGTTCCAGGTATATGGCTGCCCTCAGGTCGGGTGCCCCAGCGGAAAGCTTAGGCTCTCTCTGCAGCTTAGGTCCCTTCCTAAGGGAAAATGCACACTGAGGTCCCTTCCTCCTGTGAGCAAGGTGGAGAAGGCTGCAGAGCTGCAGAGCTGGGCAGAGTGCGCGACCCCTGATGGTGCTGAGGGAACACATTGATGGGGTTCCTGTTTGTGGCTAGCTCCTTGGGTGGAGGAGGGACTGGAATTCCCCGTGTTCTGTCCCGACTTTCCACTTTCAGGTCCCTGCGTGGCCCCCATGAGCCCCGAGGCCCTTCTTGAATGTAGATCAGTTTAGCGTGCTAGCTCTCAGGGCAGCAGCTCCGTCTCTGCTTGTGATGCTAGCTTGGAAAACTTCTTAAACTGGGCATCTCCAGGGCCAAGGCCAGGCCTCCTCAATGTCTGGGCCCTAGTGTGAGCCCGATGCTGCAGGAGCCAATCTGGAGCGGCTTCACTTGCCAGAGACACCGGCCCCCCCCACCGGCAAAGCGCCCCACCCAGACCCTCCCCCATCAGCTCTCACCCAGGGGCCTGTGCAGGTCTTGCTCACATTTCACAAGATGATTCTGCTAGATGAGAAAAACATGCGCTTGAATCCTGACGGTGAGCCCAGCCGTGTGGATTGCACTCCCTGCAGAAATGAGAACTGAGTGCAATGACCTTTCAAACGGAAATAAATTAGGGCTCCTT
The DNA here is from genome assembly GCF_001704415.2 of Capra hircus. Classification (NCBI taxonomy): domain Eukaryota; kingdom Metazoa; phylum Chordata; class Mammalia; order Artiodactyla; family Bovidae; genus Capra; species Capra hircus. The sequence continues at coordinate 16,757,924 of NC_030815.1, forward strand.
GGCCATCCTTGCCCTGCTCTGTCAGGTTTTGTCTTTTTCTAGAAACCAAGCTGGGTTAGGGCAAATTAAGGGAGAGGAAATAAGGCCCAGCTCATTGCATAATCACCCTCAACTTCTAGGATGTGGGGCCAGCCATCTTGTGATTTCAAGTATAAATATTTGCAAACGGTTTCTGTCTTAATCAGTTGTGTAAAAATCTGCATTTAAGATATGCCAAGGTGGCTGTTAGATGTGTTTCCTTTTTTAATGGGGTCGTCTTCTTTCTATGGAACTTTGTTTTTCAGTTGTCATCTATATTAAAGCTTTTGTTTTTGTTTTGTTTTTAATTGACTGACAATTGGTGGGAGAAATGTTTGTGGCTATGCTTATCGGAGTTTTTATAGATTCCTATATCATTTTCTTCCAAAAGGAACCTGAGTCATTTAAACTGTTTAAACTCATGTAGTTGCTTTTGGCTTTTTTTCTCCTTAAGAATAAAATGTAGTTTAAAGAAAACAGAATGCAGTTTAGATAGTATTAAACACCTGCTTTGGTCTCTTGAGTGGTAGGTGGTTGCTGTTTTTCTAGGAGTGGTGACTGTGTTTCTGCTTTTCCTCTTTTTTCTTCGAACAAATAGAGGAAATCTCTAATGGAGGCTTTCTCAACAAGACATACTGATGAATGTAGAATCTTAAATGAAAAAGAAGTCAGTGGATGTGGCTTCTTGGCCTCTGTGCTTGGACCAAAAATAAAGCGAGCCCTCACCACAGGCGTTTGGCACAAGGCTGTTGTTTTCCACCAGTTTGCTTGAGTAGCACACTTCTCCGGGCAAAAATTCCCCAGCCTTTGGAGATTTTTCAGGGCCTCCCACCAACTTTGTTTCATTGTTTTTGAGAAAAGTGGTGTCACCCTCATTTGTCATTAAAGAATAGTGTGGGAAAAATAAATAAACCGACCCAAAGAATAAAACAGGAAAAACAAAAACCACCCTCCTCTAAATGAATGAAAAAATTTACACCCATCACCCTTTTGTGGAGTAGCTCTTTCCATGCAAGTTGGTTTAGAAACTACAAGATTTTTTTTTTCTTTTGTTTTTTTGGGGGGAGTGGGTGGTTGTCTTCTATTTTTAGCATTATTGGCAAGTCTTATCTGCTTACATAAGAAAATAAAAATTAAGATTTTGGTATTAAAACAGCACCTCTGGACTCAGGGTGAGTTTTTCTGGCACTGCCCTGAGAGAGCTTGATTTCCTGTCATAAGATAGTAGGCATAAATGTCCAATCAACACAGGCTTTCTGGCTGGCTTCTCTGAAGAAGCCTCCTAAACTGGGCTATTGCCCTCCTGAAAGACTCCTCTGCCTAGTGGCAGGAGGGAGGTGTCAGAGCACCGGACTTGACCAGAAATTTCCTGCTGTTCCTCACTCCCAGGACTGGCCAAGGTGGGTCAGACTCTTGAAGAACCACTACCTTACTGACTGCCTACTGTGTGCCAGACCTGCTGTGGACCTCATCTCCTGTCTTATTCCATCACTTTTTTATATTTTTCTATAATTTGGTCCTGTATAAGACGTCATTTAGGGGAAAAAAAGACTATGTTGCTTTAAAGAAAAAAAAAGAACCACAGGGGAATTAAAGAAAAATTGTAATATATAATATACATGTATATATATATATGATTATACATAAAATATATGCATGTGTGTATATATACTGTTGTCTGTTGTTTAGTCACCAAGTCATGTCTGACTCTTTTGAGACCCCAGGGACTACAGCCTGCCAGGCTCCTCTGTCCATGGGATTTCCAAGCAAGAATACTGGAGTGGGTCGCCATTTCCTTCTCCAGGGGATCTTCCCAACCCAGGGATCACATCTGTGTCTTCTGCATTGACAGGTGGATTTTTTACCTCTGAGCCACCAGGGAAGCCCCAATATATGCATATATATAGATGGATAGATAGATTATATTATAGATTATATAATATTTATATTATATAAATAGAAAAGGAATATGTGTGTATATATATATATATGCATATATATATAGGCCTCCCAGGAGATATCAGAGACAAAGGTTCAATCCCTGGGTCAGGAAGATCCCCTGGAGAAGAAAATAGCAACACACTCCAGTATTCTTGCCTAGAGAATCCAATGGACAGCGGAGCCTGGTGGGCTAAAAGAGTCAGACATAACTGAAGCGACTTAGCATACACGCACACTGCTAAGTTAGGAACAGTGACCCATCTCCTGCACTGGCAAGTGGATTCTTTACTGCTGAGCCACCAGGGAAGCCCCAGTATATATGTATATAGCTTCAGTTGAAGTGTTGAGAGTTATACTGAGGTTGGGGGCAGTTTTGAAGGGCAGCCAGGTATCACATTTGGGTAAACATTTAAGAGATTTGTGGCTTAGTGGAAAGAGCACTGGCACCAAGGTTCAGACTTTGTTTCAGCTCCAATCTGTCCTAAGTGTGGGCCTCACCTCATTTTTCTGGGGATTAGGTGTGTGTGTTTCTGGTTTTGTGTTGAGTACATTCAGAGGATGAATTAAGTGATTTTCTCAGGCTCTTCCTGCTGTGAAACCCTCCCCACAATGATCTTGCTCCCAGGCCTGCCCAGCATATCCATAGTGCATGGATGATAGGATCTTGGCTTGAGGAGAATGGGTTTAAGGTGTTCAGGATGATACACGGAGACAGGTTAGGGGCCAGGATGCCTGCTGCCATGTCTCACTGTGAAGGGCTTTGAAGGGTGGATCTGGCAGAGGTGGAAGCTGGACATGGGCCCCAATGTCACAGAAGTAAAGTTTGCACTGAAGAAGGTGATGTGATCTGTTTTCTTCTTATATACATATATATTAAAAAAAAAAATTCTCCAAGCTGATTTCCCTTCTCTATTCCCCATAATTTTTTCTTTGAGGTATATTTTTTAAGCTTATTTTCTTCATTCATACATTTATTTAATATCTATTTGAGTGTCTTTTTGGTTTGGACACAATGCCAGAAGTTAGAGCTCTAACTGTAAAACAAAAATGAATGGACTTCATGCCCTCATGGATCTCACAGCTTAATTAAAATCAAGAAATTATTTCAGTAATACTAAATGCCAGAATAGATGGAACTATATCAAAGTTTTGAGTGACTATAGGTTAGAAATCTAGCAAGTGGAACCAAAATGTCATAAATTTTTTAGCTAAGCAAAAATGTATAACTTCTCTAAAATATATATTATATTATACATACTATTTATTTATATATGTGTACAAAGCCTTTCTATTACACTTGATAAAGGCTTGAGAAAGAACAATGATAAAACAGACAGAGAAATTGGAAAACAAACTAAATGAAATGGGAGCACTTCTTATAAAATAGAAAAAGGGAAACAAACTTGATAAAAGACCATCATGTAATCCAGTTGTTTTTTATTTTTTTCTTTTTCTTTCTTTCTTTCTTTATTTTAATTGGAGACTAATTACTTTACAATATTGTAGTGGTTTTGCCATACATTGACATGATCCAGTTGTTTTTAAACATGGCTGCTTATTAGGATCATATCTGGTGCTTTGGAGAAAAACAATTCCGGGGCATTAAACTTATTTTTTAAACAAAATACAGAGGTTAGGGTTAGAGGCCTCTGTAGCATCATGCAAAGATGGATGCAAAGATCTACCGTGAGTTGTGAAACATTCTTTTAAGGCTGGGCATCCTTCCAAAGGAGCTGACTTTTCAGTGGATGCTGGAAAATGAAAATGTGAATGCTGTTTAGATTGGCCTGGGGAACCGCAGCTCTAGTGGCTGCTGCTGATCTTTGCATGAAGTATCTCTGATTTCTGAGAAGGTTTCTTTTGTTGATCATCGTTTCCTCGTGATTCTGGGAGTGTGGCCCTCTCAGCTGGAGAAGGGACTGTTGTATCTGTGCAGCATTTGATTAGAAATGATCTAGATGTGCCATTCAGCCACACAGCTTCCTGTTCGTGCTGGGTCAGCACGGGTCCTCGTGCTGCGATGCAGGCTAGGGTGGGATCCCCGGGCTCCGGGGGGAGAGATGGGCCAGATGTGTGAGCACAGAGATGCACCACAGTGTGAGGTTACTGCATGAGTGTGAGAGAGCTGGGTACAAGATGCAGGTGTCACTGGCAAAGATGGTAAGCCATTCTGTCTCTTTCCTTCCTCTTTTCTCTACCTCTTTCTCTTTCCTCTGCCTCTCTCTCTGTCCTACCAGTTGAAGTTAACCCAGGGAGACACTTGAGGCTATGAGGCTGGGCAAAGGAGAGGCCTTATCTGGGTGACTCTGAGGCCTTCTCTTATCATGGTTTAGATTCCATGTTTAGATTCTATGGTCAGAAGGCTGGCTGTCCCCTGTTTCTGGACAGTAGCCACCTGCAACCTGGGACTGTCAAGCCTTGAGCTCACTGACTGTTGTGGAAGTTGTGGAATGTCTAGAGACACCTCACAGACGAAGGGCTCCTCCCTCTCTGCCTGTGGCGGAACAGTGACTGGGAGAGATGCTTCCCGTGATGGTCTCTGTTGTCTGAGCCAACGCTTAGGGAGACTATGCCTGCCTGGTGTGGAGACACAGAGCTTCTGCAGATACGTAAGTTATGATGTCTTAAGCAGGACTATCCTTGGATTAATACACCAAAGCTCTGCTAGAAAACAGCCAAGTTTACATAGGCAAGCTTCATCAAGAGGCTTTTTAGTTCCTCTTCACTTTTTGCTGTAAGGGTGGTGTCATCTGCATATCTGAGGTTATTGATATTTCTCCCGGCTATCTTGATTCCAGATTGTGCTTCTTCCAGCTCAGCGTTTCTCATGATGTACTCTGCATAGAAGTTAAATAAGCAGGGTGACAATATACAGCCTTGACATACTCCTTTTCCTATTTGGAACCAGTCTGTTGTTCCATGTCCAGTTTCTAACTGTTGCTTCCTGACCTGCATATAGGTTTCTCAAGAGGCAGGTCAGGTGGTCTGGTATTCTCATCTCTTTCAGAATTTTCCACAGTTTATTGTGATCCACACAGTCAAAGGCTTTGGCATAGTCAGTAAAGCAGAAATAGATGTTTTTCTGGAACTCTCTTGCTTTTCCCATGATCCAGGGATGTTGGCAGTTTGATCTCTGGTTCCTCTGCCTTTTCTAAAACTAGCTTGAACATCTGGAGGTTCACGGTTCATGTATTGCTGAAGCCTGGCTTGGAGAATTTTGAGCATTACTTTACTAGCATGTGAAATGAGTGCAATTGTGCGGTAGTTTGAGCATTCTTTGGCATTGCCTTTCTTTGGGATTGGAACAAAGACTTACCTCTTCCAAGGCCCTCCTGAAACAAATAATGCCAGTCTTCTCTAAATGGTTTCTGAAAAACTGATAGAAACAACAACAGATCAGCCTTATTCTTTATAGAAGCCAGACTGGAGGACATAGCTCTAGGTCTGTTAGTGAAATTTGCTTGTTAAATCTAAACCCTAAGTTTACCCACCTTTTCCCAGGCAGTGCTGGAGACATGGGCTTCCTCCATTCAAAAAGCTGAAGCAGCAAATAGCACACTCCCTGAGGGCAGGCACCTCTCTGGAGGCAGACTGAGCCCACTGAGCATGTCCAGTTGATTCTCCTTACATTTATCAATGACAGGAATCAATCCCTCCACTTCCCCTGGGGTAACATTAATAAAAGGACAGAGAAAGGCCAGTTGTTTCCTTAGGGAAAATTCTTCCTAATAAAACCCAGGAATGGGGACATGAAGGTGTCCTTCAGACTCCAAGATTTTATACCTTTTGAAGTTCAGGTTTTATGGAGAGGACGTCAAAGGACAGCCTGGTTATGCTTCGGACCCCTATTGGTCAGGAAGCCACTTGAAACTGGATGCTATGAGAAATCTGGGTTAATAAATATAACATTTGAAATCTGTCTCTCTTTACTCACACTGTCTCACTTATCTCCCAAACACGTGGTGATATTCAGTTCAGTTTAGTCACTCAGTCCTGTCTGACTCTCTGCAACCCCACCATCTGCAGCATACCAGGCCTCCCTGTCCATCACCAACTCCCGGGGTTTACTCAAACTCATGTCCGTTGAGTCAGTGATGCCATCCCACCATCTCATCCTCTGTTACCCCCTTCTCCTCTCGACTTCAGTCTTCCCCAACATTAGGGTCTTTTCAAATGAGTCAGGTCTTCCCACCAGGGGGCCAAAGTTTTAGAGTTTCAGCTTCAGCATCAGTTCTTCCAATGAGTATTCAGGACTGATTTCCTTTAGGATGGATTGGTTGGATCTCCTTGCAGTCCAAGGGACTCTCAAGAGTCTTCTCCAACACCACAGTTCAAAAGCATCAATTCTTCGGCGCTTGGCTTTCTTGACAGTCCAACTCTCACATCCATACATGACCACTGGAAAAACCATAGCCTTGACTAGACGGACATTTGTTGGCAAAGTAATGTCTCTGCTTTTTAATATGCTGTCTATGTTGGTCATAACTTTTCTTCCAAGGAGTAAGCGTCTTTTAATTTCATGGCTGCAGTGATTTTGATGATATTGGTGTTAGTACAAAGACGTAGTGTGTAGCCCAGGGAAGTAACTTGTTAAGGGGCAGAGTCTGAACTGAAGCTTATGTCTTTCTGAAGGCAGAGCTCTGTCCAGTTTTCCAGGTGACCACATTGTTTACAATTCCTTGTTTGATTTGGTTTTATTTCAAGCCTCTCTTTTAGTTGTGGATGTGTTCAAGAACACAGAGGATAGCATCATGTAAACGATGGAGTGTTTACCTCTCAAGCACCTTGGAGTTATGCTCCTGTCCATCTGTTTCACCTGTTGTTGTTCAGTCCCTCAGTCGTGTCTGACTCCTTGCAACCCTATGGACGGCTACACACCAAGCTTCCCTGTCCTTCACCATCTCCTGGAGTTTGCTCAAACTCATATCCATTGAGTTGCTGATGCAACCATCTCACCCTCTGTCCCCCCCTTCTCCTCCTGCCCTCCATCTTTCCCAGCATCAAGGTCTTTTCTAATGAGTCAGTTTCATCTACTCGAATTGAAAAGCTCGCTGGTGGTTTGTCTTTTGTCTCTTGAGAGTTTCTCGGGATGCAGCCTAAATCCTCGAGTGGGATCCCTGTGTTTGATAAGAGGGGTAACTTCCTAATCAGTTGGTAAAGTTATTCTGTTATCAGCACACAGAGAGCATAGCTGAGTTAAATCCTAATGTGTTATATTAAATGTAAAGCATTTAAAATTTTTAAATGAAAAATTTTATATTTCATTCCAAAAAAGTGTTTGGGAGATTGATGGGAGGGCGTGGGACATGTAATTTGTCCTGTTATATCAAAATGCATGAAATAATATTGCACTAGGTTTTATTACATGCAAAAATACTGGAACTCTTTCACAATATTAAGTGGGTTATAAATATTGGGGAATCTTGACTCATTGTCAAATCATTTAAATTAATATTATTTCCTTTTGTCTGAGAATTACAAGTCCATGCAAATGAAGCCAGAAGGAGGCATTTGATTTCTTACTTTCATCCTTCCATTGCTACCCCTTCCCCTTACTCATAAACACATAGTATTAATCTAAGTGTTTGATAGTGAGTCAGTATTCCCCAATATTTATAACCCACTTAGCTTAACTGAATCATTTTCCATTACTCATATCATTTCTTGGTGTTCTGCTGGAATTGGTATTTCCCTTTGTTACCGGTCACCGTGTCAACAGGGCTTCCCCGGTGGCCCAGCGGTAAAGAATCTGCCTGTAGTGCAGGAGCCCGTGGATACAGTCCCTGGGTCAGGAAGATCCCCTGGAGGAGGGCATGGCAACCCACTCCAGTACTCTTGTCTGGGAAATCCCATGGGCAGAAGAGCCTGGCAGGCTACAGTCCATAGGGTCGCAAAGAGTTGAACATAACTGAAGCAGGCACGCACACACCCTGTCAATAACAATATAATGATTTTCCATGGAAGAAGTGCTTCCGCATGAGCTATTGCTTTTGATTCTCACAGCAAAGCAATAATGAAAACCTTGAGAGGTAAGCACCATTATTTTTTAAGAAGACAGAACTGAGGCGCATAAAGGGTGCCTTATTCAAAGATATAGCCATCAGAGTCATTGCCAGGTCCTGACTGCACACCGCAAAGGTTCAAGAAATATGTGTCCCTGGGGGTGGAGCATAGCGCTAGGTCCGTGTTTCTCCCATCCTCTTCCATAACCCCTTAGATGACTCCAGAGGTTCCTCTGGCTTTTTTGTTGTTGTTGAACTACTTAACTGTTTAAGAGGCAGTCTTTTTCATTGTTTTTTAAATTTGGTAGCTTATTTATTCATTTCTTGTTGGCTGTGCTGGGTCTTTGTTACTGCGCTTGGCTTTTCAATAGCTGCAGCGAGCGGGGGCTGCTCTAGCTGTGCACGAGCTTCTCATTGTGATGGCTTCTCTTGCTGCAGAGCAGGGGCTCTAGGTCTTCTTAATTAGGGTGAAGAGTTTTGGAGTCAGCTTGGCTACCTACTGTTCCCATGACCTGGGACAAGTTTTAATCTCACTGTGTCTGAAGTTTCTCTAAGTATAACCTGGAGATAGTAATACCCAATTGATAATTTTCTACTTAAATAAATAGTAAAATAAATGTTAGTTATTTGACTATTATATAATAAGATTGAGTAGAATTTTAACCATTGTAATATTCCAATTGGCTGTTTGCTTTCTCAAGAATCTGACTTGCTATTAAAACTTGTATCAGGAGGGAGGCTCAAGAGGGAGGGGCCATTTATAGCTGATTCATGTTGTACAGCAGAAGGGAACACAACATTGTAAAGCAATTATACTCCAAAAAAAATTTTTTTAATGGTACAAACTTTCAGTTATAAGATAAAGCATATAATATACAGCCTGATAAATATAATTGACGCAGCTGTGTGTTATATGTGAAAATTAAAAGAGTAAATATTGAGTTCTTACCACAATGAAATATATATTTTTCTTTTATTTTGTATCTGAGGGGATGGATGTTCACTAAGCTTATTGTGGTAATTATTTCATAATGTATATAAGTCAAATCAGTACATCGCATACCTTAAACTTACACAGTGCTGTATGTCAACTGTATCTCAATAAAATTGGAATAAAAAGACTTAGCATCATAATATGATTCAAAGGATGGTGATGATGATAGCAGCAACCATGTTACTCACTGCCTTCTGTGTTCCAAACATTTAACAAATATACCCTCTGGAATTCCCACAGCAACTTTACAGATGGCTGTGTTCTTAGCCCTGGGCTATATTACCTCCAAATTTTGCCAACCATTGCTGTCAATTCTACCCAACCTTCCCCCCTGCCCCCACCAGCTTAAAATAGTACCCTTTTGAAAATTTAAAATATGTTTTCCAATTTCCAGTCTTCTAGCCCATTGTGTGTTCTCTGCCGCCTTCAAAGGTCTCTTGCAGTGCTTCCAGACATCATACATAAATTCCCATAGTGCCAGGGGTAAAAATTTTCCAGACCCTGAGACTCAAATTCACTTAGACTGGCTAAAACTAAGTAAGTCTGTTAATAGTTACAGAAACCAACTTCCTTGAATTTGAACATTTTTTCCTTTAAAGCAAGACTTTTCCAAGAAAGAATTGGCATATCCTGTCTCAAAGAGAAAGAAGGAAATGGTAATTGACAATGACCTTTATCCCAGTATCCGATGGAGTTTCTCACTGGCATCGTCCCAGCTGGTATACACCTGCACTTTGAAAAGTAAAAAAAAACATTTTTTACTTGCTGTAATTTTTTATTTCACCTGTTAAATTAGCTGTAGCTGCAATTACCACCTCATTCTCCATTTCTCTACAACCATCTGCCTAGGTATTGTGGTCCCAACAAATCATGATTTTTTTTTTTAACTATAGGTGAAAGATTTGGGAATAGAGAGCAAGTGGATTGCTAACTTGGAGAGGTTTTTTTTCTTTTAAAAATTATTAAAATAACTAGGTTGCACTTCATAAATATTAAATGTGTCAACTGCACATTTATCTTACAATAATTTTACTTTCATTGTTTATTTTTGGAACTACGATAAGAGTGGATCAACCCTGTGCAAGGTGGAACCAAAGATTTGCCATCTCCCTCATTACTGGGAATCTGAACCCGTCTCTGCTGGGCTCAGGAAGGCCTTTATTTAAGAGAACTTTATTCTGTTTAAGAAGAAATATTTTTAAGTCTGTCTTTTCTTCAGCACGGTGTGAGTATATGGTAAATTGCATATCTGCAAGCCAAGCTGCGTCAGTTGTGTCCAACTCTTGTGACCTTATGGACTGTAGCCACCAGGCTCCTCTGTCCATGGGATTCTCCAGGCCACGTTGCTTCTTTACCACTAGCTCCACCTGGGAAGCCCATATGGTCAATTAAACCACACCAAGTAAGTCCCACACTATCTATCCTTCCATTCTTTTCAGTCTTTCTTCCCACTAAATGTCCTCTTCTGAATGGTGATGTTTCCGAGTCTGTGAAGTGGAGGATTCTTACGGTCTCTGCTATAAAACCTGTGCATTGACCTATCACTGCTGTTGCTGCCGCTGCAATATACAAGCTTGCATGCAATGTTTTTATCTTTCGAAGACTTACTCATATTCTTAATGCTAGACTGCCCACACTGGTGACTGAAATATGCAAATAAGCAATGAGGAAGCAACTTGAATGAACACTGAAGAGCTAGAAATTAATGGGGAGTGATGGTCGTGTGACAGACTTCTGTAGGGCTACACCTGTTTGTGCGGACTTGATCTGTGTTCAGAAATAATCTGGGCATTTTAAAGCTCTGAAGTCATACATGCCTTTGAAGATGTAAATGGGGCAGCACTGTTTCTCCCAACTAGTCTAAAATGCAACAATATGGCGGCTCAAAGATAAGGAGATAGATTAGTTGGATCAAAAAAAAAAGCAAGATTGCTTCTTAGGCAGGAATCTCTCCAATCTGGGGACTGTTTTGTGAGCAAAGATAGCACCTAATGACTAGGCAGGAGTAAAACATTCCATAAAGGTCAATAGAGTCACATTTTTAGGTGCAGTCCTTCGATTGGAGCCTAAGAAGGTCAGATGATGTAGAAATTATTTGTGCGTGCATCCATGTGCACGCGCGCGCATACACACACATACATACATGCATTTCTCTAAAATAGAAACCTAATCTACTTTTATTCAGTATTTGAGGTACTAAAGGAGAGTTCCATGGACTATTCTAGCCCTAAAGAGAAAAAATATAGTGGAAAGGTAAGAAATCAGATGAGTCATTCTTTAATTTCAAAGAGCTGCAATTTTAGGTAACTCATGGGAAACGAGCAGCCCCTTTGAGAGAGAAGATGGACACATGTCTTGACCTCTCAGGAGAGGATGCCTCAGAACAGCCCAGCTGTTGGTAAAATCTGCCCTCCGTGTGCTGGCAGTGAACTTGCAGCTTCAGGTCAAATCCCCAAATGATGAAAGATAGGAGAAAAACTGGTTTGGTTTCATTTTTGTCGTTTCACTTTGATGCAAAGGGTTCTTCATTCACTGCCATTTATTCATTGATTCAGCAAACACTTAGTGAAGTTGGCTCCATTCCAGGCATCATCCTAGCTCCTGGGGGGCCCCACAAAGAAGATGGTACAGAAATTCCCTCATGTGAGGTCCTTCTGGGGCTCCCATGTTCCTAAGTCCTTCCTATAGTGAATTGCCCTGCCAGCTGGTCCTGTCAGAAGGAGTGCTTCATCCTACAGAGAAGACAGTAAGCTTCCTTCCCCTGGCTAATGTTGCTGTGGTCCCTCTGCTTTCCGTCCTGCCCAGCCTCTGTACTACCAATTTCTAGAGCTGCTAAAGAGGATGTGTCTCTCAGGAGTGGATGGGAGAGTTGTTTCATTTCTCCTTTCTTCTTGGCGAAGACTCTGATTTTTCAACTACTGAGTTAGAAGACATCAAGAGGAAAAGAAAAAGAAGAACTTTCCTTGCCAGTGTTGCTTAGTTACCTCGACAACATTTTCTTGCTGCCCAGCTGAATGCTCTCTGCATATTTTTATAGAACACATATTCTATTGCTCTATTGATCTATTTAGCAGAAAATATGGAGAACACATTGAGCTCCTGTCAATTCTGCCCTGTTTATTTGAATTTCCATTTTTCTCTTCATTGTCCTTTTCGTTCTTGACCTGAGTAATACTATACAGGAATCCCATCATAATTCATGTGGGGTCATTTAACTTTGTAGCTAAAAAGGCAAAAGCCCAAGATCTGACCTTAAAATTAGACAACAAACTGTGGACTTTTCAAAGGCAGGGCCCGGATTTTAATTAGCTCTGTGTCCTAGAAAAGGTTTATTGGTGGCATGAGCTGTTGGCTTCAGATATGTATTAAGTACCAGCATTGTAGTAGGTGTTAGTCATAACATAGAATTTGCTAAGTTTTTAGCCAGGGGGCAAAACTGGTGACTTGATCTTTTCTTTCTGGAGACCAGACAAAGACAGAGAAAAATGACTGTGTTGTTGCTTCTGCCACATTGTTTAGCCGAAGCAGCTTTCCTGCGTGCGGCCGTGGGAGCAGTAGAGAAGCCACAGTCCATCTGGTATTTACGAGAAGGTATTCACAGGGAACCTCCTGGATCCAGGGGCTGAGCTGTCCAAGTCAAGCCAGATCAAAAGACCTGGTCATTGTTACCATCTGTCAAGGCAATTGTATTCAAAACACTGAGTCTCTCTTCATTCTTTTTCTCAAACAGACACACTCAGCTGAAAATGAGATTTGTTTTTTTAATTGGAGTCTAGTTGCTTTAAGCAAAATGGCCTTAAAAGCAAACAAACAAAAACCCAGTATGTTTGAATACATACAATGTCTGTAATGTGTTATGAAAATAGATGTGATTTCTCTTGGTGAAAAAAATACTAGAAGTGTGATATTAAGATAATGTATAGTTTATAATCGAAAGACAGAGTAAATTGAAGTTAAGAGTTCAGTGGGAAAAAAAAGAAAACTAGGTTTATGAAGCAAACTCTCGACCAAACAAAACATGGAAGTGTATTAGCTCTCCCCTTTCCCAGCTGGCCCACCCAGTACTCTTTGAAGCATGTACTTCGGAGATTTTGTTAAAATGCAGGCGTAGATCTACTGGGTCTGGGGAGAGGCCTGAGAGTCTGCATTTCTAACAAGCCCTCTTAGTTAGATCAGACCTTGTTAGTTGAAGTGTCGTCCATGGACTTAGAGATTTGGCATTCCCCGGGAACTTGCTAGAAACATAAATTCTTAGGTGCCGGCCCAGACCTACTGGACCAGAAGCTGCATTTTAACAAGATCCCATGTTCACATTTAAGAGATGCTGCTCTATTTCATAAGCCTACAGTGTCCATTGTGGGTAAGGATCCTGATGGGGCTCTGTGTTAAAAGTCAGATTGGATGGATTTCTTGGTGCCTTTTAATTTCAAAACTCTTTTGGGCACTTGCCTCAGTAGAGCATCTGATCCTCAGATAAAGACATGGACAGGTGCCTCTTTGTTTGTTCAGTGACATGATGAATTTGTTTTTATCTTTCTTGGAGTGCCCTTGTCTTTAAAGATGGGGGCCCACTGACCAGCCTATCCCTGTTCCAGAAAACTTTAGACAAAAAGGTTTAACTGGAGGACTTCCCTGGTAGTCCAGTGGCTAAGAGCCTGTGCTCCCAAATGTAGGGGGCCTGGGTTCGATCCCTAGTCAGGGAACTAGATCCCATGTGCCACAGCTAAAGATCTCACATGCCACAACTAAGACCTGGCACTGCCAAATAAATATTTTAAAAAAAAGTTTGACCAGAAGAGACATCCTCACATCTGAATGATGTCAGAATGATGAACATGTTTGAAACAACACTAGGAGGTCAGAGTTTCTTCATCTGTAAAATGGCAATAAGAATACCACCTGTTCTAGCTTCCTTTATAGTCATGTTGTGAGAAGCTGGGAAATCTGTATCTGAAGGGCCTTTGAAAATAGAGATGGTCATGAGATTTAAAAACAACTTTAGTAAGGAAAAAAGTCATATGTATTTCAGTATTAGAGAGGTCTGGATTCAAAATTTAACCTTTACCATCTACTAATTTTATGATCTCTGCAAAATTATTTCATGTGGTTGAGTCTCAATTTCTTTTTCTATAAGATGACCATGAAACCACCTATCATGCAGTGCACATGTGCTAGGTTGCTTCAGTCCTGTCCAACTCTGTGACCTTATGGAGTGTAGCCCACCAGGCTTCTCTGTCCGTGGGAGTCTCCAGGAAAGAGCACTGGAGTGGGTTGCCATGCCCTCCTTCAGGGGATCTTTCTGACCCAGGAATCGAACCGGTGTTTCTCATGTCTCCTGCATCGGCTGGTGGGTTCTTTACCATTAGCACCACCCGGGAAGCCCCCTGTCATGGAGGTGAGGGTTAAAATGTAAATAATATATGTAAAAATCTGGTGCATAGTAGAGGTTAATCCATGGTAGCCAAGAGCAGCACATTAAATTACTTGGTTGAGAAATAATCCTCCAAAGATGATTTTTCCCTCAGTTAAGCCTATAACACTGGGGCAAGGGGAAAAAAAAGAGGTTAAAGGTTTGAATGGGGCTTCCCTGGTGGCTCAGTGGTAAAGAATACACCTGTTATGCAGGAGACCTGGATTCCATCCCTGAATTGGGAAGATCCCCTGGAGGAGAGCCTGGCTACCCACTCCAGTATTCTTGCCTGGAGAATCCCCATGGACAGAGGAGCCTGGCAGGCTACATCCACCGGGTAGCAAAGAGTCAAGACACAACTGAGAGGTTAATACGAAGGTTTACATAAACATTGATCTGGTTCAAGAGATTGACATCGTGAAGTTAGTTATGTGAGTATCAGTGGAAGAAAAATCCCCAACCTCTAACAAGGGTTTAATATTTATTTAAACCTTGGTGAGTACCATGCACTGAGGGCTTTGTGATATGGAGGATTTGCTGTGATTATTCTGTACATTCGCATGCTCTCAGAAGAGGCACCAGAGGGACGTGATGGTGTCCTCAACAGCCTGGTACGAAGGTAGTCTTCCACGCTGGTGTCTGTGCACAGACACTCCAGGGCATGGGGAAACAGCCGAATTAATGACAACGAGGGTCATGTAAGGTGATGAGAGAAGATTGCTTTGCGGACCGTGGGAATGGATGGTCCCCTCATTATCAGAATAACAGAACAGCAAGTCTTATTTACTGGAGCCGTGAGGGGGTGGCTGTTGGGTTCTTGCTGCTTTACTGTCAGCAATTAAGCATTTGCAATACAGAAGGACTATTGTCTCTTTTAAGAGGAAATAAAAGCCCTCATCCTCCTCTCTCTATCTTCCCAACCTCTAGCTCCTGGTTTTATTTTGAAAATGCTCTTTGAAGGCCTTTGGTTTTCTTGTTTCTTTTCAGGCAGATTCACCCTTTGGGAAGGTTGTTTTTTTTTTCCAGACGAGATTGCCCCCTTTCTTTCCCCAGAGTTTGCAGAGTTTTTGTGCTGATAACCTTCCTGGAGATGTTCTAAAGTGACCGGAAATGTGATTTCCCAGACAGCCAAAGGCAGGGTGCTATGTGACCCACTTTTCCACACAGGTCTCCTTGTGGGGAGTGTGTATACTCAAGGCCAAGTGATGAGGGAAAAAAACACCTCACTGATACACGGTCTGGCAGTGAAAAGCTAATAGGAAGAGGATGGGGTTTAGAGGGAGGAAGTAAGCAGACTGAGGCTTCAGCGAGTTGCTAGAGGAGGCCTTTAACTGAATAATCAACGCTTCTGAACCAAGACCAGAGTCTATGAGAGGGAAGCGGGGTGTCTTAGATGGTTTTGGGTTCTGTTTTTGTTTTGCTTGAATAACTTAAGTTTGAATGCATCACCAAACCCTGTTCAAGTATGGCCTACCAGAACCCCTGCTTGGCAGGAAAATGGCAGATCAGTGGGATCGTGCCTCAAGTCCATCTCAACAGACGCCATGATGGGCTCCTCTGGCTCTGGCCACAGCTGTGCGCTAATTTTGCTAGGGCTTGATCCATGGGCAGATCAACGGTCTCCTTTCTGTTTTCAGGCTACAGGACACAGTCTTCACTTCCAGCCAGTCAGTACTTGTGTTTGTAGCAGAATGTGTGCATGGAAGCACTAGGTAAGAGGCTTTATGAATGAACCAGTAGGAAAGACAGATTGAGGAGGATCACTTTTTCGAATGTAAGACTATGTGGAAAGAGCATTTCCTGGGAGTCAAAAACTGAATCTCAATCCTAACCATGCCCCTACTTGATATGGGGCCTTGTTTACAACTACTTTTATCTCTTGGATACTGTGGTTACTTTGTGTGTGTGTTAGTTGCTCAGTCGTGTCCGACTCTTTGCGGCCCCTCTTAGTCTGTCCATGAAATTCTCCAGGCAGGAATACTGGAGTGGGTTGCCATTTCCATCTTTAGGGGATCTTTCCAACCCAGGGTTCGAACCTGGGTCTCTTGTATTGCAGGCAGTTGCTTTACTGTCTGAGCTACTAGGAAAGCAGGTCTTGGAGATGCAGGGATAATGATACCTGCTACAAATCTACTACACCTGCTCGAAATCTACTCTAAACCACACCAAAATTTTGAAAGGGTGAAATGAGGTGCCGGAAGAGAACATTGAAGACTTCAAAGCTGCAATGTCCAATATGACAACCACTAGCCACATACGGCTTTGGGGATTATTATTTAATCAAATCAATCAATTTTTAAAAATTAATTAAAATTAAATGAAAAATTTAGTTTCTGAGTCATACTGCTGCTGCTGCTGCTAAGTCACTTCAGTTGTGTCTGACTCTGTGTGACCCCATAGATGGCAGCCCACCAGGCTCTACCGTCCCGGGGGTCCTCCAGGCAAGAATATTGGAGTGGGTTGCCATTTCCTTCTCCAGTGCATGAAAGTGAAAAGTCAAAATGAAGTTGCTCAGTCATGTCCGACTCTTAGTGACCTCATAGACTGCAGCCTACCTGGCTCCTCCATCCATGGGATTTTCCAGGCAAGAGTACTGAGTCATACTAGCCACCTTTTTAGTGCTCAGGAGACACATGTGGCTAGTGGATACCATATTGGACAATAAATATATAGAACATCTGCATTATCACAGAAAGTTTTACGGGCAGCTCTGCCTCAAAGCACTCTCTAGGGTGTGATATTAAAGATGTGAAGGATGGCATGTTTAGGGGTGATAAATACTGTCACAGTTAAGGATTCTTAGAAACAACCCACCCAAGTTGGCCGGAGTAAAATGAGATATTTATTCGACTAATTCAAGAAAAATACATGTGTCCCAAGGGATCTCTTGAGAGTCCCTTGGACAGCAAGGAGATCAAACTGGTCAGTCCTAAAGAAAAACAGCCCTTTTCCTAAGGGAAATCGATCCCAAGGGTTGGAGATACAACCAGACTTCAAGAGGAATTGGAACCAGTTCCCGGAAGACTATCGAGAACAAAAAAAGTACGGCTGAGTGCCTTTGATGTTTACCTAAAACTGTTGCATTTTTAATAGGCTATACCCCAATACAAAATAAAAAGTTAAAAACAAAAGAGGCTACTGTCTCCCCACTGCCTCTCCCTTTTTCTCTTGTTGTTCTCTCCCTGTGGCCGCTTGTGTTTTTGTCTCTTTTTCTCTGTCCGTGGCATCTTCCTTCCTCTCCCCCTCCTTCACTCCTTTCTCTTCTTCTTTCTCTACCCCTTCCCTTCTCCTCTCTCCTCTCTCTGCAAATCCAGGTTTCTCAACTGTACTATCCATGGTCCAAAGAGGGCTCAATGGAATTCAATTCTTAAAACTTACTTTATTGCAGTGTCATTGATTTACAGTGCTGTGTTGGTTTCCAGGGTACAGCAAAGTGATTCAGTTATACATGTATATAATAGTTTGCATCTGCTACTCCCAAACCCCAATCCTCCCCCAACCCTCCTCCTTGGCAACCACCTGCTCTCTATGTCTGTGGGTCTGTTTCTGTTTTGTAAATAATTTCATTTATGTCATGTTTTAGATTCCACATATAAGTGATATCATATGGTATTTGTCTTTCTCTGCCTGACTTACTTCATTTAGTATGGTAATATGCAGGTCCATCCATGTTGCTGCAGATGGCATTATTTAACTCTTCTTATGGCTGAGTAATATTCCATTGTGTGTATATATAACTACATCTTCTTTATCCATTCATCTGTCAATGAAGATTTACATTGTTTCCGTGTCTTAGGTCTTCAGTTCAGTTCAGTTGCTCAGTCACGTCTGATTCTTTGCAACCCCATGGACGGCAGAATGCCAGGCTTCCCTGTCCATCACCAACTCCCGAAGCTTGCTCAAACTCATGCCCATCAAGTCGATGATGCCATCCAACTGTCTCATCCTCTGTCATCCCCTTCTCCTCCTGCCTTCAATCTTTCCCAGCATCAGAGTCTTTTCCAATGATTCAGTTCTTTGTGTTAGGTGGTGAAATATTGGAGTTTCAGTTTCAGCATCATCAGTCCTTCCAATGAGTATTCAGGACTGATTTCCTTTTGGATTGACTGGTTGGATCTCCTTGCAATCCAAGGGACTCTCAAGAGTCTTTTCCAACATCACAGTTCAAAAACATCAATTCTTCGGCACTCAGCTTTCTTTATGGTCCAACTCTCACATCCATACATGACTACTGGGAAAACCATAGCTTTGACTAGATGGACCTTTGTTGGTGAAGTAATGTGTCTGCTTTTTAATATGCTGTCTATGTTGGTCTTAGCTTTTCTTCCAAACAGCAAGTGTCGTTTAATTTCATGTCTGCAGTTACCATCTGCAGTGATTTTGGAGCCCAGGAAAATAAAGTGTCTCATTGTTTCCCCATCTATTTGCCATGAAGTGATGGGAGCAGATGCCATGATCTTAGTTTTCTGAATGTTGAGTTTTAAGCCAGCTTTTTCACTCTCCTCTTTCACTTTCATCAAGAGGCTCTTAGTTCTTCTTTGCTTTCTGCCATAAGGGTGGTGTTATCTGGGTACCTGAGGTTATTGATATTTCTCCTGGCAATCTTGATTCAAGCTTGTGCTTCATCCAGCCCAGCATTTCACATGATGTACTCTGCATATAAGTTAAATATGCAGGGTGATGATATACAGCCTTGAAATACTCCTTTCCAGGTTTGGAACCAGTCTTTTGTTCTCCTGTCTTGGCTATTGTAAATCGTGTCAAGCAGACACAATTTCCGTCACTTCTAAGGGATAATACAAAGGCTGGATCCTGATTCCAAGTTTCCAGGGAAATTTGCTCCAATCAGCTGTGTCCAAAAGGATGGGGGTCGTGTCCTCATGCTTACTCAAGGGTAGTGAAGAGTGGGGCAGATACTCTAAAAAGGAGCATATGGGGATGTTATTGACTATCATGTTCATCCTTAACACCTGGGAGCAGCCCATTGAAACTATGACCACTTAGCGAAAAATTGTCGGAGATTTGACTAAGGCCGTAAAGAAAAAGGGTGTGATACCTTTTCACCTTGGGTTGTATGATTTGATCACCAATACAGATTCTCAAGGGTTTGGCTTGAGTTCTACATTATTATACCTGGATGTAAGTGGGCACAGTCAGAAGCAAGGTGGAAATCGGGTCTACGACTTTGCTATTTCTTAAATACAGATGGAACACTACTGAGACCCTTTTCCTCTCCTACCTTTAGGAAGAAACGTGAAGCTCCCCTGGAAATCATTCAAGAGGAAGATGGAAAGGGCTATCTAAAAGAGACTGAGAGCTGCGGACCGCAAGACTGGGGCCAGAGGGCTGGCAGCAGAAACCCCTGTTGGGTTGCGCTCTCTCACTGAAAAGTCCCAGTGGCCTTTCTCCTTCCTGCCGAAGGAAGGGAGAGAAGGAGCAGACATGTCCATAGCCTTGAAGCAGGTGTTCAACAAGGACAAGACCTTCCGGCCAAAGAGGAAATTTGAACCTGGCACGCAGAGGTTCGAACTCCACAAACGGGCTCAGGCCTCCCTCAGCTCGGGCGTGGACCTGAAGGCAGCTGTGCAGCTGCCCAGCGGGGAGGACCAGAACGACTGGGTAGCGGTGCACGTGGTGGACTTCTTCAATCGCATCAACCTCATCTACGGCACCATCTGTGAGTTCTGCACCGAGCGGACCTGCCCTGTGATGTCAGGGGGCCCCAAGTACGAATACCGGTGGCAGGATGACCTCAAGTACAAGAAGCCGACTGCCCTGCCGGCCCCCCAGTACATGAACCTTCTCATGGACTGGATCGAGGTCCAGATCAACAATGAAGACATCTTTCCCACGTGTGTGGGTAAGTCCGTGATCAGCTGCCTGGTTATTTTGTCATGTCCCACCCAAGCTTGGAAAGTTGGCAGAGGCTTCTTCTGAAGCGGCCTGCCTTTGAATGCTGGATAGCATCCTTGTCACTGTTTCCCTAAATCCCATCATTCACGTATCTGCAGTTTCTTTTTCCATATCTAAGGACCTTATGGAAAAAAAAAAAAATGTGTGGATCACTTATAATTATTCTGTGGTCCTCAGTAGTGGGGAACACTGGCTTGATGAAGTTAAATATGATCTTATTGACTTCCTTAGGATTAGACTCCAAACCCACCCAGAGTTCCTAGTGAGATTTTTAATTTGGAGCTAATTAACTGGTTAGTTACACTCACTCCAGGGCAGTGATTGGTAGTCATCTCTCAGGATGAGAAATCCCAATGTGGAAATCCATGGATTTGTTTGGCAGTTGAACAAACAGGTAGTTGGCATTTTGGAGAAACAAGATCCTGGCATTCTCTTCTTCCCTGATCATAGGTATTAATTCCTGGCTGTTCTATTAACTCTGGACCATGATGGAGTGACTAGACCAACCCAGACACTTGGAATGTAAATGCTTTCGTCTCCTTTGTACTAAAAACCATGAAACTCTTCAAGGGGAAGGACCAGACCTTTTCCTTGTCTTTCATTTCTTTATGCTGCTGATCATTGTATCTGCCTGCCTGGCAGGATGAATTTACAATTCAGTTTTAGGGCCTTTGGGTCAATGAACACTCTCCTCCTTGCCTTGTTGTATCTCTGATGCCCAGGATGGTGCCCTGGAACCTTTTAGGCACTGAGGAACTATTTGTAGAATGATTGAAAAAATACATATGCTGCTGCAAAATATTATTGAAAAGATCTGAGAAGGTTGGGGTATTAAAAAAAAAAACAACAGAAAAAGCATTTGAAACACATTGCTGAAATCACCTTTATAGGCGGCATGTGTCCCCATGTGGCATATGGGAAGTTGAGGAGGGGTGTATGGAAGTAATTGCTTATATAAAAGTAAAACATATATAACTTGACTAGAGTAGTATGTCCATCTTGAAATATTCAGCACACAAACCAGTTTGCTCAGATTCCTCTTGTTGTCTTGCCTTGCCTGATCTCCTCTTGCACTTTCTCTCTGCTGGCTCTTGTAGGGCAGGAGGTGGGATGCATGATAACACAGTCCCCCTTGGTCGACTCGCCAGCATAGGAGGAAGAAGGCAGGTTTCAGAAACTCCCCTAGCTGTATATCTGGTGCCTTGGAGGAGTAGAAATTTCCTTGGCTCACGTCTTGCATTTTCATTGACTGTTGGAGGCTTCTTTTGGAGCTGGGAGGAATTTGTCTTTTCCGAAAGCATTACAAGCCACTGCCAAGGCTCTGTGCAGAACATGTGATAGCAATAAAGATAAATAAATCTGGGCAAGGATCCCTCCTTGTTGTCCTCCCCCTTCTGTTTCTGTTCTTTGATGCTTTGAACTCTGGGCACTTCTGTTCTCTCTGGCAACTGTGGTTACCACACAAAGTTGCTGACCAGAAATAACATCACAGAGCCTGGTGTGTTACTTAAGGGCGAGGAAGCTTCTGGCGGTCTCCTTGGAAAATAGGACATCATAGGTGATTTTAGACTTCAGAGGAAATCAGTGGATGCTGCTGGATCTCTCAGAGTAATTGACTTTGCTTTCTTTTTCTAAATGGTTTCCTTAGCCATTCACTATGCTTGGGGCAGGAGAAGGCAATGGCAACCCACTCCAGTACTCTTGCCTGGAGAATCCCATGGACGGAGGAGCCTGGTAGGCTACAGTCCATGGGGTCACTAAGGGTCGGACACGACTGAGCGACTTCACTTTCACTTTTCACTTTCATGCATTGGAGAAGGCAATGGCACCCCACTCCAGTACTCTTGCCTAGAGAATCCCAGGGCCAGGGGAGCCTGTTGGGCTGCCGTCTATGGGGTCGCACAGAGTAGGACAAGACTGACATGACGTAGCAATAGCAGCATGCTTGGGGCATGCTCACTTGATCAGAATCCACTGTTTCAGCTCTTCCCAATATGGACTTCACAGTATAAAAGTGTTCTGAGAGATCTTAATAGGTGCGTATGTTTTGTCTTTTTTTTTTCCCATGGAAAAATAAGTTTGGGAAATGCTGAGTGAAACTGATTTCTTTACTGAAGGACTTTATATTAATGTGCATTAAATCTCCAAGAAATCTCTTGCAAAATCTGTATGCAGGTCAGGAAGCAACAGTTATAACTGGACATGGAAAAACAGACTGGTTCCAAATAGGAAAAGGAGTACGTCAAGGCTGAATATTGTTACCCTGCATATTTAACTTATATGCAGAGTACACCATGAGAAATGCTGGGCTGGGTGAAGCACAAGCTGGAATCAAGATTGCTGGGAGAAGTATCAATAACCTCAGATATGCAATTGACACCATCCTTATGACAGAAAGTGAAGAAGAACTAAAGAGCCTCTTGATGAAAGTGAAAGAGGAGAGTGAAAAAGTTGGCTTAAAGCTCAACATTCAGAAAACGAAGATCATGGCATCTGGTCCCATCACTTCATGGGAAATAGATGGTGAAAGAGTGGAAACAGTGTCAGACTTTATTTTTGGGGGCTCCAAAATCACTGTAGATGGTGACTGCAGCCATGAAATTAAAAGATGATTACTCCTTGGAAGGAAAGTTATGACCAAACTAGAGAGCACATTAAAAAGCAGAGACATTACTTTGCCAACAAAGGTCCGTCTAGTCGAGGCTATGGTTTTTCCAGTAGTCATGTATAGAAGGCACTGGCGACCTACTCCAGTACTCTTGCCTGAAAAATCCCATGGATGGAGGAGCCTGGTAGGCTGCTGTCTATGGGGTGGCACAGAGTCGGACACGACTGATGCAACTTAGCAGCAGCAGCAGCAGCAGCAGCAGCATGTGTGAATGTGAGAGGTGGATTATAAAGAAAGCTGAGAGCTGAAGAACTGATGCTTTTGAACTGTGATGTTGGAGAAGACTCTTGAGAGTCCCTTGGACTGCAAAGAAATCAAACCAGTCAATCCTAAAGGAAATCAGTCCTGAATATTCATTGGAAGGACTGATGCTGAAGCTGAAACTCCAATACTTTGGTCACCTGATGTGAAGAACTGACTCATTTGGAAAGACCCTGATGCTGGGAAGGATTGAAGGCAGGAGGAGAAGGGGATGACAGGGGATGAGATAGTTGGATGGCATTACCAACTCAATGGACATGAGTTTGAGTAAACTCTGGGAGTTGGTGATGGACAGGGAGGCCAGGTGCTGTGGTCCACGGGGTCGCAAAAAGTCGGACACGACTGAGCGACTGAACTGAACTCAAATCTCCAAGAAAAGTATATGGTAGTATGTAGGGGCTTCCCTGGTGGCTCAGATGGTAAAAGAATCTGCCTGCTGATGTAGGACATGTGGGTTTGATCCCTGGGTCAGGAAAATCCCCTGGAGAAGGGAATGGCTACCACTCCAGGATTCTTGCCTGGAGAATTCCATGGACAGAGGAGGCTGGCAGGCTACAGTCCGTGGGGTTGCAAAGAG
Organism: Capra hircus; assembly: GCF_001704415.2. Lineage (NCBI taxonomy): Eukaryota > Metazoa > Chordata > Mammalia > Artiodactyla > Bovidae > Capra > Capra hircus. Next base: position 16,781,708 of record NC_030815.1, read on the forward strand.
TTGGACACCACTGAGTGACTAACACTTTCACTTTCAGTATATCCTAGTTTGAACCTGGTACCTTCTTTCTTAATGGAATACTGTTAGCATCTTTCGAGAAATGTTCATCTGTATACATTAGAGTTGGCAAACTTTTGTATGTATCAGAATTACTCAGGTCTTCTTTTCAAAATTTAAATTCCTTGGTTTTCTCCCTCAACAACTAAATCAGAATCTCTTAGGTGAGGCCTAAGTATCTGTGCTTTTAGTAAGCTCCTCTCACTCTTCTTGTTTATTGTAACTACCCAGAATACTTTCCGTCCCTTCCCCAGGAATAGTTTGTTTCTTATCTCTCTGGTTTTATCCATGTCATTCTCTCCTTTGAAATCCCCTAACATGTCTGTCTAGTGAATTCTCATTCCTTTGTACCATCTCCTCTGTGAAGACTGTCATCTTTCAGAATGTAAACCCCTTAAAGTTATGGAGTATGTCTTATTCAGTTGACTATTTGAGCACCAAGTCCCGTCCTGGTGCTTTGCAAGTTGTTGGATGGATAGATGGATAGAAAAATAATCCTTATAAAGTTCCAGCATGTGTATGGTATGGTGCTGGTGATCAAAGTAAGCAAATGTCTCTAAAACCCATTATCACCATTCCTAGGTATTTCCTGCACCTTGCCTTCCATGGGGTTTAATTTTCTCTGTTTAACTTTTCCAAGATTAAAGCATTTGTTGTTCAGTCGCTAAGTTGTGTCTGACTCTTTCCAATGCCATAGACTGCAGCACACCAGGCTCCTTTGTCCTTAAGTATCTCCCTGAGTTTGCTCAAAGTCCTGTTCATGGAGTTGATAATGCCATCCAACCATCTCATTCTCTGTCACCCCTTTCTCCTGCCCTTAATCTTTCCCAGCACCAGGGTCTTTCCCAATGAGTTGACTCTTTGCATCTGGGATTTCTGCTTTGGCCCAGCTGCTTCATTCTTTCTGGATCTATTAGTATTATTAATTGCCCTTCCCTCTTCCCCAGTAGCATATTGGACACCTTCTGGCCTGGGAAGCTCATCTTCTGATGTGATTTATTTTTGCCTTTTCAAACTGTTCATGGGGTTCTTGCAGCAAGAATACTGGCATGGTTTGCCATTCTCTTCCAGTGGACCACATTTTGTCAGAACTCTCTACCATGACCTGTCCATCTTGGGGGGCCCTGCATGGCATGGCTCATAGCTTTATTAAGTTACACAAGCCCCTTTGCCATGAGACAAGGCTGTGATCCATGAAGAGGGTTAAATGATAGGGGTGAGTAAAAACCACCACCATCCACCACCACCCTGATGGTCTTCATTAGTATCCTGCTCACCTCTGCTGTTTGCTCTCAGATAACACTGTTGCTGTATTTGCAAAAACTTGTCTTTTTGGAGCCACTTTCTCTATGAAAATTCATTTCCTCTGCTTCTTCCTCCCCCTGATTCTAGCCTACTTTCCTTCTTTTTGATCTTGGTGCTGCCATGAGTCATTATCATGAAAATGATCAAGATGTCTGTCAGGATAAAGTGACAGAGGAATTTCCAGCCAACAGCAGACCCTGGGCGGATGAGAAATTTGGGAGTTCTGCTTAGCATTATGGCTTTGAATCCCGGGCATATTTCTTGTCTTCTTGTCTGGGAATTGGGAGGAGTTCAAACTTCCCCTCCTCCCCACTGTGATTCGAGGAACCAGAACGGGAAAAATACAGACAGATGTGAAGGCTTCAGCCTCAGTTAGGTATTAAAGGATATAAACAGCTGTTGATCTCTACCACTGAAAGAAAAACTCTCATCTGTTTCTGTATCCTGATTTAACTAGGATACCCGGGCTGTTTCAGAAGTCAAGCCTTCTTGGTTGGGAGAATACCAAACAGATGTGGCTCCCTTGCAAACCAGAGTCTCCTCCACTCTCTCTTCATCCTCCCCAGTTTCCTTTGTTAAAAAGCCAACAGATGTTCCTGCAAAAGCTCCTAAAACAGCAGTAATTTCAGAAGCAAGGGCCACCTCCTCTTTGATTGTATCTCTTTTTAAACCGCTTTTAGAGGTAACAAAAGAAAAATAGAAAGCCACAGCCACCCACTTTTTAAATTCCATTGCCTGGCTAATCGCAATAATTTTTCTGTTCTAGCCCCCAGCTTCCCTGTTTTTCTGTTATATAATGGAACTTAAATCTCAGATCTGACACTTAAGAAAAAAAGGGAGTTGAAAACAGCGCTACTCCAACTCATGTTTTTAAAATGTCTTTGAGCAGGAGGAACAAGAACATTTAAAAAATAATGACATCATCTCACCTGCCTTTACAGTTTTAGAATAAATGGGTGTCAGAGAAGGAAAGAGCAAGGAAAGGGAGGGAACATGCATATATTGGGTTTGCTAAGCATCAAGCTCTAGACCTGGCACATTAATCTTTCTTGATTCTTATAATAACCAAATGAATTAAATATGCCACTTTACCAGTGAGGAAGCTGACATAGAAATGAGCCAAGGGGCTTTCCTAAGGTTGTACAGTTAATCAGTCATTTAGAAGTTAGGGTTTGAGCTCAAAAGTGTCTGGCCAAAAATCTCTGCTCTTGTCACCCGTTAACCACTTATATTATAGCATGAATTGTTTTTCTGCAGATTTCCTTCACATGGTGAAAGACTTCTCAGTCATGGTTTTAGGAGGTTACCTAGGAGGGAAAATTTTTTCAGAAAACCTGATTTTGGGTATGCTGCTGCTAAGTCACTTCAGCCGTGTCCGACTCTGTGCGACCCCATAGACGGCAACCCACCAGGCTCCCCCGTCCCTGGGATTCTCCAGGCAAGAACGCTGGAGTGGGTTGCCATTTCCTTCTCCAATTTTGGGTATAAGTTTTAAAGAAATGATTCTGGGTTTTTTGTTTGTTTGTTTCTGTTTTATTTTGTTTTGTTTTTGTTTGCCCCTGCTTTCAAAAATCACCCCTAAAATGCCTGAGCAGTATGTCAGACACTGTATCTGTTCCCATGTCACAAGACTGAGCAGAGGGTGACAGCCTTCGGAAGATGCTTCATGGGCCGTGACTACTGTTACAGCATTTGGTCATTCACTCACTTGGTAAATGTTTGTGGAACGCCTGTTCAGAAGCGGGTCCTATTTTAGGCAAGAAGGAGCGAAGCAGACAGTTCGTGTCCTTGAGCAGTTTCCATAATGCCTAGGATGTCGAGTTGCTCCAAATTAATCTGCACATTCTTCCAAAATGAGTACTTTGCTCAGTGGACAAGTGCATTGTGGAATTGGCTGCCTCCCTCTGGCAGCCTCTCTCATGAGACTACAGCTGAGTCTCATCCTCTCTGAAAATACTGTGGCAGGAAACATAAGGCTATGAAAATATCCATAGGGATGAACTTTTCAAACATGGGATGTTGGGGAACTGAGTTTAGAACTAGCCTGTAAATTTTAACTTTTATTTTCTATTGTCTCCCTCATGGTTTTTAAATTTTGATATAAATCGAGATAATGCTGGTAAGACAGCGTATATGTCATCAAAATATACTTACAGTATGGCAGGACTAGCACTGGGCTTGTAGACAGAGACCAGCTCTGCTGTTATAAAATGCTACAGTGACTGTAGTAAACACTATGCACTGTGTGCTATTGGTAAACACGTAACCTCTGAGCTTACATTACGCTGTGTGAAGATTCCCATGTCACAGGGCTGTTGCAAAGAATGAAGCAGTGTGAATGAAAACGCCCACCGCAGAGCCATAAGCCCCCATGATAAGTGCTAAGTGCTAAGTCACTTCAGTTGCATCCGACTGTGTGTGACCCTGTGGACTGTAGCCCTCCAGGCTCCTCTGTCTATGGGATTCTCCAGGCGAGAATACTGGAGTGGGTTGCCATGCCCTCCTCCATAAGATCTTCCCAACCCAGGGATCGAACCTGCATCTTTTATGTCTCCTACATTAGCAGTCAGGTTCTTCACCACTAGCACTACCTAGGCCCTCATGCTGCTGCTGCTGCTGCTAAGTCGCTTCAGTCATGTCTGACTCTGTGCAACCCTAGAGACGGCAGCCCACCAGGCTCCCCCGTCCTTGGGATGCTCCAGGCAAGAACACTGGAGTGGATTGCCATTTCCTTCTCCAATGCATGAAAGTGAAGAGGTGCTAAAATACAAATGTATGTCAGCTGCCTCTCTCTCTCTGCATATGTTTCTACATAACTGTCAACCAAAACTCTTGGAGCCCACTTGATGATTTCTGATCAAGTGATTTTAGCCCCAGATAAAAACAAAATGCACTGTAAGAGACTCAACATGATTTTTTGAAAATTAGCTGTCCTTTTTCTTGGATTGCTCTGTGATGTGGGGGTCATGTGAAAGTGTTAGTTGCTCAGTGGTATCCGACTCTTTGTGATCCCATGGGACTGTAGCCCACCAGGCTTCTCTGTCCAAGGAATTATCCAGGCAAGAATAATGGAGTGGGTAGCTATTCCCTTCTCCAGGGGATCTTCCTGACCCAGGGATCGAACCCAGGTCTCTGGCATTGCGGGCAAATTCTTTACCATCTGCGCCACTAGGGAAGCCTGATGTGGTGGTGGGGGGGGGGGGGCGGGGCGCTCATAAATATCCTCAAGGGCTTAGGGAAATTTCAACGTTTCTTTAGGAGTCAGACCGACTCCTGTTGTCAGGGCTGAGCACTTACCTCTTTAAAGAGAAAGCTACTGGAAAGGAGCATCTCTCTTGGTTTTTAAAAGACTGAGTATTGGGGACTTCTTGGAGGTCCAGTGGTTGAGAATCTGCCTGCCAATGTAGGGGACATGGGTTCAATCCCTGGTCCAGGAAGATTCCACGTGGTGAAGGGCAGCTGAACCCATGCACTGCAACTACTGAAGCTGGTTCACCTAAGAGTCTGTGCTTGGCAACAGAGAAGCCACCGGAACACCTCAACTAGAGAGTAGCCCCCACTTGCTGCAACTAGAAGAAAGCCTGTGCACAGCAGCAAAGACCCAGTGCAGCCAAAAAAATAAATCAAAAAAAGAAAAAAGACGGAGTACAGAACCTGCGGGTGCTCATTTCAACCCAGCAGACCTCAGCAGAGACTGGGTGTAGGTTAGCTGGGGAAGGGGGGAGATAGCCAACTAGGCACGTCTGGGACAAGCCATTCACTAAAATCAGTGTTGGGTGAGCTGCCCTGGGTTTGATCTCTCAAGAGGAAGGGAAAAGGGTTTTCAGCACCAAGAATGGAGCCTCCAAGCTAGGCTTGTGAACTGGCAAGTTGTTCCTAAGGCTCTGGAAACATGTTTTGCCTTTGGGATCTGAAAAACTATTTGGCAGGGCACCCCTGGTGACTCAGATGGTAAAGAATCTGCCTGCAATGCAGGAGACCCGGGTTCGATCACTGGGTTGGAAAGATCCCCTGGAGAAGGAAATGGCAGTCCACTCCAGGTTTCTTGCCTGGAGAATTCCACGAACAGAGGAGCCTGACGGGCTACAGTCCATGGGGTCGCAAAGAGTCGGGCACGACTGAGCGACTAACACACACAAACTGTTTGGTGCCCTAAGAATTTACTCACTGGGAATGCATCATAACAAAGCTGCAATTTTCTGAACACTTTACCTGCATCATGTAATTTAATCTGTAAAATGACCCCATAAGGCAGGTAGCATGAGGTCCATGTCGATGAAAAAGATTAAATCACTTGCCCAGGGTTGCATGGACAGACCTAGAATTCAAACCCAAAGCAGCTCATCTCTATAGCCCATGCTCTCAGATAATCCAGCATCTTGTGTCTGTGGTGTTCTCACCCCAGGAACAGCATCACTCTTGTTTTAGCCCTCCCTGTGGCATCACACGTTAAATCCTCTCTAGGAAGTGTCCTGACGTAAGTCCACATTTACAGAGAAGGATGAGAATCAGAAAGGGCCCTGCATCCGATGCAGATCATACTGGGTCCTTGCTGATGGTAACTCTTAAAGTTCTGCTCCTGGTGAGAACTTGCCTTCTCTAGATTTTGACCTCCCCTAGTTTATTAAGTCATCTATTCATCTATTCATCCAGTCATCTGTTCATGGAAACCACGCAGAGACAGCTGAATCCACTCTTCCTCACCCCCACTGGCTGTGGGCGAATGGATGGTCTTTTGTGGATGCACCCAGTTCCCTGCTCCCACTTGTTACGGCAAGTGGACTCTGTCACAGCTGTGACTCTGGCTGAGTTCTTGAGAACAATGGTAAATAACCACCCCCACTCGACAAACCCCAAGAGATACCTCTGGAAAATGGTGAGGTCCACCAGTGTGCTAAGAAGCAGTCGGGGGGGAAAGGAGTAGAGAGAGGAGCCCAGAGGGCCTAGCGGTTGCCCTGTAAGTTAATGCTAATTACCTGCTGTCCTCATCTGCACTGAGTTTCCTCTTACCCGTGCTGTGTAATTTTAATGAGCCATATCTCAAATGACAAGTCATTACATCTCAGCATCAGCTGGGACGGGCTCCAGGCTATGTGATACTCAGTGGAAAACAAAGATGAAAAATAAAGGCTGCAATTGGGGTGGTGGTATCTGCTGCTTTTAGGGGCTTCCCTAGTGACTCAGAGGTAAAGAATCTGCCTGACACTGCAGAAGACGTGGGTCCAATCCCTGGGTTGGGAAGATCCCCTAGAAAAGGAAATGGCAACCCATGCCAGTATTCTTGCCTGGGAAATCTCATGGACAGAAGGAGCCTGGAGGGCTACAGTCCATGGGGTCACAAAGGAGTTGACTATGATTTAGCGCCTAAACAACAACAGTAACCAGCTGCTTTTACTTGTTTGTGGTTGTAGACGTGACATCCCTCCTTAGTCAATGAAGACTGCCTTGCAGAGGTCAGTGCTGCTTGGAGACACAGATCCACTCAGCACCAAGCTGTTTTTTTTTTTCTTTTTTTTAAATTTAAATTTATTTATTTGGCTGTACTGTGTCTTCATTGTGGCATGCAGGATCTTTAGTTGCAGCATGCAAACTCATAGTTGCAGTAAGTGGGATCTACATCCAGGGATCCAATCAGGGATCGAACTCGGGTCCCCTGCGTTAGGAGCATGGAGTCTTAGGTGCTGGACCACCAGGGAAGTCCCAGCACCAAGCCTTAAGGGATGTGGAAATGTATCTGGAGATGCAATAGGATGGGGAAAAAACCAGCTAACCAGAACTGTAACCCAGAACAAAGATAGAATTGGAAGGAGCAGTTGTATAAGCCGCATGAAGTGAGGACGAGATCCCCATAGCTTACTGGATTACCACTGATGAGCCAGCTGAGTGCTAACGAGCACAGGTTTTTGTTTATCTGAGCTGTACATACCTATCAGCAGGGCCCTGACACCGGAGTCTTTCTCTCTGTGCCCTCCTCACAGGTCTCCGCCTCCCCACTAGATGCAGAAGGTATCCTTACTCTGTCATTTTGAAGGGAGCCTGAGTTATTGTCCTGCCCTAGATCTCATATGTGGAGAGTGAGTCTCAAGCATTTCCTTCAAAAGACCTTTGCAGGTTTCAGGACATGTAGTGTCTATTACATAATAGAGAGAAGAAGGAGAAGGCGATGGCATCCCACTCCGGTACTCTTGTCTGGAAAATCCCATGGATGGAGGAGCCTGGTAGGCTGCAGTCCATGGGCTCGCGAAGAGTCGGACACGACTTCACTTTTCACTTTCATGCACTGGAGAAGGAAATGGCAACCCACTCCAGTGTTCTTGCCTGGAGAATCCCAGGGATGGGGGAGCCTGGTGGGCTGCCGTCTATGGGGTCGCACAGAGTCGGACACAACTGAAGCAACTTAGCAGCAGTAGCAGTATCTATTAAGGCATCTGCATGTAAGAACTTTCTGGTGTTTCATCTTTAAAAACTCATGCTAAATTTATATTCTAAAGGCTAATTCTATCCTTGTTTTCCTTGTCACAAGTCATGTCTTTCTTTTAAGTCTTCTGGTAAAGTGGATGCTCTGGGAAGATGAGCCAGTTTGGGAAGGTGGGGGTGGTGGCAAAAAGGAACAAAAGCATTAGTCTCTGTTAAACCTGAGTTTTAATCCCACTTATCAACTTTTATTAGAAAAATTTCACTCTCTGAGCTTGTTTGCTCATAATTGCATATAAAAGTGTCTACTTCATAGGAGTGTTGAGATTATTCAATGACATGCTGCCTGTAAAACACTTAGCACAGTGTAGAGACATCGACTGGGCAGGCTTTCAGTGTTTCTCAATATCACACAGTATCAGTGTGAAGAGTTAGACTTCTCAGGTGAATTCAGGTAGGAAAAGAGAGAAAGTAAAATGGATCAGCAATGCTCTCATTTGGCTGTGGAGTTGAGCCCACATTTTCATCTTCTGCTGTATCTTGTGGACCCTTTGGAAGAAAAGGTAAGCGTCTGTGGAATTTTAGCTTGGCATTGATAGCCAGACTGGGTTGCGCCCCAGAGGAACTTGAGAAGATGTTCACATGAATAGCATGTGAGGCCTCACAAAGCCAACCCTACCTTCTTGTTTCTGCTTCATGCCGCTGCACCCAGCTTTACAGAAAGTAAAGCTACATGTGTCTGCTTGAAGTAGACACATGGTGAACTAATCGCTACTATCTCAGTGTAAATTGACTCATGCCATAGAGTTCATATCACAGAATAGGAAATTCCTGAAAATTGTGAGGCAGTTGCGTTTTTGTCACTTGGCTGATATTTTCATTTCTCAGAGAGCATTTAGCGTTTTAAGAAAGCTTGGCAAAGAATCCTTTTAGTGTGTGAATACACATTCTTCAAATTAAGCCCTAGGTTTTCAGTGTTTCTACATTGTCTGGCCCAGAATACCAGGACTCGAGGGCAGTGATGAATTAAGGGAGCAGCTCTAGCCAATAGTCAAGTGTTCGTTCTGTTGCCTATGCCTGGGATTCACCCTACAGTAGCTGGCTCCTGTCTGGCTTTTGTGCTGGCTGAAGTGAGGAGGCCTAATGCCTGTGTGGCACCACAGTGAAACCTCAGCATCTGAGAACCACCAAGAATTACTTGCTGGGTAATTTCTTGTGGGTAATTTCCTTCAACGTCACTTGATTGCCTAGCCCAGCCAGGGAATCCTCCTATGGCCTCCAGGAGTGGAGTGAAGAAACCTGTTGAATATTGGGGATTTACCTGTTTCAGCCTTCAGATGAACTATTCACATTTCACCATCCCAAAATGGGGAAGGAAAAGCCTGTAGTGTTAGAGAAGACTCTTGAGAGTCCCTTGGACTGAAAGGAGATCCAACCAGTCCATCCTAAAGGAGATCAGTCCTGGGCATTCATTGGAAGGACTGATGTTGAAGCTGAAACTCCAGTACTTTGGCCACCTGATGCGAAGAGCTGACTCATTGGAAAAGACCCTGATGCTGGGAGGGATTGGGGGCAGGAGGAGAAGGGGACGACAGAGGATGAGATGGCTGGATGGCATCACTGACTCAATGGACATGGGTTTGGGTGGACTCCAGGAGTTGGTGATGGACAGGAAGGCCTGGCGTGCTGTGGTTCATGGGGTCGCAAAGAGTTGGACATGACTGAGCGACTGAACTGAACTGAGGGCATCTGTCTTTCTGTGTCTTTGAATTGTGAGCAAATATGTTAATGATATGTACTAAGTCCCCTAGGAAATTATCTGTGAACAGTAATTGTCATAACATATAGGTTATGTTATGATGGCTTTATTTTGTTTTCCAAAAACAGTAAGGTTTCATCATCAGTCCAGGTTCAAATCTGTTCCTCTCATGGGCTTTGTGACCTTGGCAAGCCCTGACTATCTCTGAGCCTGTCTCCTCATCTGGAAGGTAGGGGTATTAAAGGGTATTAATAAGTATACCCACTTCACAAGCTTATGAGAATTCAGTGTCAAACTGCATATAAAGCTCTTAGTGAGTTCCTGGTAGAGAACCAAGTGCTGAATACATCTGGGCTTTATTTCTTTTCATGGTGGTATAAAAAGGAAAGACCAGTGATTTATTGTAGTTTGTAATGCTTGATTATATAAGAGAATTTCTCCTGCAGTAATTGATGTACATTTCTTTTCTAACAGAAATAAAAATTGAGAACTCTATTGATCGTTATATAATTACAATAGTTATCTTGGAAAAAGAGTAATTTTTCACATCCGTTAGAATACCGGTTAAATAATCCAGACATGAATATACTGCTGAAATCAGTAGATTCCATTTTTTGGTCAGGTAGTAATTCCAAAGTTTAAAGTACAGAAATAATAATATTAGTTGACATTTATTACCTGTTCTGGGCTCAACAGCATGCAAGGTTCTTTATGTGTTTGTTGTTGTTTTTTCCCTTTTGGCCTCCACGCATGACTTGGGAGATCTTAGTTTCCCGACCAGGGATTGCACCTCGGGCTTGTACAGTGAAATCCCTGAGTCCTAACCATTGGACCACCAGGGAATTCCCTGTGTGTATTTTTTTTTCCCCTCTATCCTCAAAGCAGCCCCAGTTGACATTATCCTTATCCCTATTCTCAAATGAAGAGACTGAGATAAGTTCTTTCCCTAAAGTGTGGGGAGAGTTGAAATGTCAAACTGGGGTGATAAAGCACTCAGGTAATCACGAGAACTGTAAGCTCCCACACCCTAGTATTGGACAGAACAAGCAAGGAGAGGGGATGGCTAATACCTGGGAGCCAAGGCTGCTCAGCATTCGGAGCATTGCCCTTTCTGTAGAATGGAACCAATGAGAAGATGCCGCCCTGCTGGAGGCTGAGGGGAACGCAGGAGAAATGTGGGCTCCTGTGTCCCTCCTCCAGTCCCCTGCCGGGGCTGCCCATGATCTTGGGTAAAGGGGTCTGGGAAACATGTGTAGGGAATGTATCTGCGAGCAAATAAGCAAAAGACTGGCATATAGAGAAAACATAAATAACAAACATGAGATAATTTTAGGTAGTGATGAGTTCTATAAAGACAAAGTTGGCAAAGGGAATTGGGATGCTGTAACATTTCAGTATAGGGCTTCCTTGGTGGCTCAGATGATAAAAAAAAAATCTGCCTGCAATGCAGGAGACCTGGGTTCAGTCCCTGGGTCAGGAAGATCCCCTGGAGAAGGGCATGGCTACCAGTATACCACTCCAGTATTCTTGCCTGGAGAATTCCATGAACTGGAAGAGCCTGGCAGGCTATAGTCCATAGATAATATAGATGTATAATAGAACAGTGGCCTCAAACTTTTTAGGTCTTGGAACTCCTTCAGACTCCTAAAAATTATTGAGAGTCCTAAAATTCTTTCATTTTTAACAACTATCAATTGTTATCATTAGAAATTAAAACAAAATTTTAGGCATTTTTATTAACTCTTTGAAAAATAACAATAACAAATACATCATGTATTAATGTAAATAACATTTTAAAGAAAAATAGCTGCATTACCCAACCCTCCCCCCAAAATTAGTTAGAAGAGTGGCATTGTTTAACTTTTTGCAAATCTCTTTAATGTCTGATTTCATAGAAAACAACTGGACTCTCTGTCTGCTTCTGCATTCCAATCTATAGTTCAAGTCCAGCTCTGCAGGGATATGTAGTTGGAAAGGGGAGAACTTTGTGTACCTGTAAAAGGAACCCTGGGGATCCACACAACTCTTTGAGAACCACTGCTATAGATAAAGCAATGAGGAAGCCAGTCCTTTGCACCTCGTAGACACTTGATGATTTTGGTTGAATGAACATAAATTAAGATTACATTGAGGGTTTCACAGTGTCTCTTGTGATAAAGTGACATTGGTGACATGGTGATAGTGACCAGTTAGACAAGATTCTTAGGGGCCATTGATCTGCACAACACGTGCTTTGTGGTATTTACCCAGCAATCCTGATGACCTTAGGGTTCAGAGTCATGCAGGTTCCCTGTCACAGACTTTAGTAGGGCCACCAAAAGAAAGATGCTAATTAGTCTAGTCTCTGAAAAAAATACACACTCTCTCCATACAAAATAGATAACTAACAAGGACCCACTGTATAGCACGGGCACTCTACTCAATACTCTGTAATGACCCATATGGGAAAAGAAATCCAAAAAAGAGTGGATATATGTGTATGTATAACTGAATCACCTTGCTGTACACCTAAAACTAGCACAACATTGTATATCAACTATACTCCAATAAAAATTAAAAAAATACGCCCTCTGGTTTCCTTAACACTATGTCCACACTAGCATAATGAGCTAGTTCAGAGGAGATTAGTTCACTGGTGGTGCTAGGTGTGTCCACGTTGTTGTGGTTGTGTAGTTGCCAGGTTGTGTTAGACTCTTTTGAGACCCCATGGACTGCAGCCCACCAGATTCCTCCATGGGAGTTCCTAGGCCAGAATGCTGGAGTGGGTTGCCATCTTCTTCTCCAGGGGATCTTCCTGACCCAGGGATTGAACCCATGTCTCCTGTATAGCAGATGGATCATTTACCCCTGAACCACCGGGGAGCCCCTGGTGTGTACAGAGGAAGTATTTATTAATTTTTTATGGCTGTGTCTTCTTTGCTGTGTGGGGGCTTTCTCTTGTTGCAGAGAATGGGGGCTACTCTGGCTTCCTCACAGGGGCTTCTCACTACAGTGACTTGTCTTGCTGTGGAGCACGGGCTCTAGGGTGTGTGGGCTTTGGTAGTTATGGTGTGTGGGGTCTAGAGCTTGGGTTCAGTAGTTGTGGCACACAGGCGTAGTTGCTCCTCTGTATGTGGGATCTTCCTGAACCAGGGATCAAACCAATGTCCCCTACATTGCAAGGGGAACTCTTAACCACTTTAAATGGAATTTTTATGATATAATTGCTGCAATGTGCTGTACAATACAGAGTGGTAAATCACCACCAGTGACACACCTTGAAAATTTTATGCAACAGTATTCAACTTTCTGTCTGGGTGAGAGAAGTTATGAGTTTTTTCTCACCATCAACTAATATTTATTCTTGTAGAATGCTGACATTAGCCAAGATCTAAGTAATACAGTAAAGTAGCTGTTATGAAAAACAAATCAAATGAATGATTTAGACACTTAATTGCTCTTTTGGGTTATCTGTGATCCTGCTCTTTCTATGGACATAGATCATTGAATTCAGCATTAATTGAAAGGCATGACAAGGGACGTTATGATGGAGATGACCATTGATCAGTTTTAGATGAGCTTGATCACATTTCTTCAACCCCCAATAGGCAGATTTGAGTAACCCTTTGTGGACCAACTAGTTTTCAAGTGGGCTATATACAACATTTTAGGCCAAATGAAATGTACTTTTAGTGCTGGTATCAGAGGCAAATCTCATACTTCTTTTCCTAGCAGATTACATGGTATCTTGCTTTGATGTTATACAGTTGATGTAATAATGGTGTCTGCCAAATACAGAGTGTCTATAGTAGGTTAGGTGGGGTTTCCTGATGGCTCAGCAGGTAAAGAATCTGCCTGCATTGTAGGAGACACAGGAGACATGGGTTCGATCCCTGGGTTGGGAAGATCCCCTGGAGAAGGAAATGGCAACCCACTCCATTATTCAGAGAGTTGGACACAACAGAGCGACTAAGCACATGGTAGGTGAGGTGCTTTATAACCACTTTACTAAGCTGTTTTGGGCCTCTTTTGGCCCAGGTTACGTGGCTTATAAAGGCCTGTAAGAATTCTCTCTCACTGCACTGTGATTTTCCCTACACCAGGGGCCTCTGCGAGATACGTAGTCTAGGCATGTGCGTGCATGTCTTTGCGTAAACACAAAGACAGAGAGGTATTCAAAGACTGAATGAGAGAGGAGAAAAACGAAAGGATAAGTTAGAAGAAGGAAAAAGTTTGGCTTCTCCGTGACACCAAAGCATGAGACCTTTGCAGAAGAAATCGTGCCTGGATGAAATAAGATATTTCAAGTCAGGGCTTTGTTCCTTTCTCACTGTGTCTTAGATACGTGGATTTGACTCATGGTCTGCTGAAAGTAGGGAGAATGGCTAGTGGGACAAACCTTCCCATTAATAGGGTGAGACACATGAGGTGGCTCAATAATTTTCATGTGTATAATAAGGCCTGATTGTGTGTGTGTGTATGTCTTTTCAAGGTAAAAATATCACTGGTTAGGAAGAAAAGGAAGAAAAAATAAAAGAATATGAAGATATGCCAGCTAGCTACCTATAGTGCCCTATGGCTCCCCATCGAGGAAATGAGCAGACTAATATAATTGACCTTTTACCTTTCCCTGCAGTATGCAAAGTCCCTCTGATTCTTTTTACTGCCTTCCCTTTTGACTCCTTGGTCTGTTAACCCTATTTCTCTGCTATGAACCCTATTTCTCATAACACCAGGAGACCTAGGTCATAATGTTGCTGTGAGAACTTAATAAGATGATACATGGGGCTTGGCAGGTCAAAAATATTTGATATCTGTCAGCTCACCTGATTACTAACAGTATTGTCAGTACTGTATTTCTGCGTTGTACTTGCTACGTTTTTCTCCAGTGTGAGAAGCTGCACATAGCAGTGGTGGAGGCTTCTAGAAATTAGGACCCTGGAGGCCCATGAGGCCTCGACAGGCAGAGGCAGGTTTCTGGACGTGCTGCCCAGGCTGGACTTTTCAGCCATGGCCTCGGTGCCACCCCTCAGACAGTGAACACCTGGGGGCCCAGGAAACATTTTTTCAGCCCTAAAACATTTTGACTCTTGCAATGGCCATGGAGTCTGGCTGCCGCTCTCAGTCTGTGGCGGCTCGTGGGGCTGCCTGGGCTCAGTGTGACCTCAGGTGCCACAAGCTTCCATTGGAGCTCCTCTCCGCTGTGCTATCCCGCAGCTGGCCTTTGAGGAAGGCCCGGCGGGCACTGTCAGCTCAGGGGAAAGACAGCCAGACTCGGGGCTCAAGGTTTTCAGGTAAAATGGTGTTGCTTTTTCCAGGACAGTTTGAAAAGGGGATGCTATCAAAGTGAACCTTTTAGATGACCCAATTAAATAGAGCCACGAGGGTTGGCTCCTTCAAACAACTGTGCTTCAGAGTTAAGTTTGGGGTGATAATTAAACAGCTGTTTAACTAATTGGTTTGTTTATGGCTGTGCTGGGTCTTCGTTGCTGTGCGGGCTTTTCTCTGGTAGCCGGGGGCAGAGGCCACTCTCTAGTTGAGGCGCTTGGGCTTCCCGTTGCGGTGGCTTCTCTTTCTTTCTTTCTTTTTTTTTTTTTTGACACTGGAAACATGTATTTTTTAAAATATAAATTCATTTTTATATTTATTTTCATGTTTAATTTATTTATGTTTTGTAATATACATTTCTTTAATTGGAGGCTAATTACTTTAGAATATTGCCGTG
This sequence comes from Capra hircus, assembly GCF_001704415.2. Taxonomy (NCBI): domain Eukaryota; kingdom Metazoa; phylum Chordata; class Mammalia; order Artiodactyla; family Bovidae; genus Capra; species Capra hircus. The sequence continues at coordinate 16,796,947 of NC_030815.1, forward strand.
GCTTCTCTCCTTGCGGAGCACAGGCTCTAGGGCTCCCGGGCTCCAGAGCGCAGGCTCAACAGTTGTGGGGCACGGGCTTCGTTAATCCGCAGCACATGGGATCTTCCCGGATGAGAAATCTGTGTCCCCTCCATTGGCAGGCTGCTGAGCCACTAGGGAAGCCCCCCACAACTATTTATGAAGCTCCTGCTTGTTTTAAATATCATATTAGGGGGTGGTCAGCTGGTCGGCCTGGTCCTTGTGCACCTCGCCCCCGGGGGTCTCCCTCAGAGTGTTCTGTGCCCACAGCTGGAGCATTTAACTCTGTCCTTAGGCTCAAACCCACCAGGAGGCTCTGACCGTCTTGAGAAGGTTTTAGTAACAAGGTGGATTCTCCCAGTATTACTTACGGGCCAACAGATTCCAAGACTGGGAAGTGGATTCCTGCCTAGGGCTCTACCTGGTACCCAGTCACTGTACACTGGTACTCCACCTTGGCTGCCTGGTTGGGCCGTATTAGAGTCATGCTGATGGTGTTCAGACCAGTGACAGGGTTCCCACTGTTTGATCAGCCCCTACCATGCAGACCATTGGCAACCCCTAATTCCTCTTCCAGTCCCCCTCTCACCCCAGCACTCTCCATCCTCCCGGGCTCCCTGGGTTGCCTCCTACTGAGTTTGCCCCAAACACCTGCCTCATCCCGGTGGGTCTATCAGGGGTCCTTGGCTCCTCCCACTGAAGCGGGCCTCCTCCCACCAACTCAGCAGCATGAGTTCTGGAGCTGGAAGCTCAGCCCAGGAGGCTTTCAGCTGCAAGTGAAGACTCCCAGACTCCGGCACAAACGGGGCTCTGAATCAAGTGCCCGTCTAGCCGCTAATGCCCTGACCCTTCTGCTTGGACTTTTTCTAAGGTTAGCGCTCTGCTCCTTTGCTCAAGCAGTGGTGGTTTAGTTGCTAAGTTATGTCCCACTCTTGCGACCCCAGGGACTGTAGCCTGCCAGGCTCCTTTGTCCATGGGATTCTACAGACAAGCATGCTGGAGTGGGTTGCCATAAGCAGTGTCAAAAGACTGGGAGACTAAGAGTAGCCCCTTCCTTAAAAGAATTCTCAGTGCCCTTGGCTCTGTGCACTGTTACTGCTGTCTGTGGATGTGGCTTCTGAAAGGTAAGCTGGCTTGCATTACAATGTCTTAACGGTGTTGCTACTAAATAAGAAAAAGGATAATGCCAGTTGGTATATTTCATTTCTTATCAAGGGCCCCTATTCATCTGGTCCAGCAGGCTCTCTCCTTAATTTAGAGATAGCAATGTGGCTTCTGGGCTTCCCTGGTGGCTCAGGCAGTAAAGTATCCACCTGCAATGCAGGAGACCTGAGTTCAGTCTCTGGGTTGGGAAGACCCCATGGAGAGGGGAATGGCAACCCACTCCAGTATTCTTGCCTGGAAAATTCCATGGACAGAGCAGCCTGGCAGGCTACAATCCACAGGGTCGTAAAGAGTTGGACATGAATGACAACTAAGCATGTACACAGTGTGGCTTCTGTTAGTCCATAGCTTCTAGAGGTGTTTTCATTTCCAGTAGGATTTAGCAAAGTCATTATCCCATGCTTTAAGAAGGCTCCAGACCAAAAACACCTCAATACTTTTCTTAAATGACATGATGAAAGAAGAAAGTCTTCTATTTTTCCTTGGAGAGAAGAGGTTTCAAATATGAGACAGGCTGATGCGTCCCTAAGAATGAGTCTCAGTTCTGTTGCATAGCTCACTGCTTACAAATAATGAGTGTAACAAATGTGAGATGCATCGGTGAATTTCGAAAGAAGGGCTCTGGTGACGATGTTATGCAATTTGTAGTGGTCGAAGGGAGATGCTTATCAGAGATGAGCCTACTCATTTTTTTTTTTAATGTCCATCAAATGGATCATATTCATCGGTGATCAGTAAATATAAAAAATCAGGTCTCATGTTAATTAATAAATTTGATAAGAGTTTTGGCCCCTAAAGGAAACAGGTCACTTGTCCCCTTAACGGTGGTGAAGACTTAAAACTCACCAGAAAGGACTAAAGTCAACATATTTCATATTTAATTATGTAATAACCCCAAATGAAGTCAGAGTTCTGAGTAGCAAAACAATTTTATTTTTTCCTATAGCAGTCTTTGGTCTTCTAAGAGGTCTTAATGCCAAGAAGGTCAATATTATTTAGTCTATTCTTCTCATAGCAGATGGTCATTTTCTTAAAAACCATAAATCAGATCATGTTTATTCTCTGCTTTAAAAACCCCAATATCTCCCCACTGAAACCACAGGAGAGTCTTAAACCCTTGCCTGGGCCTGTTGCCCACTTGGTGAGCAAGCCCCTGGCCACCTCCTCTTGCCTCATTTCCCCTGCCTCCTGGACTCCAGCCATCCTAGCCTTCTCTGTGCTTCTCAAACAGCCCCCTTCCTGCTAGTTGTTCCCCCTAGTCCTACCTCCAAGCCTTTGCACTTTCTTTGTCTGGAACCCTCCACCCTGGATTTTTGTACAGCTGTCTCCTTCCTATTATTCAAATCTCTGCTTTAAATTTCCTCCTCCTTGGCAAAGACTTTTCTAATCATTCAATATAATATGACATAGGTCCCTTTGGTTTGTCTTTATCAGACCATCCCATCCAATTTTCTTAATATTATTTTCATCCTGAAATCATTTGTCTTTTTCATTTATTCATTTATATTGGTTAACAGGAATAAGAGAATAATTCCTCACTAAAAATCGAATGGTACATTGAAAACCATCATGCTAAATCTGATACATTACCTTTTCCTAAGGACACAGTTGCCTGAATGAATTTGTATAAGTCAACATGCTTCTACTTACTATGTGTCCAGTACAATAGTAACTTCAGGAGGCCAATCAGACAGCCAGGAAATAAATGTTTACTGAGTATTCCCATGACAACATGCTAGTGTGCTGAACACTGGGATACAGTGGCCAGCAAAACAAGCATGACCTTCTCCTTGAGGAACTGAAATCAAATAGTGGAGGGAGAGAAATGTTACAAAGGATGAAAACTCCCTGAGTGCAGGAATGGCTCCCTTCGGATGCTGCAATCCCGGTGTCTACGGCAGTGCCTGGCACAAGCAGGGGGTTCTTGATGAACGAACAGTGAGATTAATCATTATAAGTGTGAAGTTTGGCTGAGGGAAATACCCTGGACTCCAGCCAGATATACAAAATACAAATACTCTCAAACATACACACAACATCGGTGGGGGCGGAGGGGGGGGAGGTGTTTCAGGTGAGACTGGACGGATGAGTAGGACTCACAAGGTGGAAAGGGCAAGTAGGGAGATGGCGTGGGTGGAAGGAGAGAGCAGCGTATACAAAGGGTCTGAGGTGAGAGAAGTCCGGCATCTCTGGAGAACAAAAAGAAGGCAGTTGTGAGGGCTGCCTAGCGAGTGAGGCAGGAGTGACACCTGATGAGTTCACAGGGGTACCAGGGTCCTGGAGACCTTGCAAAAAATCAGGGAGGTCCTGAGAACTCTGAGTTTCATTCCACTTTTGTAAATAGCCTCTGAAGGCAGCTGAGTGATATGGTAAGACTCGAGTGTTCAAAGTGGTGCTCTGGCCACAGACCAGGAGGGGCAGAATGGATGCAGAGGGACCAGCTCAGAGCCCATTGCAGTGGACCAGATAAGAGATGGCGAGACCTTAAACACAAGTGTGGAATTATGAATTCCAGAGGTTTAAGAGCGAGACTAGGTGATGGAATTATGAGGGTGAAGCAGGAAGCAGCAGAGGGAAACTCCTAGGTTTCTGGCTTGAACAACTAAATAGAGCCATTTACTGAGCTGAGAATATTGGATGAGGTGGTTGTTTGTTTTTCTGTAATATTTATTTATTTGGCTGCACTGGGTCTTAGTTACGGCATATCAGATCTTCACTGCATCGTGGGAGATCTTTCACTGAGGCATGAGGACCTAGCAGCCCCTAGTTGTCATGTAGAATCCTGTTCTTCAAGCAGAGATGGAACCCATGTCCCCCCAACTGCAAGGCAGATCCTTAACCAGTGGACCACCAGGGAAGTCCCTTGGCTGAGGAGATTTGAGGGGCTGGGAAGTTTGGCTCAGTTGATTTTGAGGTGCCTCTGAGACATCCAAATAGGAATACGGACTGGGCAAGTGTGTATACAGGTCTGGGACTCAGGAAAGAGGTGAAACAGGTTAAGCCATAGGTGTGGCTGAGACCACTTTGGGAGGGAGTCTTAAAGGGCAAAGATCTAGGGCACAGCCCTGAGGGACCCCACACTAGTGGGGCATGTGGATAAAGGCGTGCGAGGAGAAGTCAGCCTTACGAGGGGAATCGGGAGAGAGTGGTGTTACTGGAGCAGAGGGAAGAGAGGGCTGCAAAGAGCAGGGTATTGAAAGGCCAAGTGAGTGGAGCGCAGGAAACATAGGCACTTGGTAGGCCAGCGTGGTGAGTGAAAGTGAAAGTCACTCAGTCGTGTCCAACTCTTTGTGACCCCATGGACTGTACAGTCCATGGAATTCTCCAGGCTAGAATGCTGGAATGGGTAGCCTTTCCCTTCTCCAGGGGATCTTCCCAACCCAGGGATTGAACCCTGGTTTCCCACCTTGCAGGCTGAGCTACGAGAGATGAGAGGCGCAGGCAACAGTCCGGAGGAGGCAGAAAGCCTTTTGAGGCAGCTCTGTCCTCCCGGAGACATTGACCCACATCAGTGCCTGGTAGAGTGCAGCCCGCCCCGTGAGTCCTAGTTCCCAAAGCAGAGAAGGTTGGCATTGATGAGAAATTTAATCAGCATATCCAAGAAAGAAAGAGAAAATTTTATTGGAGTCAAGTTGGAGATTATAACTCAGGAACAGCTTCTCAGAAAGTCCTGAAGACTCTTCTGCCTGTTAGAGGTCAAAACACAGTTAGTTATATATAGGTTTTTAAGATAGAGGTGGGTTTTTTTTAGTTGCTCAGTTGTGTCTGAGCAACTAAATTTAAGCTTTGTGGTCCCATGGACTGTAGACTGCCAGGCTCCTCTGTCCATGGGATAAGTAACTGCTAGTTACTCCTCCAAGGGGTCTTCCCAACCCAAGGATCAAACTTGCATCTCCTGCATTGGCAGGTGGATTCTTTACCTTTGAGCCACCAGGGAAGCCCACTTGAGCCACAGGGCTGTGCTTTAAATGACATAAATAGTTTGCACAATCCAGATCTATGTGTACAAAGCGGGTAGTGAGTCATGGGTCATTACAAGATTATAGAAGAAGGTTATCACCTAACGTGTTATCTTGGTGGTGGAAGGAGAATGTTGCTCTGTGTGGCTGAGCAGGTATTTCTACCTGGGGAGGTCTGGTCCATGCGTAATACAGAAATACATTAAAGGGGAGAGGGATGGCCAGAGGGTAGAGAAACATCTTTATGTTTACATTTTCCTTGACTTGCCTTAGCAAGGAATTTTTATCTCATCATCCTTGTGCAGAAGGAGAAGGAGCGAGCAGACAAGAGGCTGCCGTGCAGCTTCAGAGAGAGTGGACCAGTAACGTGGCCTTGACGTGCCAGTTCCATGGCCTTCCGCTCATGATGCTGGACCACATTTCCTGTCCTTGTTTCCTTCCATCCAGTTGCCTTCCTTAGCTGACGCTCATTCAGGTGGTTTTCTTTTGTGTTCAACCAAAAGAGCCTTTGGAGAAGGCAATGGCACCCTACCCCAGTACTCTTGCCTGGAAAATCCCATGGGCAGAGGAGCCTGGTGGGCTGCAGTCCATGGGGTTGCTAAAAGTCGGACACGACTGAGCGACTTCCCTTTCACTTCTCGCTTTCATGCATTGGAGAAGGAAATGGCAACCCACTCCAGTGTGCTTGCCTGGAGAATCCCAGGGACGGGGGAGCCTGGTGGGCTGCCGTCTCTGGGGTTGCAGAGTCGGACACGACTGAAGCGACTTAGCAGCAGCAGCAGCAGCAGCAAAAGAGCCTTGGGTAAGCCACGAACTCTTTGACTCAGAGAGAAGGCTGCTTGACCTCTGCAGGCTGTATTAGAGGTCACCCTTGGCAGTGATTCAGTAGCTTAGCAGGTTTATGGCTGCAGGACAGCCTGCAGCTCCTAAACTATAAATTAAGAATCGCATGCACCTTCAGTATGCATGGAACAGCCTCATTCTCTCCTGTAAATCACAGGAATTCTAAAGTCCTTGACAATTCATAGTGCAACCTCCGTTAGTTATTCTGCTTCCAGGAATTTTTTTCAGACTTGATTAACTGGAAGGGCGGAGATGGGGCTTTACAGGCTCATTTTTGTTATCCTTGGCTGTGTGATGAAGTGAGAGGAATAATTCTCTTTTTTAAAGCAGAAGGCCTGAGGTTGGTTTTTCTGACAGACTTTTTGCATCCCCATTCCAGATTCAATGGAGACTTTAAAAATGGTTCACGTATAAAAAATCTTTAAAGAACAATAAAAAATAAGTAAAAGCTATACCAACATGACAATACTATATAGAACTTTCCAGTTCTGTATTCTAATACATCATGATTATTACAATATTATTACGATTATTCTAATATATCATAAAACAATAATCCAATTACTACTATCTCTACCTGGAGAAGGGAATGGCAGTCCACGCCAGTATTCTTGCCTGGAGAATCCCACAGACAGAGGAGCCTGGCAGGCTCCAGTCCATGCGATCAAAGAGAGTTGGACCCGAGAGAAGCGACAAACACACTATCTCTACGGGGGGAAAAAATCAATTCACAGAAAGAAAGAAATCTTATAGAATGGCTAGAGAAGGAAGACTCCTATCTAGCTGAATGATTAAAATCAGTTTTACAGAAATGACTGGGCGTAAAACACTGCTCTTTTTGGTGACCTTTTTATGAATAGACTACCTTCCTCCCTTTAATTAATTTCTCTCTTAGCTGTGCCAGTCCCAGCATTATTTTTCCGAAAATGGCAGCTGATTGCCTGATGGCTTTTGCTTTTGTGAAGCATATTACCTAATGGATGTTGGACTGCTCTTAATGTTACCGTTTTTTTTTTTCCCCAGGCTAGGGCTCATTTATTCCAGCGCTAAAAAGTTGATTTAGCTCAGCTTTAAACTGCCCTGCACTGTAATACCTAAAGACTCAATTCATCTATTCTGTGTGTGCGACACATAAGCCTGGTACCCTACTGGGAAGAATTTTTTGCATGTTTTGGGTCTCTGGGTACATGGAGCTGTGTTTATCTCTCATGTTGATCAGCTGTGTACAGTTTTTAATGGGAAAAGCATGACTTTACTGACCTTTTATGAGCAAATAAATTGACTTCAGGCTGCTTGGTGTCATTTGGAAAAGAAAGTTTTTTTTCTCTTCCTCTGGGGCTGCCTCCAGAGTTTTTGCATTTCAAAATCACTGTATTCCCGGCTTCACACCTCCCCAGTTACCTCCACCAACCCCACAACTTTAAAAGCAGGCCTGAAAGAAGATGGAGGTGGAAAGGGGAGACCCAGGGCGTGTGAGGCTGTCAGTCACTTGTGCTGTGTAATACTTTGGTTCGCAAGGAAGATTTACATCAAATAGTCCTCATGTTCTCCCCATGCTCCTGTTGCCTCTTGAGGTCAAGCTCTGCTTCCAAAGGGAGGTCTTGTTTTTCTAGAAAGTTCTTTCCTCCTTATAGGATTGGACTCCTTTGGAATTCTGTGAAGACTGAAAAAGGAGCAACCAGGAAGATTAATCTGTTCCCTTCCCTGTCTCCGTTTTCTTTCTGGAATCTCCCTTCAAATACAGTGATTTAATCACTTAGATCTCTAAGGAGATCAGGAGCCTGATTTAACATCGAAAATAAAACCACATATCTCTCGTTAAGTGAGGGAAATAATGTTGTTTGTTTGACTTTTGATTCTTTGGATGTAATTCCTGGCATTTGTTTATTTTTTCATTGTAGGGTGATCCAGCATCTCCTCTTCTGGGAATATAATGTCCTTTCCAGGGTGGAAAAATCATTCTAAAAAATGAAGACTTCTCTCTTTAAAAAAAATGTTGAGCTTCCCCCTCCTCCTGGAAGTCAGTTTTTCTAGCCATGCACAAAATCCCAGCCACTTACAAGTGGAGAAACCTGTTGAAAGAATGGCTGCTGAATTAGCAGTGGCCAAATTCTTGGGGCTTAAGAGTCTCAGAGGAAATCTGATCTTTGGGATTTTTTTTTTTTTTTTTTTGACCTGGCAGGCAGGACTACAGGCTTAACAAACTGTGGAATAGAATCCATGTGATTAATGTTCTGAAGAGGGGGATGGTTCAGAAAGTTAACATTATCGTGGCAAGAACCAGGAGTTATTATGTCCACTTTCACACAAAATACTTAAAAACAGCTACTGCAGAACCCCTCTCTTAATAGGCAAAATAAGTGGTCCAGTGAGCTTTTCTGTTTCCTAATGACCTCTTGTAGGAATTTTCCATCTCCTTTGAATTCCACCTGGACCCACTTGGCTTTTATCTTGGCTTCAACCTTTTAGCTGTTTGAACTACAGAAGATACTGTGTGATGTTATTTTTCTATTATTTACTTACTCTTGGTTGCCCTGGGTCTTCATCACTGGGGCTTTCTCTGGTTGAGATACACGGGCTTCTCGTTAAGGTGGCTTCTCTCGTTGTAGAGCACAGATTCCAGGCACACAGACTTCAGTAGTTGCATGGGCTTAGTTGCCCCGAGGCATGTGGGATCTTCCTGGACCAGGGACCGAACCCCTGTCCCCTGCATTGGCAGGCAGATTCCTATCCACTGTACCACCAGGGAAGTCCTGGTGTGGTAATGTTGTTGATACAGACACACTGGTTTTCTTTGGCTTCAGACCTTTTTATATTTTTCAAACCAACCAACCGACCAACCAACCAAAGGCATGAAACCTTAAATGAAATGAGGTAAAATCAGATCTGCACTGGCTGAGGTGGTAGGGGGAAGGCACAGAGCCAACCCCACTCCTCCAAGATGAAGTAGCTGCCCTCACTCATGAAGCAGAACCTTGAAGCTTCAAAAAACACAGCTTGAAATGCTCCCTAAACATTTGTCACCTGTCATTTCCCCGGAGGTCTGCTTTGCTTCTTGTTGTTTGCAAGTCAGGAGGGAGTCACAGAAAGTAGTCACAGACCAAATGAGGCTGCCTGAGGAGAGAAGAGGCTGGGGGGCTCAGATCCAGCTTCTCAGGGTCTTGTGGTCTCAGCACGTTCAGCACATCTTGTGATCTACCTGGAGGAGGGGTGTCTGGCTGAAGATGAGGATGGTGCAAACCAGGGAGCAAGGCTGTCTCCCCACATCCAGGAAGGTTGAACAGCTGAGCTCAGATACAGCAGATGGCCCGCCTGGCCTCCCACGGGATGGGGATGAGGGGCTGATAGGCCCAGCTTTAGGTCTAAAAGAGAGTGGCGTTCAGAACTCAGGTCACTTGTTCAGACAACAGAGCAGGTGTAGACCAAATCCTAAAGCATGACAGAGAACGACCTAGGAAGCTTGGATTTTTGAAGTATGTTTCTAATGTTTCATGCTGTTAACATCTTGAAAATTTGTTAAATGTTGAAAGTCTTATTACTATTTTCAGATCCTTTCAGTAAACAGACTTGTTTAAACAAAAGACAAAAACCAACTGCCATAGAAAACTGAGATAATGGATCCTGTCCTGTCTTCCAAGAGTATTTTTTATGATTATTTTCATTGTTTTAAGATGTATTTTTTTCTCATCCTAGATCCCATCCTGAATTGCTCTGAGTGGGCTTAAAATATTAGAAAACAAGAGTTTTCCCCCCTTATTTTCCATTCGTATGACTTCAGAGACCAGGTTTCAGCTGATGTCTGCAGTGACCAGAATGACTGCTGGTCATATCACCTCTTCCCAGGGGATATTTCCAAAGATCACACATCTCATCGCAGGCCCGTGCAGTTCATTGATTTATTGACCATTGTCCGAACTGGGCTTTCCAAGTGGTTCCTTTTAGATCATTTTTCTGAAGTCGTAAATTCAACCAAGACCTGTTAGTTGAGGTCAGTGTAGCAAAGGTGTTCCCTGGGTGGATGCAAGGCACACAGGGTGTTCCTTTGTTCACATTTCCCTTTGTGCCCTGGGATCCAGAGTGTCTCCTGAAGGCTTCTGGTGTCACCCACAGGTTAAACCATTTTGAATTTTTTAAACTTCTGAAGTGTGCATGAATCAGCAACACATACTTGAGCGTGAATGAAATATCAGTGGAATGTCGTGTCAATTTTCCTTTAATTTTATCTGAGTGCAGTCCTGTTCTATCACGTGGTGGGAAACCCAGCCTTAGGCATTCTTGAGGTTTGCTGTCCCTCCTTAGAATTTGACGGAGTTTCCATGATTTGACTCAGTGCCCAAACCAGCCTAGCCAGTCCTTTATCTATACTGGCTACCACTGAGATGCCTGTTCCAACCCATGTGGTGCCTCAAGGGTGTTGCGCTTATATCAGTCTTGGGGCACAGGAATCCTTGGCAGGGTCCAGAGCTCTGGCACCTCCCATCCAGTCATTTTAGATATGCCCTGAAGCCATCACTTTTGATAGGTTATCATTTCCTTTGGCAATAAGTTGTATCAATAAATCATCTTGAGAGCTTTCTGTTCAGGCTTTGGGACTACAGTAAATTGAACATTTTTACTTTATCTTTTGCCTCTGCCACCCTTTCACTTCCCCACATGGACCAAACCCATCTATTTTTGGCCAACTCCTACTCACCCTCTGGGTCTCAGCTGCAGTATCACTGGCCATGTTAGAGGGTTCCACATGGGCACCTTCTCTGCCTGCGCATTCACTCTTCTGTAATCTTGTATCCCAAGTATGATTTGCTTTGATATCAGGTGGAAAACTGTTAAAAATTCAGCATCTTACTCCCCATCCCATATCAGATTGCTGGAACAGAATCTTCATTTTAACCACATTCCGCATGGCTCGTGGGCACGTCAAAAGGTGAGAGGCACAGACCTCCTGGATCACGAGCTCCTTGATCACAAGGAAATTGTCTTTTCATCACCATGTCCCCCTTCAGGGTGCCTACTCCATGGCAGCCCCTCAATAAAGAGCTGCTGAAGGCATGGATAGCTCTTAAGAAGGATAGAGATCAAGCATTCAGTTTGTGGCGGCTGCTATAAAAGCATGGATTGTACCTAAAGTGTGACGTGGAGCTACTGAGTTGGACTAAGCTGGAGATGGAGGCGGTTGGGTCATGACTTGGTGGAGCCAGCTGGGTGACCAGGCCCACAGATGTAATAGCCAGCTTAATAGGCCAGGTGGGCTAGGTTGGAGAGCCCACTTGGGGGAGTCTGATGCAGGTGGGAGGACAAAGACTGGTTTCCCTGGTGGCTTAGTCAGAAAATAGTCTGCCTGCAATGTGGGAGACCTGGGTTCAGTCCCTGGATGGGAAGGAGCTCCTAGAAGGAAATGGCAGCCCACTCCAGTATTCTTGCCTGGAGAATTCCATGGACAGAGGAGCCTGGTGGGCTACAGCCCATGGGGTCACAGAGAGTTGGACACGACTGAGTGACTCACTTTTTTTTCTTAATGAGCAGAAGAGTAGGTGGGGCAGCTTCTGTGAGTGTTCCTGAAGAGCATGATGGGAAATAGGTTTGGACAGGTAGACTGAAATTCCAGCAGCATTCATTTCCCACCCAGTGCTGAAACACAGACTCTCAACTAGATCAAAGACAAGGCAAAAAATATGAACAGAATCTTTACTGTTCTTTGCTTTCCTTTTACAAATTTGAACTTGAGGGTAGGGGGATAAGAGCCAACAGATGGATTCGATTAGTCTCTCAACTTAGTTAGAAAAGCTGAGATTTTAGTAGTGACTTTTACACACCTAATAATGGCAAAGACATGACCCCCAGACTGACATAAAGGCACCATTTGGGGAACTAGGGCAGAGAGGCAGCTGCCTATGAATGGATCGTGCTTGGCTGTGTAGACACCGCTCTTCAGATCAGTCACCCTGAGGGAATGTCTGACGTTGGCCACCTGGGAATTGTCTGGCAGGTGACGTGTTTGCTCTGACTGGCATTTTCTTTTTCCCTAGGAGATAACTCAGGTGCTCTCTGGGGCCTCTGGGGCATTGGTTCCTGATCAGTTACTGAGCTTTCTCCTTTTTGGGGTCATAAATTCTGTGGTGGCTTACTTGCTAAGTTATGTCCGACTCCTGTGACCCCATGGACTATAGCCCGCCATGCTCCTCTGTCTAAGGGATTTTCCAGACAAGTGGGTTGCCATTTCCTTCTCCAGGAGATCTTCTGGACCCAGGATTTGAACCTGGGTCTCCTGCATTGTAGGTGGATTCTTGACAGACTGACATACAAGGGAAAACTCTGTGGATTATACCAAAGAGGCTTAGCATTGGATCCAGGGTAGAAGAAAAAGAAGAGAAAGCAACAATGTCTCAGGGCTGCAACAAGGGACCTTGAACTCCACCACAGATGGGCAAGAAGTCAAGCCTGTGCTCCCTGCCCTGGAATGCCCAGATTTGCTTTGAGGGGAGCATGTAGCACCAATTCTGTCCTTGCCTGTGGCAAACTTGGATGCCTTCTGCTGAAACTGTCACCTGGGATAATCCCACACACGCTTGCAAATTCCATCTTGCCTACACAGGCATGGGATTCTGCAAGAAAAATCAAGAGTCCCTGCCCACTCCCCTCCACCTCTCTGAGCTTACAATGAACTTGAAGAGCTGGCTTCCAGAGCACCCGTGGGGGAGGGGGCGGTTGAAGCCAGTCTTCCCTTCTAGGTGTGGGAGGCTGCAGAAGAGGAAATAGTACAGGCGGGGAAGAGAGTCTTGGGGATCCCAGAGCAACTCATTTCCCCCTTGAATTCTAAGTTGGGAGCAGAAAGTGTCATGTATTATTCTGAGATCAGAATTCAGCTGAGCCTGGATTTCTTTTGAAGCAGTAGCAGCTGCTGCCTAGAACATGAACTAGAGGTCCGTGACAGACAGGGGCATTGATGTTCTCAAGTCAGCTTCACAAACCCCCCAGAGGAGTGGAATTATATGTTCCACTGAGAGATTCGTTTCACAACAGACTGGTCATCTGCCTGAATCTCTGCACACAAGCTTTGCCAATGTATGTGGTATCTCGGCCATGAGGGTTTGAAAAGCTGTATTTCTCCCCAAGATTCCTTCCCACCTATCAATATGCACAAACCTTTCCAAGCAAAAATGAAAATGAAACAAAAAACAACAGCAACAAAGCGTAGGGCCCTTCTTTCCTTCCTACGTGATGCTTGTAACTGAGGAAAATGGGTTTGAGTTTGGCTGCAGTGCAGGAGACCTGGGTTCGTGCACCGTGGTCAGGAAGATCCCCTGGAGGAGGGCATGGTTACCCACTCCAGTATTCTTGCCTGGAGAATTCCATGACAGAGGAGCCTGGTGGGCTACAGTCCAAGGGGTTTCGAAGAGTTGGACTGACCATAGCTCACTTCTTCACTGTAGCTGGCATTATTTATATCAAGTTAGATAGATGATGAGTGTGGGCTCTGGTGTCCACACAATCTAGATTGGAATCCCAGTCCTGCCACTTATAGGCAAGTTACTTAACCTTACTGAGTTGCTGTGTCCTTGTAGATCAAACGAGGGTAATAATGGCACTTACCCTCTAAAGTTAACTGAGAGGATGAAATGAGACTTTTAGGAGTTAGCACGGTCCTTTGCTACCGTGAGCACTGTGTAAATATCAGACTTTTTAAAAATGTTCAAAAAGTAACAGATCAACCCTTTCCTCCTGCTGGATGCATCTATCATCTGCCATCTAATGGACAAGTCAGGGTCCCGTGTCTTCCTTACTCATGCTGTGCCTTTCCTGGTCCCACATATTGAGCTCTCTGTGGTTTGATTGATGAAGAGATGGTAAGATGTATGCTTGGAATCCATTAAGTTTGAGACTACCTTGTGGGGAGAGGACGCTGAGGAAAGAGAAATGAAGTGAGGAGAGGACTGATGAAAAAGCCCGCAGGCTTTCTGATGGACATATTGAACTTTATCTTCTACCCACCCAGGTTTATAAAACCCACTGTATGAGGACTTCGGGTTATAAATATGGGTCTGACTCCATTCTGGAATCCAGAAAAGGTCTGAAAACCACATGTGTTTTCATCTGGCAGGAGGCTATTTATATTCTTTATTTATTTAACTTAGTATGAACATTCTTATGTTTCACTGAGAAGATATTAATGTGTTTGATTCCAGAATGCTGTTCCTGGGCCTGCTGGGGAGGGGGGTGTTTTGTACTGTGTTACCATTCTAAATTCCAGTAACTCTTGACCTCGAAAACCAAATCTGTCTCCAGTGACTTTGAATAGGACATTTTTTTAAACAACGACAAAACTAACCTGAAGTAGATTAAGCCAACAAACAATAAATTTGAGGTGGTGAGGGGGAAATTTGTTTCAAGGCTTTTAAGCAGAAGCTCGGGCTTCCCTGGTGGCTCAGACGGTATGCAATGCGGGAGACGCAGGTTCGATCCCTGGGTTGGGAAGAACCCCTGGAGAAGGAAATGGCAACCCACTCCAGTATTCTTGCCTGGAGAATGCCCATGGACAGAGGAGCCTGGTGGGCCACAGTTCACGGGGTTGCAAAGAGTAGGACACGACTGAACCGCTTTCACTACTATTAGAAGCTCAGGGAAGCTGTAGTGAGAAGGGACTAAAAGCAGGCCTGGGAGGCCCCAGATGTCCTCTCCCAAGTTCTGGTTCTTATGGGCATGAACATGGGTGGTTGTCACGGGTGCACTGGTTATAACCCTGGAGGCCCAGTCTGTGGCAAGTGGTAGGAACTTCATATGTACGCATCGGTTCACAGATTGGCTTTCCAGTCTGATACAGTCCTTGCTTGGTGGCCAGCACAAAGTGTACCTTTATACTCAGCCCATCAGCAGAGTTTGACTTTGTAGGTTTCCATATAATGACTTTCCAAGGCTCTGCTCTGCTCCGAGGCTTCTGAGCCACAGTCTTGGATCCCAAAGCAGTTTGTGACTAATCCCTTGGTGGTTCCTTCTATAGGTTTGGCAATGGCAAAAATCATTCATCTTTTGATCTTACCTAGAGTTGTGGGATTTGATTCGCATAAGAATCTATGAGAAATGAAGCAACATGGGAGAAGGATGGAATAAAGGACCCCCTCAGGACTTAACATGTTCCTGTGTATTTTTCTGGACCTTCGGTTTAAGCTCAGCCCACATTAGTTCTCTTTCCCTGTCCCTCGCACCCTAGAACCTGGCTTTACTTAGTCATGATTGTTTGGGATGAATCTCTAAATCAGTCTAACATTTTCCTTCTAAATGCGTTGTCTTTAGTCTTAGTGTCTTTTATTTTTTTAATATTTGTTTGCTTTCTTACTTATTTGGCTGCTCCAGGTCTCAGTTGCAGCACTCAAGGTCTTTGATCATCGTTGCAGTATGTGAAATCTTTAGTTGCGGCATGAGGGATTTAGTTCACTGACCAGGGTTCAAACCCAGGCCCCCCTGCATTAGGAGTAGGGAGTCTTAGCCACTGGGCTACCAGGGAAGTTCCAGTTTTAGTGTCTCTTATAAGCCACAGCAACCTCTCTAAATGTTCTTTTCTTATTTTCCTTCTCTTATCTAATAGGACCTTCATACCTAGGCTCAGAGAATTCAAGAGGCTGAATCACTGTGGGTGAGATCACGTATCAGGAAGCTGGAGCTTTGAAACACATACACAGTATCCACAGACATTCACCCTGTGTCAGCGCAGTGATTGAAGCATATAGACTCTGGAACCAGCCTTCTAGATTCATGTCCTAGTTGTATCACTCACTAGCTATAGGACCTTCGGAGAGTTCCTTAATTTCTATGGGTCCTCTTTTCTTCACCTATAAGGAAGGAATCCTGGTATCTACTTTATATATTTGTTGTAAGGATTAAATGAGCTAATATATACAAAGACACTTAGAAAGTAGTTAGGATGTTATAAATTCTACATTAATATCTGATACTTTCCTTTTATAAGCACAGAGTCTGAGTTAGATTCTTATTCATTCAATAAACAAATATGTATCTTGTGTCTACCATGTGAAGGCATCATGTTTGAGCTGGTGAACAATTCGTATACCTTCTAGTCTTATGGTAAAGACAGACATTAAATAAGATCTTACACACGTGATGAGTATTATTATGACCCAAGTGTTATGCTTTCTAAAAGGATGAATGGAAATCAGGTAATAATAAATCAAACTTTATTGTCTTTTCTCTTTGAATCTGCATACTAAATACTTCATATATTTTGCAAAGATCAGGACATAAATAGAGATGAGAGTGTCCTTAAGCAATAGTCAGACCAATTGTTGCTTGCTTGGAACATGAAGTGATTTCAGTTTTGGACAAACTGAAAAAAAAGTTATCGCCCTTACTAGCTTATGCATGGGAGCTAAATTTATCTACAGAACAGGTGAAATTGTTGTATTTGTTTGTGATAATAGTAACAACCAGATCTGTCATGCATAGCAGTTCAACCTTCACCTTTGATTCTCACAGCTATGATGTACAGTCAGTAGGGTAGGATTTGTGCCCAATTTACAGATGAGGAGGCTGCCCAAAACAGTGAAATGACTGATCCCCCCAGTTACAGGCAGGGCTGGTGCCTGACGCATGTTAGCTCTGGTAATACTTGTTGGATTGGAAGGCATCCAGACATTCTGACTTCCTGTGTAGTAGTCTCGCTGGTTCTCTGCACAGAACACAAGCAAAACCTCAACCATGTCGTATTTTCAGATTTCGTGCTTATTACATGTTATTAGGCTTATTTATACTCTTCTTTGCAGATGGTAATTGAACAGCGCTGTTTTCTTGACCCTATTGACACCCAAGAGCTATATATATGCACCTCTATTATTTTTTCTATCTAGGGATTCAAGACTTAGAAAACTAGTTTTCAAGGCACATTGTTCAAAATTTTGTAAGTATGTTTAATATTTTTGAAAATCATGTACAATGTTTCTTCACAAATTGTTTCTGTAGCTGCAATTTACAGGCAAAGTAGAATTAGTGGTATACATGCTTCAACCTGTTCTAGGATTACTTCTTCCAGATCCAATCTTTTCAAAGCCATTAATATTCATTAGAGGCTGATCTCACAAGGACTATCATACAAAAAGCTGAAGAAATGCATCACTCCCCTTGAATTTTTTTTTTTTTTTTGGCAAAATATAAAACTCTGTATTGCAAAAGCCTGAAAATGGAGAGATAAAAATCTGTCTTCAGCTGTGTTGTTTGGATATGATGCCTTGGTTCTATTCTAGCAATATCCTTAAGTTCTCAGGGTGCCTAGTTGTAACCTGGGTCAGACTACACTAGCAGAATTAGAGAAATGACACCAAGATAGGCATGCACCGTATTTCACACTCACCAAATGCCTCTGTTGTAAAAGGCTCCTCTGTAAGTAATTAGTAGAGCTGGACTGAATTTACTTTATGTGTGAAATGGTGGGCACTTGATTCATTTTAATGCAGAGAAGATTAAATGAATGAACTCAGGAAATGCTGGGTAATGAAAGCTAAGTGTAAATTGCTCAGCCAGCCATCTCTTTGGAGAGTAGGCTCAGCCCTTGATTTGTCAGCAATTGAATATTTAGTCCCCACCATTTCCATTTGTAGGGGCTTCTCCCATAGCTCAGCGGTAAAGAATCTGCCTGCTAATGCAGGAGACACAGGAGACAGGGGTTCAATCCCTGGGTCGGAAGATCCCCTGGGGGAGGTCCTGGCAACCCACTCCAGTATTCTTGCTTGGAGAATCCCATGAACAGAGGAGCCTGGCAGGCTACAGTCCATGGGGTCGCAAAGAATTAGCCACAACTAAGCGTCTAATATACACACAAAGGGTTTTAAGCAGAGATGTGATGTAATCTCCCTTGCCTCTTTAAAAGAACCACTCCAGCTGCTGTCGGGGGAAGAGCGTGTTTTGAGAGGAGCAGTGTGTGTGAGCAAAAAGCTTTCTTTGCATGGTTCCTGCCTCTCTTGTCTAGTCCTTTGCAAGCTGAACTCCTCACCTGTGAAATGGAGCTGAGAATACCTCTAGTCCCTGTGAGGGGAAGGTTACCCCTGTGTATGATAAAGGCCTCCCAGGATAGATGAGACTATTATTATTGTCAAGCTCTGGGTCAACTGTGTATGTTGTTCACATTCCTATTTTCTCACACCAGAGGGTCAGTGCAAAGAGCGCAGGAGATCATATATGCGCAGTACTGGCTGGAGCTCAGTACACATTCACCCTGCACCATCTCTTTACTATTGGAGTCCAAAATACTGGCTTCTTTCTCCTTGGGGACCATGAGCAGGAGTTTAGAGGCTTAGGGGTGTTTTGTAAACTCCCAAGGAAAAGAGCTGTTGGTTCCTGGAGGCTGGAGTAGAAGGCTCTGAACAGACGAGCTGCAATCACTCACTCAAACCTTATATTTCATTTCCAAGAGGGTCTCTCTCTCCCTCCCTTCACCCCTCTTTCCCTGCTTCCCTCCTTCATTTCCTGCTTTTGTGTTTCAAAAGTAATGTATCCTGATACTAATAACTTAAGTAATACCAGTGTCTAAAGTCCCACTAAAATTGTTCACTCTCCACCCCACCCCAGTCCTAAACTCCAGATGTAACTAAAGATAAGATAACAATTCAATGTATATATTTCTTTAGTTTTCCCTTGCCTATTAAATCATAAACACGGTTATAGATCCATGGTGGTGTTTGTCTTTTGTTTTGCAAAAATAAAAGACTCCACAGTTTCCACAAAGCCCTCCAAATTATATTAAAGTGTTTTAAAATGCATTTTCTAGGTAGAATAGCTATAGTTTTATCAGATTGTCAAAGGAGTCTGGCGCCCTACCCCAACCCCAAATTTTAAGCATTAGTTGTTTCAGCTACCTAAAATCCCCAAACATGGAATTTATGAGTTTATGTGCACAGTCGTGTCCGACTCTTTGTGAGCCCATGGACTGTAGCCCACCAGGCTCCTCTATCCATGAGATTCTCCAGGCAAGAATACTGGAGTGGGTTGTCAGGCCCTCCTCCAGGGGGTGTTCCCGACCCAGGGATTGAACCCGTGTCTCCTGTGTCTCCTGCATTGCAGGCAGATTCTTTACCCGCTGAGCCACCCAAACATGGGACTTAAACCAGATGTTCTCTGAGGCCCCTCTATTATTTCCATTTCACTAAATTTGCTCCTATTCAAGTCCAAGAAAAGATTTTTTCTCTAATATGCCACTTACTGAATTCCTTTTATTAACTGATCCTTCAGTTCAGTTTAGTCGCTCAGTCGTGTCCGACTCTTTGTGACCCCATGAATCACAGCACTCCAGGCCTCTCTGTCCATCACCAACTCCCGGAGTTCACTCAGACTCACGTCCATCAAGTCAGTGATGCCATCCAGCCATCTCATCCTCTGTCGTCCCCTTCTCCTCCTGCCCCCAATCCCTCCCAGCATCAGAGTCTTTTCCAATGAATCAACTCTTCGCATGAGGTAGCCAAAGTACTGATCCTTCACCATACCTAAAGTAAGTCTTGAGATCTTTCAGGATCATGAAGGGAAATCTTAATGCTTAATAGAAATTCTTGATTGTTTTTCTGTGAGTGAAAGTGAAAGTCACTCAGTTGTGCCCCACTCTTTGTAGCCCCATGGACTAATCTGTCCATGGGATTCTCCAGGCCAGAATACTGGAGTGGGTAGCTATTCCCTTCTCCAGGAGACCTTCGCAACCCAGGGATCAAACCCAGGTCTCCCACATTGCAGGCAGATTTTTTACCAGCTGAGCCGCAAGGGAAGCCCAAGAATACCGGAGCAGGTAGCCTATCCCCTCTCCAGCGGGCCTTCCCAACCCAGGGATCGAACCGGGGTCTCCTGCATTCCAGGCGGCTTCTTTACCAACTGAGCTATCAGAGAAGCCTCTATGAGTACAGTTTATTAAAGTTAATTATTCATAATCCAATAGTACGTGTATATTCTACATAATAGTTTTATCAATCAGGATAGTGTATTAATTCAAAATACAGTTTTTTCATATAATTAGAGGATTAAAACATATTGCAAGCCCAAATATCAATCAAGTTTAAATATAGATAACTCAGTGGTGACAGTATGTGAAAACTAAATCTAATCCTATATTTGCATCATGAGTTAGCTAAATAAGTGCATTAAACCAAAGATTAAAGTCTATGTGAGTGATAGAATCCACTCATCTTGCGATTTAGAACCACATGTGATGAAATTGTATTTTTTTCAGCCAGGCAGCACTTCAGTAAAGCAGACACACATCTGTTTGGTTGTCCCCAGAGGATGCAGTGGTTTTCAGATCTAAAGCCAAATCCATTTGAATCAGCCAAGACCATTTCCATTTTTCCAAGTGAAAAATGAGGTTCTTTCTTAACACAGTTAGCTGGGGGTGCTCGGCTAGCATCTTGGGTCAATTATTGAAAACTTCAGACTGACATAAAATGTACATGCCCACCTCATTTATTTTTTTCATGATCCATCCAAAGCTGGTCGTATATAAATCTATATTTATCAATGGGATGGAACACTTTTAGAGAAAAGTCATGGATGGAAAAATTCAGAGACCACAGGACTGGACTTCCCTGGTGGTGCAGTAGATAAGAAACTGCCTGCCAATGCAGGGGACAAGGGTTCAATCTCTGGGCTGGGAAGATCCCACGTGCTGTGGGGCAACTAAGCCCGTGAGTCCAAACTACTGAGCTCGCACACCGTGGAGCCCATGCTCCACAACAAGAGACGCCACCACCATGAGAAGCCTGTGCACTGAAACTAGGGAGTGGCGCCTGCTCGCCACAACTGGAGAAATCCCACATGCAACAAAAAAGACACAGCACAGCCAAAAGTAAATGAATAAATAAAGGTAAAACCAAAACAACAACAAACAAAAAGAGACCACAGAACCGAGTCCTAATTTTAAACATTTATTTTCTAATTTGAAATTATTTTAGGTTTACAGATAAGTTGCAAACATAGTAAGTAGCATTTCCATGTTGCCATTCATCCAGCTTCTCCTAACGCTGCCATATTACATAACCTTAGAGCAGTTTTTTCAAACCGAGCAAGTTGATGTTGCTGAAGTCATAATTTTTAATAGTTTTTCCAAAAGCAAACGGTAAAATTTCACTTTTTGCCTACGTTTGAGAAGGAATTGGTATTTTGTCTGTACAGATTGTACACACACTTAAAGCAGTCTTATAAAAATGCCTTCATTCTAAAGGACTTAAAAAACCAAATGAGAGGGCTGTTCAATCAAGATCTCTTGCAAGTTTTTTTCTCATTTTGGCTGAGGATTTTTAAATTTCTGAACAACAGTTCCTACAAACAGCTGCTTGGAAGGCCTACATGCATTTGACTTATTGAGGAGAGAAAAAGAAAACTTGTGACCGAGTCATCTCATGTTTATGTTGCTGATTTAAGTAGTGAGGCAGCACTTTGAAAATCACACCATGTGTAGCTGGCTCTTTGTCACCAAATCCAAGGCCATAGGGAGTATAACCTCAGTAGCTGGAGCCAAGAAAAACTACCCTTGGTTCAAGACTCGGGCGTTTTAATCCCCATGTTAGTTTTGCTGGGACAGGAGGTGGGTCTTGGCTCATGTGAGGATTCCTCAGGGTCATCCCACTGCCCAGACCTAGATGAATGGAGGCCACGAGGCCAGTTTGGAGTGGACCCTCAGCAGCTGCAAACATCTGTAACAATCTGGTGTTAAGATGAATGAGCCCCATGGGCTCCCAGCCACTTGCATCCACCAAGATTTTGTAGCTTTAGACAGATGTTTCTGCTCTGAACACTGGGAAGTGAATGAACAGTTTCACTGCCTGCTGCCAGGGATGAAGGTTATTGCCAGCCACACTCTGAGGTCCTCTGAAGCCACTAAGTGGTACCTGTAGAAGCTGGCCTCTATTGACAAGAGAAGGCTGACATCTGATGCTTTGAAAAGCCAAGCCTTCCCTTGGGAAGTAGCAGCAAGAGAGATGGTATGTATTTCTCCATCAGAACCCGATCCAGACTTATAGAGTGAGGGAGGGTGCAGAGATGTCACAGTGTACACTGTGGCTCCCCAGCTAAATGAAAGCTTGACTTTAGCAACACGTGGGTCAGTTCTGAAAACACATCTCAGCTTCCAGCATTGGCCTTCTGTTCACTGAGACACCTCAAAGAAACCAAAGCTCTTTGGAAGACTGTTCTAAAATCACTTCAGTGGCTTGCCAAAGTTTGGATTTGTTAGGGGGCACCCCCTCTCCTCTCTGTGCCAAGCCTGCTTCTCCTGCAGGGTTCTCTAGCTCACAGTTCAGCCAAGATCTTCTTCCCAGCTGCTCAGAAACCTCGACAAATTCTTGATGCCTCCTTTTCTTTGCTCCTGGTTTCACTCTATCTCAAATCCTATTTGTACCTTCTGATGCATATTGGGTTTCTTTATTTCCTTTCATTGCCATTTCTAGAATCATTTCTTAACTGGAATACTGCAGTGCCCTCCAATTTTAAGTCTCCCACTTCACTCCAATTTTGATGTTGGAGAAGACTTTGGAGAGTCCCTTGGATTGCAAGGAAATCAAACCCATCAATCCTAAAAGAAGTCAACCCTAATATTTTTTGGGAGGACTGATTGGAGTTGAAACTCCAATGTTTTGACCATGTGAGGTAAAGAGCTGACTCAGTGGAAAAGACCCTCATGCTGGGAAAGTTTGAAGGCAAAAGAAGAGGAGGGTAGCAGAGGATGAGATGGTAAGATGGCATCACTGACTCAATGGACATAAATTTAAGCTAATTCTGGGAGACAGTAGAGGACAGAGGAGCCTGGTGTGCTGGAGTTCCTGGGGTCTTAAAGAATCAGACACGACTTAGAAGCTGAACAGCAAACTTCACTCTTGCCATCTCTCAAATCCATTCTTTTCAAGTGTAAGCTTTTAAAACAAGTCAAGCCATGTACATAACTGGGTCATTCATTAGCGGGTATAACTAGAGCTTCAATCCAGATGTAACTTTATTCTTTCTCTCTGACTGCCCCTTTAAAAAAAGGCATTCAGTGTAGGGATCCTCCCATTGTTCCCTGACAAAATCCTTTCTGTCTCTCTTAGGTGATAACAATTTTACATCAGTTTAGAACAAAAAATGTCCCAATTCTGTAATGAGAATGAGCTCAAGATAAGCATAACATTCAAAGATGAGACTCTTGCCCCTAGCTGTGCCCTCACCTCTCTGGCTAAGATTTGGGCTGTTTGCCTCAGAGGAGTGGATCAATAGAGATATGGCAGGATTCTACCCATGGTTCAGGATTTCCTTCTTTTCTCACTGTCGTTGTTGTTCAGGCTCTAAGTCTTGTCCGACTCTTTGTGACCCCATGGACTATAGCACACCAGGCTTCTCTGTCCATCACCAACTCTGGGAGCTTGCTCAAACTCATGTCCATCGAGTCAGTGACACCATCCAGCCATCTCATCCTCTGTCATCCCCTTCTCCTCCTGCCTTCAATCTTTCCCAACATCAGGGTCTTTTCCAGTGAGTCAGTTCTTTGCATCAGGTGGCCAAAGTATTGGAGCTTCAGCCTCAGCATCAGTCCTTCCAATTAATATTCTGGGTTGATTTTCTTTAGGATTAACTGGTTTGATCTCCCACTACTGACTGCTATGTCAAAGCATGAGAGCGTAGGAGATGGGATAGCTATGTTGGCACTTACGTGGCTGTAGGCTCTTGCTATTTGGCTCTACAAATGGATAAAACTAGCTCTTTAAAGTGAAGTCTTTCACAGGAGAAACCACCTGAATGGATGGTCCTTCTTGGTCCACTCATGGTTGTCAACTGAAAGAAAAATGCACAGCCTAAGAGTTGCAGGTTTCAGTTTTATTCAGAGATCTTACTGAGGACTGTAGTCCCAGAAACAGCCCCTCTGTAGCTTCTGAGAGTGGGCTCCAAAGAGGTAGTCTGAAGCAGGCACATGTAACATTTTTGATAGGGAATGTGTGCAGTCAAGCATGCATCTCATTTAAAGTTACTGCTAGTCACAAGTAATAGGTATCTCAATGAATGACTGAGTTCTTTTCTGTGTATGGAAAGATGCAAGGGTTTGGGTTGATTTAGACTATTCATCTATTTATTTACTTGGCTGCACTGCGTCTTAGTGGCGGCATGTGGGATCCTTGCCCCAGCAGCCCGTCTGTGCTCTCTAGGATTCTGAGTTAGTTACTAGACAGGAATAGGTGTGCTGCTCCTGTTTGGTTGTATTCTATTGTTTTTATTTATTTTTCATCAAAAGGGAGGATTTTAAAGCAAAGCCAATCTTTTTCATAATCTTTACTCCATACCACCCTGCCACGTACTGTTTGAATTTCATTTCACTTTGTTAGATTACATTAAAAAAACACAGATGATAAATTATGTAGGACCAACAAGCAGCCTTTTACCCCTTAATTAATAAGACTGTATCTTCTAGAGCAGTTTTAGGCTCACAGAAAATTAAACAGATTAATACAGAGTGTTCTGGTCTGCCCCTTTCCCCACCCCTCACAAATTCTCCAGTTGTTAATATTCGGCATTAGTGTGGTACATTTGTTACAACTGATGAACCAAAACTGTTCTGTTATTGGGACTTCCCAGGTGGTCCAGTAGTTGAGACTCTGCGCTGCCAATGCAGGGGGCCTGAGTTTTGACCCCTGGTCAGGAAACTAGATCCCACATGCTACCACTAAGAGTGGTAGAAAACATGGAATAGCCAAATAATTTTAACGAAAATTTTAAAATAAAATAATTTTAAAAATTGATTCATTATTGTTCATGAAAGTCCATAGTTTACGCTGGGGTTCACTGTGTTATAGTTCTGTGGTTTTTTTGACCAGTGCGTGATGCCATGTGTCTAGCATTACTGTAGCAAGGAGAGTAGTTTCACTGCCCTGGAACTCCCCTGTACTCTGACTTTTTACCCCTCTTTTCCTTCCTTACTGACTTAACAGTTGTCACACATCAAGAGTGAGCAAGACCCCTCCTGTGGGTTCATTTGATTCAACTGGCATTGCTTCAAACTTTTAAAAGACTCTGCCAGATCTTCAGGGTGATGAGCAAGGAAATCCACACAGACCATTGAAAAGTCTAAAAATAGGTATACTGTGTATTCTGAGAATGGCTTTTCCTGTTCCCCTAGGCTCCCTTGCCCTTTCAAGGCCTCACCCCAGCTTCCGGTCTCCACATTGTAATCCTTTAAGGTTAGTTCAAATCTGCAACCACTTTGCTAGAAAAATTAAGAGAGCACTGATTCACCAGTTAAATGCTCTTTCCTAGAAAGCCTGAACCTTCTCTGGACCAAGAAAGAGCTGAATTTCTCTGGTGCAACAGCAGCCCTCCAAGCTGGAGGCTTTCTTTAAAATAAGCTATTATGGGTTTTGTTTTTCTCCTGGCTACAAATTAGTGATGCTCATCTTAGAAAATTTGAAAACATTTGTGTGTTATTTATAGACGTGCCTACCAAGGAGCCATGGAGGTGCAAAGCTGGGGTCAGAGTGCTAACCCCCGAGTCGTCAAATTGCCTGTGCTTATTTCCAGAAAGATGCAATATATGCATTTACCACAAGAACAAATGTGCTCTTAGAAAAAGAATTTCCAGAAATTCAAGGCAGAAATCTTTCCTGAGCAATAGCCTAGCCAGGTGCCTCTAACCCCTTTCTTTCTGATTTTTTTTAAACGTGGACCATTTTTAAAGTCGGTATTGAATTTGTTACAGTATTGTTTCTGTTTTACGTTTTGGCTGTTTGGTCACAAGGCGTGTGGAATCTTGGGCTTTCCAGGTGGTGCTAGTGGTAAAGAATCCACCTGCTGATGCAGGAGACGCAAGAAGACACGAGTTCAATCCCTGGGTTGAGGAGATCCGCAGGAGGAGGGCATGGCAACCCACTCCAGTATTCTTGCCTGGGAAATCCCACGGACAGAGGAGCCTGGTGGGCTGCAGTCCATGGGGTCACAAAGAGTTGGACACGACGGAGCAACTGAGCGCATGCATGTGGGATTTTAGCTCCCAGACCAGGGATCAAACCCACACCCCCTGCATTAGAAGGCAGAGTTTTAACTGCTGGGTGACTTGAATTTGCCAGTTTCCAGTATTCCTGTCATGTCATTTTTACCAAGCTGTATTTATTACGTTTGCACTATACTGCCTGTACATTTAGGGATGAATGACTCCCATTGGAATAAAGGTAAGGCCTTGTTGGAAGCTGACACCTTTTCTTCCCTAAATGTCTTGGGGTAGAAGTGTTTGTTCACTTTGAAATCAAATGACAAAATGAAGAAGCACATGCGCCAGACCCTGACAACCCCTAATAACTGGCTGCTGACTTCTTGTTCTTGGGCAGATTTCCTTTATGATTAAATTTTGCAAAAAATTATGTTTCTTTTGTTGTAGTAAAATAACATAAAATTTACTGTTTTCACTACTTGCACATATAAAACAGTGCATTCACTGTGTTGTGCTTTCACAGAGGGGTTCAACCATCACCACTGTCCATTTCCAGAACTTTTAATCACCCAAAACATAAACTCTGTTAATCCATTAAACACTGACTTTCCGTTCCTCCCTGCTCTCAACCACTGGCTACTCCTCCTATTCTACTTTCTGTCTCTATGAAGTGACCAATTCTAGGTACCTCATATGGGCTTCCCAGGCAGCTCAGTGGTGAAGAATCCACCAGCCAAGGCAGGAGGTGCAGGTTTGATCCCTGGATTGGGAAGATTCCCCTGAAGAAAGACATGGCAACTCACTCCAGTATTCTTGCCTGGAGGGTCCCATGGATAGAGAAGCCTGGTGGGCTACAGTCCAAGGGGTCGCAAAAAGTCAGACATGACCAAGCACGTGTGTGGGCATCTGGTATGCAAGTATCTGTCCAAGTCCTTGCTTTCAATCCTTTGGAATTGCTGGACCATGTCATAATTCTGTC
Source organism: Capra hircus (assembly GCF_001704415.2). Lineage (NCBI taxonomy): Eukaryota > Metazoa > Chordata > Mammalia > Artiodactyla > Bovidae > Capra > Capra hircus. The sequence continues at coordinate 16,823,831 of NC_030815.1, forward strand.
TAACTTTGGAGCACTACCAAACTCTTCCACAGTGCCTGCACCATGTTCTATTTCCACTAGCGGTGCACAAGGGTTCCAGTTTCCCTCCATCCTCACCAATACTTGTCAACCCCTTGTTTGTGATGATAGCCTCTTAATGGGTGTGATGGTATCCTAATGGACATCTCATCATGGTTATGATCAACCTTTTAAAGCTCATCTTTCTGTGTGGTTGTGACCGTCTCTGAACTGGTGTCATATAATTTATCCGCTGACTCCAGCTCTGCAGTCAAATAGCTTTGTGCATAAGCTCCATGAAGAAAGGAATTTTAGGCGATTTCGTTTTGCAAACAAAATTGGGCTATGTTCTAGAGCCCCAATCTCTAGAACAGCACATAATAAGAGCTTAGTATTATCTGTTGAATGGATGAATTCTACCTCCATCACTTACTATCTAGGTGACCTGACTGAAGTCAATAACTGGAATCTCTGTTCCCTCAACGATAATGTGGGAAGAAAGATAGTGCCCTCTGCTAGGGCTATGTGAGGGTTAAGTGCAGCAATGCCCAGAGCACACTTGCACATTGCCTGGCACATAGTAGGCACTCTGTAAATAGTAGTAGAAACTTGTTATGATTATGCAGGGGGCTTCATATGTAGACCAGTGCTAAGCACTCTTTGCAGCATGATGGTGAGTTTGGAGAGGCAACTATGGTGCCCTGAGCTCAGAGATCTGGATAGCTTTCATGCTAAGCCAGGGCTTTACAGCAGGAAGGAAGGGGAGTGCTTGCAAAAATCCATTAAGCCCAGAGCTCCCCAGAGCAAATGTGTCACCTGGCAATGATGCCGGTGGGGTCAGACAGAGGGAGAAGAACCGGGAGGTATCCTGTCTGTGGGCCCATCCAGCAGGACTGTAAGCCAGAGCAAGCACAGTGAGGTTACAGCGGAGCACTCAGTGGGGATTAATGACCAGTGATTGATGGTGGGTCTTGTAACTACAGCTCCCACATTCTTTCAAGATGCATAATAACACATTGGGAAGTACAGCTTCATGCAACCAAATGCTAATGGAATCCTAATGTCCCAGGTCCATGAGGAAGTACACTGAAAGAGTGGAAAGCTGGGTATTTCCCCTTTTGCTCAGGTGTTCATAGAAAATGCATTTCTTATCTGGGTGTAAAATGTAGATTCCTGGGAATTCAGGCAGGCTTTCTGCCTCCTGTTTATTCTGTTACATGTCTAATGAATGGATGCTGGGTAGTATCAGCAGATTTCTCTTAGGAAGAGGATAACTTTTGCCTGACCCCTCCTCCACCCTCAGTGTAGTTTGTCTGTCTTATCAACTTCAAGCCTGCTGGGATGTTTCAAAGGTGGTGCAAGTATTAACGCCGCGGCTGAGTCACCTCTGTATTATTCTGAACAGCTCTCATGGGGAAGGTGGTCACCAGGTCCTACTCTGTGCATACCACATTCTCTCAGAAGCTCAGACCCAAGCCTGCTGTGTAAACCCTAACCAGAGATGGCCTGGATGCCCTGGGGCCCTGGTGAACTGTTAAAGTTTCAGGCCCCACGCTCAGTGCCCAGAAACAGCCTCTAGAGTATATGTATAGCTGGGTCCCTTTGCTGTCCACCTGAAATTCTCACAACATTGTTAACTGGCTATACTCCAATACAAAATAAAAAGTTTGTTTTTTTTTTTTTAAAAGAAAGCAAGAAAGAAAGAGCCTGTAGACATTGGGAGGCCTGTGAGGATTCAGCAATGATACCAACCAGGGTAGGTACGACCAGGGCTTGGAGCCCTGGAGCCAGAGATAGCTACGACTGGTTGTCAAAGAATATAGAGCCCATGTTTCAAAATCAGAGCCAAAAAATGAGAGAAAAGACGAGGAAAGAAATTGAGAGCAAGCAATATTGGGAGCAAATAAACATCCCCCAAATCCCAGTGTCTTGAGTCCCTGAGGCCTTTCCCCACATTCCCGTTGCCAGGTCAGTTCCTGGGCCAGGCACTTGAGCACTTCTGGTTTCATGCTCTGTGAGGGAGGGGAAAGTGACCTGGAGAGGCAGGAAGTCTGCCAAGGGGGAGAGCTGGCCCAGGAGGAGCAGAAGGTTTCCTCAGCTCCTCCACCCCAGCACTTCTCCAAGAAGAGGGAAAGGCAGGACAGAACACCAGCCTTCCTGCCCTCCAGGAGCTCAGAGCTCTCCAGGCCTCCCGGGCCCTGGCTTGGCCCGCGTCCAGGGACCACTGGAATTCCAGCGAGCAGGGAGTGTGAGAGTCACTCCACACCTCTCAGGGAGTTGTTTCCTCTTCCTTTGATGGACGACTCAGACCCTCTCTATAACCAAACAAAACCCATCATTATAAACCCGTGGTAACACTTCTGTAAACAGTAGCTTGAGCTGAAAAGACCAGCTCCTGAATCGTGAGAAATGGTAGCAGCCCTCTGCCTTCTCTGGGCAGGGTTCCCGGATGCTCTAGGCTGTTTTCTCAACTCGGATGGTGAAATGCCAGGCACTTAGTCTTTCCCTAGTCTGCCAGACGACACAGAGCTCGGGCCAGGCAGTAAGCGTGTTGGAGAACCGCTGAGATAACGTGGGTGTACTTGTCTTCGCAGACCTGGACCACTCTTTCATTTTTCCCTTCTCCCCATGCCTGCGTATTTGTGATTTCCTGAAGGTTAAATAATTGAAAGTGACTGATTTTCCTCCAAATGTATAGTAACTACATTCTACCTTTTTTTTCCCCCTCCTTTATTTGTTGTCAAACCAGAAAGAGCACTCCCCTCTTCTAAAAGTTACTTCATTCTAAAATCCAGAGACATAACTTGACATTTTAAAGGCAAATGTATGGCTGGGTAAAGTCTTTTTTTTTTTTCACTGTAGCTAGTTTTGTTTTCTTTTCCCTTCCTTCCTTTTCTCCCTCCCTCCCTATCTACCTTTCTTTCTTTTTGATTAGTTCAGGCTCTTTCTTACCCTCTTGATTGTCACTAAGCCCAGATACCAGATCTTTGTTTTTCTTCCAGACTATTCTCCTAATTTGTTCTCCTCTAGAGAAAATTAATGTTTGACGAGAGGTTCAGGGAATCAATTAAGCATGTTCTTTGGACCAAAACTGCTTTAAATAGCATGAGCGATACAGAGTGCCTTGGCTGGGGCTGCGGAGGTTGGTGGGGGGTGTGCCGCAGGGGTCGTCCTCTTTTCACAATGGCTTATGGCACAGTTGTGAACTGTCAGCTGACTCTGGGCAGACTAAAGCCAGCAGGCTTCTGGAAGCTACGCCTGACCGTCCTAAATTTTCCTGGTTTGTCAGACTGCAGCTCAGCATTTTGCCTCTCTCACTGCCTGGGAGGCCCATGGGGCCAAGTGAATGCTGACGGTATCCACATTCCAAAGAGCCTGCTGGAAAGGTGAAAATGAAGGCTCACCACTCAATGTTTTATCATGACAACAACCAATACTCTGCTTCATAGCAGATTTAATTGATTGTCTCTTTGGACTTTCTATATTTAAACCTGAAATTCGTTTGCTGATTCACTCATTCATTCCTTTAATAGACATTTATTGTGTTCCTACTGTATGCCAGGCAATGGAATAAAGGACAGTGTAGTCCCAGATAGAGGCAGTCCAGAAGAGCTATATCTTCAATATCATCTTCCTTACCATCATTATCAGTATTCACTCATGAAAAAGAAGGTACAACACCTACTGTCTGGCAAGTTCTTATGTGGGAAGAAAGATGGGCAGAGTCCACACTCTCATGGAACTCAAAGTTTAATGTTGGAAACACACCAGTGCAAAATAATTATGAAAAGTGAACAGTCCATTCCCTTTTCCAGGGGATCTTCCTGACCCAGTTATCTAACCCAGGTCTCCTGCATTGCAGGCTGATTCTTTACCATCTGAGTCACCAGGGAAGCCTACAATAGAAGTATATAATATCGATTTGATCTACCAAAATGTCAACATCATATGATTCAACATAATACTGTTTATTGATTGTTGCCCATATATCAAGCATAGGAAGATGTACTTTATAGGCATGAACATTAATGTTCAAAAGAAACCTGCAAAGTAGGTTTTATTATATCCAATAGATATTTTATTATATCCAATAGATCCAATGAGATACTGACCTCAGAGGTTAGATGATTTTCTCTCAGTCACAAATGCTAAGCAAGAGAACTCTGTCTGATTCTAGTTTTTGTGCTCTTTTCTTTCTGGTACAGAAATATCTATACATCGTGTACCGGGCCATTGGAGGGGTTGGTATAATGCCCATCTGTTACGTGGAATAATGGATGGAATAAAGTTTAGCAATCATTGTGGTTGCTGTGTTTCAAAATCTATCAGATATGAGATAGAGTGCTAAATTCACCACGTGTTTTTAACTTTTGGCTTACCAGTGTGTTTTTCTTTCCTTGCTTTGATGTTCCTTTAATGGTTTTAATTCCTCATTATCGTGTTAGGAGGATTTAGCGTTTGGCAGCAAGATGGTCTCTGTCTGGCACTGTGGATGCGAGTAGAGCAATGAGCTGACAGGCACAGGAGATGACCGATGAGACGGAAAGGTGCGGAATAAGAGCGGGCCAGGGGATATCTACCTTTGGAGGTGGCTGTAATGCCTGTGACCCTTCTCAGATCATTCATCCCTATTCACCACCCCAGATGAGAGGGTATCTGCCCATGTGATTCCCGTCCCTCCTTGACACAGGGGATTGGAGCTGGAAGGACACCTGACCTGAGTCAGGTTCACCAGTAGGCTGGCCTGTGTGACTTGTGTGCCACCCAAAAGGAGAGCTGGGCCAGCTAGAGCTCTCTCTCATGACTTCATGCTCTTAAAAGATAAACTGAAGTACTAGAAATTGGAAGAGTTTCTTTGACCAAAAATCATTCTAGTCAGACCATGCGAAGCTGAAAATGGCTAAAAGCACTCCCCCAGAAGGAGCTGGGGGGGAAGAAGAGGCATAATCAAAGCAAGGCAGTGCTTTGATTGGCTCTAACTTGCTGGTCACCTTATTTGGGAAAGCTTGTTGGCTCTTTGTGGCTGGTTGTGCTTAGGTTTAGATTTCTTTACCTTAAGGCATTTCAGGATCAGGTTTTGGTTTGCTTACATAGGCTACTGAGTCGTTATAGCCGCCTCAGTCCAATGGCCCCTTGTTTAATGAATTTAATAGCTCTGAGGAAAGCCGTTAGTCAGAGTCCTTGAGTTGAAAACTCAGGGAGGTCAGCCTGAGGTGGCCATTTTGGGCTCATGTGCATGTCAAATGAAGCTGGCGTCAAGTCTCACAGGAGTCTAGAAAGAAAACGACTCCAGGGATACAGTGAGACCGAGAAGTGAGACCACATGGCCCATGAGAGGCGGGCACCCAGCCCCCGCCCTTCAGTTCCTGGCACAGGCCCGTCCCTGAGCTTCGTCACCCTCCTGTGGGCACCATGCTGTGACACGGTAAATCCCTCACTGACTTAAGGAGCTCGGGTAGGTTTCCGTTCCTTGTAACAGACAGGTCAAAAATACAAGTTCTCAGGGACTTCTCTGGCGGTCCACTGGCTAAGACTCTATGGTTCCTATGCAGGGGACACAGTTTTGATCCCTGGTTGGGAACTAAAATCCCACATGCCATGGGGTATGGCCAAAACAAACAATAACAGCAGCAACAACAAACAGAAAGAGAACCTCCAGAAGTTCTCAAAGCAGGTGAAATCATTTGTTCCACAGCTAAAGGAGACAGAGGACCTCCATGAAGTCTGACTCCTAGGTCTGATACATCTGCCCTGTCTCCAGAAGGCTAAACTAGATATTCCATGTTATTCTATCCTTAAAGAAACACTGAAAGAGGAAATAGAAAGTGTATAAGAAGAACTGCCCCCTTTAAGTATGTTTAATGTGCCGTAGAAGAACCATCGTTATGCTCACATCACTGGCCCTCCCTTTCCATGGACTTTTGCAAACTCAGGCTCCATGCCAGATCCTGGGTAGATGAAGCTGAATAACACAGCACCCATTCTTGCAGTGTTCAAGATGCCATGGAGAGAACAGCAAGCAGATACTGTATGATTACAGTGTGGGGCTACGATAGCAGAGACATAAAGATTTTCCTCTGAAAAGGGAATAACTAATTTCACATGAGGATTTTGGAGAAGGTTCATCTAGGAGGTGAATTTTGAACTGAGTCTTGAAAGATGAGTAACTACTTGGCATTGGCAGGAGGAGGGTAGGCAGGCATTCTGGGCTGTGGGAACAGAATGTGCAAAGTCAGGGAGTGGAAAAATGGTCTGTTGAGTTCGTGGAACTAGGAGAAGTCTGTACAGTTGGGAAAATGAATGTTTTGGGTGAGCAGCAGGAATAAGGTTAGGTTGGGGGGAGATTTTGGATATCTGTGTCTGTAACGGACAATGTAATTCAGTGGTCCCCAACCTTTTTGGTACCAGGGACCAGCTTCCTGGAAGGTAGTTTTTCCATAGACTGGGGGCACGAGGGGTTGGGGTTGGTTTGGGGATGATTCAAGCACGTTATATTTAGTGTGCACTTTCTTTCTATTATTATTACATCAGCTTCATCTCAGATCATCAGGCATTAGATACTGGAGGCTGGGGACGCTTGATGTAATTCATAATTATCGTAAGTGTTAGTCATTTATTCAGAGCTTCCCAGGTGGCGCTAGTGGTGAAGAATCTGCCTGCCAGTGCGGGAGGCATGAGAGACTCAGGTTCAATCCTTGGGTCAGGAAGATCCCCTGGAGGAGGAAATGGCAACCCACTCCAGTATTCTTACCTGGAGGATCCCATGGGCAGAGGAGCCTGGAGGGCTACAGTCCATGGAGCTGCAAAGAGTTGGACACGACTGAGCAACTGAGCACACACATCACACATTCGTTTATTTTCTACCAGAGACAGAGTCAGTCATTTATATGTATTATTCTCATTTAGTTAAAAGCCAAGGAAATGTGTTGTGGACAATGTCCAACCGTTGTAAAGGTTTTAAGGCTCATTTTTGGAAGTGAGGATTCAAGGCAGTTTGGAAGAGGTGCTGATGTGAGGGACTATGAAGAACCAGAAAGGGGGGCAGGAGGTAGCTGTAGTTGTCCAGGCGAGAAATAAATACCTGATCCAAGATGGGGGCTGTGGGATCCAGAGGAGCAGCTGAGCCTGAGCTCAGATGGGGTGAATTTTTTAATGGAGGCAAAATTTTTTAAATATGTGGGGAGAATTGATGCTTTTGAATTGTGATGCTGGAGAAGACTCCTGAGTGTCCCTTAGAATGCAAGATCAAACCAGTCAATCCTAAAGGAAATCAACCCTGAATACTCACTGGAAGGACTGATGCTAAAGCTGAAGCTCCAATACTTTGGCCACCTGATATGAAGAGCCGACTCATTGGAAAAGACCCCGATGCTGGGAAAAATTGAGGGCAGGAGAAGAAAGGGGCAGCAGAGGATGAGATGGTTAGATAGCATCACCAACTCAATGGACCTGAATTTGAGCAAACTCCAGGAGATAGTGAAAGACAGGGAAACCTAATGTGCTGCAATCCGTGAGGTATCAAAGAGCTGGACATGACTTAGCAACTAAACAACAATCAGTTCAGTTCAGTTCAGAAAATGAAAAAGAACCTGGAGCTAGATTTGCAAGTTTTCATCTTTAGAGGCGGAGTCAGTAGTGATAGCACTAATCAAGATAGATGATATAGGAGCAGGAATGGGCAAGAGGGCATGATTTCATCTAGGGACATATTCAATTTCAGATCCTGATATGAGATCAAAATCAAGGTGAAGACCTGTGGGCGGATGAGGAAATCTGAGGCTTGGGAAAGGGATTAGGATGGAATAGATATATAGATTTGAGTTTCTATCACTCTGTTCTTCTGACTGGTGGAAGAGTTCAGACAGTTCTCAAGACTTGTAATAATGGGAGGGTCTCCAGGCCACATCAGTCAAGGTACCATTGGCATATCCAATACTCTGAAACAGCCTTCGAGTGACTTGCCTCCCTCAGCCATCTCCCTAGAGCTCTAAACCTACTTTCCATCACTTTCATCCTACTTTCTACTCCTTTGTGGGCAACCGGTGTGGGTGAGCTGGGGGTGGGAGGTGCTCTAACCCCAAACCCATAATGGTCTGAATTGCATTTCCATCTACCATTTTGTGTTGTGTGACACTGTCCCTTGTCCTGCCTTCTCTTATATGTCATAGCCTAGTAGCATTTTCAGATGAGTTCTCCCTGCTCCCTCTGATTAATTCAGAGCCCTGCTGGGGTTTGGGAATAAGCATCTGCCCCTTTTGCTGAAGACCCTTTTGGAAGTTCTCTGAATTAGTCTCTTGGGTTTATGAAAGGAAGTTGGGGAAGAATAGAAATTTCACCCATAACAAAAGTACATCTCCTGTGGGCTTGGCTTCTTCACAACTTTCTAAGCATAACTAAGAATGAATTCTTTGACTCTCCTTGAGAACCCAACATTTTAGGTATTTGAAAGAGTCTGCCTCCCCTTCTCCCCAAATTTAGACTGATTCCTAAGAAAGTGCCGTTTGCGGATAGAAAATAGTCGAATATCAGCAATGTCCATATGGTTCAAGCTGCTAGGGTCAAGGTATGGGGATGATGAAGTGAAAATATGAGAAATTTTATGTGCTTTTAGAGTCATTTGCCCCAACAGTCACAGATGTCTCTTTTCCTTAATTTAGATCGCAATGCTTCTAAAAGCCATCGAAGTATTTGGTGACATGTAATGATTTATTTGTAGAAAGGCTTGGCTGTGAGTATTTTGGCTTCAGAGATGGCTTCTGCCTCTCAGACATGTTGAGCTTCCTCGTTCACCCGAATCCATGGGGAGGTGAGGCCCACATGTGTCCTTGCACCCAGCTCATCTAGTCTCCATCATGGCTTCCAAATTGGACCATGTGGTGGCCTTGATTTAAGATAGTAAAGAATCTTCCTGCAATGCAAGACACTCAGGCTTAATCCCCGAGTCAGGAAGATCTCCTGGAGAAGGAAATGGCAACCCACTCCAGTGTTCTTGCCTGGAGAACCCCAGGGACAGAGGAGCCTCATGGGCTGCCGTCTATGGGGTCGCACAGAGTCGGACACGACTGAAGCGACTTAGCAGCAGCAGCATGAAGAGGGAATGAAAGAGCTAGCATTTGTTGTGCACAACAGCTGTGTACTAAAGTCTGTCCTAAATGCTTTATGTGGGCTCTTTTCTTTAATTCTGGGCAACAGCCTTGAGAAGTAGGAATTACTATCTTTGTTCATACTATCCAGGAGCGAAAAAAGTGAGGTTCTAAGAACTTAGATACCATGTGTGATAGTCACTCAGACATGTCCAACTCTTTGTGACCCCATGGACTGTAGCCTGCCAGGCCCCTCTGTCCATGGGATTCTCCAGGCAAGAATGCTAGAGTGGGTTGCCATTTCCTTCTCCAGGAGGTCTTCCTGACTCAGGGATCAAGCCTGAGTCTCTTGCATTGTAGGAAGATTCTTTACTATCTTAGCCACCAGGGAAGCCCAAGAACTTAGATAACTTGCCCCAGATTACCTAGGACTTGGTTCTGTTGTTAGTTCTTGTTTTGAGCTATTAAATTCTCCAGTGCAAATTTTACCTCCCCAAGGAGAGAAAGCAATAGGTGAGGTGATGATCTGATCCCTCTGCCCATATTAGTGGGGAGGATATACATTGTAGGAGACACTTCATGTCCCTGTCTCATTGTATGACTTTGGATCCTGATTCTCAACAATGAATTGAAGATAACACATCAACTCCTCCCAGGGATGCTGTGTGATTAAATATAAAATTGCTTTAGTTTATGGTCAGATAACCCAGAAGGGTAATCTTCAAGTCGAGAGGAGGGATTCCATAAAATTTATCTTTGGATCATCTATCAGAAAAAGGCAGAGGTTAGTAAGCAGTAGAGGAATAGCCTAAAGCAGGAGTTCTCATCTGGGAGTGATTCTGAACCCCAGGGGACAGTTAGCAGTGTCTAGTCACATCTGGGAAACTGTTCCTGGCATTTAGTGTATGGATTCTACAGAGCGCCCTATACAATGCACACAACAGCTTATTGCTACAATTATCCAGCCCAAAATGTGAATGGTGCTGAGTTTGAGAACCTCGGGTATAAAATACACCTTCTGGGAAAAATGTCTCATCTGCTCTAAAAGAGCAAGTTAATCTTATTAACTGTTTTGGAAGTCCTTACCTGCTCAGAGAGAATTACTGTCAATTATAAATTACAAAATATCTGGTCATAAAAACAATTCTCAGGAGGGACTTCTAGTATTACTATTATTGTTATTATTATTTTCTTCTGAGGGTTCTATGAACTTTTTAAAAATTGTATTTTAATAAGAAAAAGAGATTGTAGTCAAATTTCGCAGACTTACACTCATCAGAGTAAGGAGGGGAGGTAATACTTAGAATTAATGAAAATTTCAAAATATTGAGGCATTATTAGTTTATTCCTTGGTAAGGAGATCCAGCCAGTCCATTCTAAAGGAGATCAGCCCTGGGTGTTCTTTGGAAGGAATGATGCTAAAGCTGAAACTCCAGTACTTTGGCCACCTCACGCGAAGAGTTGACTCATTGGAAAAAACTCTGATGCTGGGAGGGATTGAGGGCAGGAGGAGAAGGGGACGGCCGAGGATGAGATGGCTGGATGGCATCACTGACTCAATGGATGTGAGTCTGAGTGAACTCCAGGAGTTGGTGATGGACAGGGAGGCCTGGCGTGCTGCGATTCATGGGGTCACAAAGAGTCAGACACGGCTGAGCGACTGAACTGACCTGAACTGAATGCATTGCTTTACATAATAATCAATGAAAACCTTATTGACTTTCATTTATTTGATTATTGCTTTCTATGTATATATTGCATCTAACTGTGCCATGGTTCAATGGAAGAAAAGCCTTGAGTGATATATTGTTAATATATCAATCTTTACCTCCTTTTTTGTGGCGAGGGGAACTGGGTAATTCTATCAAACTCGTAATCACAGTGTCTCATCCTAGGCCTCAGTTCAGTTCAGTCGCTCAGTCATGTCTGACTCTTTGTGACCCCATGGACTGCAGCATGCCAGGCTTCCATCAACAACTGTCAGAGCTTGCCCAAACTCATGTCCATTGAGTTGGTGATGCCATCCAACTGTTTCATCTTCTGTTGTCCCCTTTTCCTCCTGCCTTCAATCTTTCCCAGCTTCAGGGTCTTTTCCAGTGAGTCAGTTCTTCGCCTCAGGTGGCTAGAGTATTGGAGTTTCAGCTTCAGCATCAGTCCTTCCAATGAATATTCAGGACTGATTTCCTTTTGGATTGACTGGTTTGATCTCCTTGCAGCTCAAGAGACTCTCAAAAGTCTTCTCCAACACCACAGTTCAAAAGCATCAATTCTTTGATGCTCAGCTTTTTAGTCCAACTCTCACATCCATACATGACTATTGGAAAAGCCATAGCTTTGACTAGATGGACCTTTGTCAGCAAAATAAAGTCTCTGCTATTTAATATGGTGTCTAGGTTGGTTATAGCTTTTCTTCCAAGGAGCAAGCGTCTTTTAATTTCATGGCTGCAGTCACCATCTGCAGTGATTTTGGAGCCCAAGAAAATAAAGTCTGTCACTGTTTCCATTGTTTCCCCATCTATTTGCCATGAAGTGATGGGACTGGATGCCATGATCTTAGTTTTTTTAATATTGAGGTTTGTTTTCTTTTTCATCTTTGGGTGTTTTCCTTTGATGTGTCTTTTTTTTTTTTAATTTATGTATTTTTTACTGAAGGATAATTGCTTTACAGAATTTTGCTGTTTTCTCTCAAACCTCAATGTGAATCAGCCATAGGTATACATATATCCCCTCCAGTTTGAATCTCCCTCCCATCTCCCTCCCCATCCCACCCCCTAGGTTGATACAGAGCCCGTGTTTGAGTTTCCTGAGCCATACAAAGCAAATTCCCGTTGGCTATCTATTTTACATATGGTAATATAAGTTTCCATGTTACTACTTACATATATCTCACCCTCTTCTCCCCGTGTGAATGTTGAGTTTTAAACCAGGTTTTTCACTCTTCTTTCAGTTTCATCAAGAGGCTCCTCAGTTTCTCTTCACTTTCTGCCCTAAGGGTGGTGTCATCTGCATATCTGAGTTTATTGATATTTCTCCTGGCAATCTTGATTCCAGCGTGTGCTTCATCCAGCCCAGCGTTTATTTTCACTTTGGAAAGACTATGAAATTGAAGAGGTCAGGGACTATGTCTTGAACAGAGGAAAAGAAATCTATCTCTAAGCTGGAAAATGTGAAAAAAATTACTCTCTCTTATTTGATGATATTCTTACTTCAGTTGAATAGGTGGCGTTGAGTAGGATGTTATGGAAGGTGCTCGGGTAGATACTGAAGTGTTTGGGGATCCTCAGAACCCAGCTATATATTCTTGAGAATCAGAGGAAATGAATGCACCAGGCATTCTGCACATTTTTAAGACCATTTGTAACTGATGTAGGCTTATTATAAATTTCATTTTTTATAAATTTAGTAAATTTATTATAAATGTATATTTATTATAAAGTTAGTAAATTCTATTTATTATAAATTTACTGCATAATAAATTTAGTAAGTTAATGAACTTACTTAAATAACAGGACTATGGAAATTCCAGCTATTGAGTAAGCAGGCTTGAGTACCAGGATAGTTTAATGGAGAAATGGTTAAGTGGGATTCTTTGTGTTTACCTGTTGGCTGTGACTGTTTGCTCTTCTGTGCTGAGAAGATTCTGGGACTCTGGCCTAGGTGGAAATGAGCACTGTGGTCAGTTGGTGCTGTTTGCTTTGGAAGTGTCATGGGAGCCTGGTGACATGTGAGGCATGTCTTTGACAGCCAGCCTTGATTTATGTGTTTAACAGTTAATCATAATCTCTCAGAGCCCTGAGTGTAAAAGTTCTCTAAGTTAGATCCTGTGATAAAAAATTCAGAAAGTTATGTCTGCCCTACCTTTTGTCTATTATGACTGTCTTGTACATTTCATTTTGTGGTTGAAGTCAAGGGTGCAGATCTAATTTCATTCATTTTTAGGCTAATTAACACTCTAGATGCTATGGTGATCAAACTTCTGTCTGGAAAATATCTGCAACAGAGCAAGTTTTTAGATCATAGAAATTTAAAGATACATATCATTTCCATGTGCCCTCAGTGTCCATACTTCAGTGTTCATACAATGACTTTTCTGTAGTGTTACCTAACAAAAATTTTGGACAACCATGCATGTATTATGCAAAGCATTTCTAAAGCCTGTGTATATCCTGTATCCCTTCCCATATCCTTCACTTAATCGTCCAGGGAGTTTTAGGAGAATCTGATTATTTGTTCCATGGATATAAAAGAAAATTAAATCGTTTTGTATATTAATTTGACATAAAGAGCTCTTATTGGCTCACTGCTTTAGACCCATTATGCAATGCTTATTTTTGTGTGTGTGAAGAACCCTCAAATTTAAAACAGCTCACTGCACATAAAAGTTCACAATGTGTGGGCTGGCAGGCAACTTGGAATGACTCCTTTTTGGAGGGTCCTACACCTCCCAGTGGAAGAAATCGTATCAGGCATTTTTCTTTAACACCCCCTCGCCCTTCTTCCTGCATTCCTTTCTTCCCCAACTTCCTTCTATCTTGAACCATTCTTAGATGTCCTTATTATGAGACTCTCTTGTAGATATCACTGTGTTGTGACAAAGGCCTTTTCTACTTCAAAAGAAAATTTGTTTGGATTGGACCCAAAATAGTAATTCTTTATAAGTTGCCCAATGAGATGACAATAGTACCTTACCAAGTATCGGGAGATTGCCTTCTAATCTTTCCTCTATCTGGCAGTTTGGTCTTGCACAAGTCGTTAAAAATCTCTCCTCCTTCTTTCCCTACTATGTAAAGTGAATAGAGCAGATGGCTGCTACTTCTCCTCATGCCTTACCATTCTAAGATGATGATAAGTAAGTCTTAGGGCACTTAGCATGCTAACAGTAATATCTTATGCCAAAAAAAAAAAATCAGATTTGTTGAATTTCATGGAGACACTATGCTAGTTAAGAGGAAGGCTGGACTTAGAAGAGGGGTGATGCCCTCCTTATCACAGAATGGATTAAATGCTGCCATGTTCAGTGCAGAAGGAGCTAAGTTTGGTGGCAGATAGACAAGGAGACATATGGGAAACCATCCATGAAATAGAAAGGATACCTGAGTAGAAAGGTAGAAAAAACAAGATAGCTATCAGTTAGGGCATCACCGACTCAACGGACAGGAATCTGAGCAAGCTCCGGGAGATGGTGAAGGGCAGGGAGGACTGGCATGCTGCAGTCCATGGGGCTGCAAAGAGTCGGGCACAACTGAGTGACTGAACAACAAGGGCCCTTTAGTTGCAAGCAACAGAGGCTGACTCTGGTGACTTCCCTGGCGGTCCAGTGGCTAAGACTCTGCGCTCGCAATGTGAGGGCCTGGGTTTGATCCCTGGTCAGGGAAATAGATGCCACAGGCTGCACAATCATTCAATCAAGAGAAACTGACTCTGACAAACCAGAGCAGAAAAAAGGATTTATTAGAAAACAAGAGACCTTAGTGTCAAATGATGATTCTGTAGGTGTGTTGGTTGGGGTGGGTAGGGATGGAGTGGGGGGCATAACAGATCAACAGACTCACCAGAACCCCAATAACTGAGGGGAGAGCAGTTCTCCCAGGGAGGAAAGCTAGGGAAAGAGGAGGAGAGAAAGGAATGCTGATTCTCCAAAATAGTATCAGAAAGATAAACATTTCTAGAACAAATAAAAAAAGAGAATTGCACACTTCAACCAGCTATCAGCGATACATTGGTTTGAATCAAGGGAAAACATGATTCACTATTTTGGAGAAGAAAAAAAAAAAAATAGGGAGAGTATACCAGGAAATGAAAATGAAATAAATCTAACCTTAAGCCTTTTTGGGCCCCTCCCCCCAACCTTGGGTGCCCAGGCACCAGTCCTCAAAGAACTCCCAGTTCTGCAATGCAGTGAGATGAATCCCTCATTTATTGATTGCTCACTGGCTGCCAAGCTTCTTGATGAGAGCTTTAGAGGCATAGCTCCTTTAATTCTCTATGTGCTCTTTGAAGAATCACAGGTTATTGCAATACACTCACATTATTTTGCCTTCTCTCTCAGAGTATCAGTGAAGTGTACACACTCTGGTGCCAGAATGCCTGCTTTGAAGCCTGGCTCTGCAACTTACAATCTACATAACTTTAGGCAATTTCCTCATCTGTGAAATGGGTATAATAACAGCGTCTGTGCATGTGAAGATTAGTGACATGTTACACATAAAGTGCTTCATTCAGTGCCTGATACATTAAAAAACCCTAAAAAATGTTTATCATCATCATCATTATTATATGGGGATATCATGAAGAAACATGGAAATCATGTAAGAAAATTAGACAGTAAAATAGTTATTTTAAAGAAAAAATTTCCATTTCATATGAATATTCCCTATAATTAAACTCAGTGTCAAATTGTGATTTCCTTATCTTGAATTATAATAGTCATCATTTATTGAGCAACTATATGTGCAAAGCACTGTGTTATTTACTATATGCATTTATGTTTAAGACACAGTACCGCCTACAAAGTTTCAGTTATGCATGATAAGTAAGTTCCAGATAACACAGGCCCTATAGTTAACAACATGGTATTGTATACTTAAAATTTTGCTAAGAAGGTAGATATTAAGCCAAGTGATCTTACCACAAAGGAAAAAAATTTTAAGTGAAAAAATAAATTTTTAGAAGTGATGGATAAATTTATGGCCTTAATTATAGTGATAGTTTTGTAGTATATTCATAATATATTTATCTCCAAACTCATCAAGTATTAAACATTAAATATGTAAGAAAATCCTCCAAGGGCTCTTTGAAGCTAGTCCTATTGTTACCTGCATTGTGTAGATGCCCCTAAGACGAGTAAGTGGACCAGCCTAAAGTTAGGGAGCAGGCAGGGCAGAGCCGTGTTCAGCTTTGCCCAGTTTGCCTAAAAGCCCTGGACTCCTTTTCCGTGTCTGTGTTACCTGCCTTAGCAAATAGAAGAGGAGAAAGAAGACAGAGTAAGACAAAAGGGGAGGATCCGCTCCACCCTTGGGTATCTCTGGTTATTAACTAGTTCACTGAGCTGTTGTAATGTTTAGGAAATCGACTCAGGTTCGCTTTCTACTGAAGCCCACCATCAATTATTAAGGACAGCCACGCACAGTCTGTGCACAGGAGCGGGCTGGCTGCCATTCTGGAGCGGGAATGGCTCTGGGGCAGACCAATCAGCCAGCGGCCTTTCTGTGCTGAGCTTCCATGAAATGACATCCTGACTTACTAATTCCACAGATGACCTTTTCCCCCAAAACCAAGTTCAGATTTCAAGTCTAAAATTTCCTAAGCCAGGATAAAAATAGGATTGTCTCTTGTGGGTTGGCCCTGTTTATCAGCAGTGAATGGAATGCTCAATGATTATTTATATTTTTAAGCTAGGGAAACCACTGACTCTTAATCACCCCAAGTGTCAAAGCATGGCCCCCAAAACATGAAACGTGAAACTTAAGGTGACGTGACTCTTTCCCCTTTATTTATTTATACTGTTTTTCCTTTAAAAGAATGTTTACTTTTATAATTTTTTAAAAAATCCATTTGTTAAGAAGAATGCCTGATATGCTAGTTCGGTTCAGTTCAGTTGCTCAGTCATGTCTGACTCTTTGCAACCCCGTGGACTGCAGCAAGCCAGGCCTCCCTATCCATCACCAACTCCCAGAGTTTACTGAAACTCATATCCATTGATATGCTGAGGGTTAATCTAAAATTCATCACTTTTCTGCCACCTGTACCATTCCTTATAAAGTATTCTATTGGACGTGCTGGAAATAGAAATGTGACTGTTCTGAATCTAAATAACCAAGAGAAAGAAAACCCCCTCGCATGAGATGAAGCCTGGGATGTCACGCTTCCTTTCCTTGTCATCATCCCCACCTCCCTTTTGTGGCCTTTGAACCTTTTCATTGAGACGCTTTCTGGCCAGAGTTTATTCAGTGGCTGGTACAGCTTGGAGGTATTGGCCTTTACAGTCCACTTGGGGCCACTTCTGTTGATCGTTGCGTCTCTTGGAACTCTAGGCCTCTGCCTCTGTTTTCTTTTCCTTTCATAAGTCATTGAAGTCCAGAGTGTCGGCAGTGACCTTTGGAGATGTTTTTACAGCTTCCAGAGACTTCCTGACATGTTTTATTAGCTCTTGGTGGTAGCTCATAAAGTGAGTCTCAGCAGAGCTGTGCCCTATGAGAGATGAGAGCCACTTCCAAAACGACCCACGCCAGCATGGCCAGGAGGAGGCTTGACCACAGGATATTGGGTACCACCCTCTGTCCAGTTCAGCAGGGCAGAAGTGATTACTTCTCGAAGAAAAAGAAGTCATTCCTTTAGGAAATACAGGGACCAACTTATTCTGCAAGAGGCTCTAGTATGGGAGCCCCCTTGCATGGAAAACAGAGACATCATTGCTTTGGGGATTGAGCTATTCCAAAAGGCTTTGGTGTTCTAGTTTCATAGAGGTAAGCCATAAGCCGGAGCTGGTGAGCTCTCTTTTTTGTTTTTAATTTTAATTGGAGGATAATTGCTTTACCATGTTGCATTAGTTTCTGCTGTAGGACAGACTGAGTCAGCCATAAGTATACATGTGTCCCCTACCTCTTGAGCCTCCCTCCCACCGCGCCCCCTCAGCCCACCCATCTAGGTCATCCCGGATGTTATACAGCAACTATGTTACGGTTGTGTGTCTATGTCAGTGCTAATCTCCAAATCGTCCCACCCTCTTTCCCTCCATGTGTATCTCTATTCCTGTCCTGCTAATAGGTTCATCTGTACCATTCTTCTAGATCCCAACTTCCTTTCAAGAGGAAAGAAAGAAGAGAAAGCAACCCTCTTTTCAGATTTGTAAATGTAGAGCAAGATTTCCACTCTCTGTTTTCTCCTACCTGGAGAGGTGGTTTAGCAAAGTGACCTGGGGTTTAGGCTCTGGATTTCCACGGACATAAACCTAGATAGCATATTCAAAAGCAGAGACATTACTTTGCCTGCAAAGGTCCATCTAGTCAAGGCTATGGTTTTTCCAGTGGTCATGTATGGATGTGAGAGTTGGACTGTGAAGAAAGCTGAGCACCAAAGAATTGATGCTTTTGAACTGCGGTGTTGGACAAGACTCTTGAGAGTCCCTTGGACTGCAGGGAGATCCAACCAGTCCATTCTAAAGGAGATCAGTCCTGGGTGTTCTTTGGAGGGAATGATGCTAAAGCTGAAACTCCAATACTTTGGCCACCTCATGCGAAGAGTTGACTCATTGGAAAAGACTCTGATGATGGGAGGGATTGTGGGCAGGAGGAGAAGGGGATGACAGAGGATGAGATGGCTGGATGGCATCACCAACTCGATGGACAAGAGTTTGGGTGAACTCCGGGAGTTGGTGATGGACAGGGAGGCCTGGCGTGCTGCGATTCATGGGGTCACAAAGAGTCGGACACGACTGAGCGACTGAACTGGACTGAAACTCCAAGTCTTCCTCTGCCACTGAGCTAGCTAAATGGGTGATTGTGGGCCAGAGACCACTTAAGACTTAGTTTCCTCACAGAGAAAGTGGAGGTCATAATTGTAGAGTTCTCACGAGGGGTAAAATGTGGCAATGCAGATCAAGTGCTTAGCACCGTGCTTGACAGGTGAGCACTCAGGTGTTATAAAATTCTTTGGAGAGCTCTGTATGAGCTGTTGATGGAACGATGTTTGTGTGTCTCCCCCAGTCTGGGTCCATCAGTTTGTACCACCTCTTGGGATGTGATTGACAATGGACATAATTTATATAGGATTTGTTGTGACTGGGATCCTGGAGTCATGCAACATAGCAGCCCTCCTTCTCACCTTCCACTTCTTTCTCTCTCTCTCTCTCTCTCACACACACACACACACAAACATGTATACACACATCTCTGCATGTCTTAGAGTCACATAGCCTACATTTGTTTTGGGGAAATAATTCACTCCTAAGCAGGCATAACAGAAAAAAGCAAGAAGACAATTCAAAGATGTTCGGCAGGGATTTATTTGCATTTTGTGACAAACTAGGCAGAGAACTGCGGCTTCAGATCATTGGTAACCATCAAGTACCGAGGATCTGAATAAAGTGAACTTCGGTCAGAATCAAAAGCAAGGCTAAGGCTAAGTCACTTCAGTTGTGTCCAACTCTGTGCGACCCCATAGACGGCAGCCCACCAGGCTCCCCCGTCCCTGGGATTCTCCAGGCAAGAACACTGGAGTGGGTTGTCATTTCCTTCTCCAATGCATGAAAGTGAAAAGTGAAAGTGAAGTCGCTCAGTCATGTTCCACCCTCAGCAATCCCATGGACTGCAGCCTTCCAGGCTTCTCCGTCCATGGGATTTTCCAGGCAAGAGTACTGGAGCAGGGTGCCATTGCTTTCTCTGATCAAAAGCAAGAGAAGCTAAGAAAGAAAAATGGGACATAAAAGCTGGGAACAAATAGTGAGGCAGCCCTTCTTCCTTCTTTTTATCTCAAGCAAGTCTTTATCTCAAGTCTTTTTATCTCACATCCAGCAAAATCCGTGGTGGCTGGCAAAGCCATAAGAAGAGAAAGCCAAGGAAGGAGGACGGCTTTGAGTCCCTTCCGTGTGACGGCTAATTCGGTTAGTAATGATCACAGTGATGTTTATCCTTGTTTTACAGATTAAAACAAACTGGTCTTGCAAGTGACACCCAAATCACACAGCTAGCAAGGGGCAGAGCTTAGAACCGGTATTTGTCTTTATGAAACTCTGGTGCCTCCACTGCCCCAGAGCTTCCCAAATGTCTTTGCCAGTATCATTGCTCCTGTGACAAAAGGAGAATGAGGAAAACAAAGACGTCACATCAAATGCCTCATACTTACTCCTAAATGTATTCTTTGGAAAGGACTGTCCTTTATTCTGAGATTCTACCTTTCCTGCTTATTTCCTTTTTGGTGTTAAAAACGCCTTTTCTGGGACTTCTCTGGTGGTCCAGTGGTTAAGAATGCAGCTTGCCTAATCACATGGGTTGGATCCCTCGACTGGGAAGATGCCACATGTCACGGAACAACTTAGCCGGTGCCCTGCAGCAAGAGAAGCCACTGCAATGAGAAGACCTCGCGCTGTGACTGGAGAGCAGCCCCTCCTTGCTGCAACAAGAGAAAGCTCGAGTGCAGCCATGAAGACCCAGCACAGCCAAAAATAAATACATAAGTAAACAATTTTTGTAAAAATGCCTTTTTTGAAATTATTGCATTGGCGAAGCTTTTTATTTATTCTTTCTTTTTAGTGATGTATTTATGGCTGCACTGAGTCTTCGTTGATGCACGCATCTCTCGTTTTTGGCGAGCGGGGGCTGTTCTTCGTTGTGATGCACGGGCATCGCAGGTGGTGGCTCCTCTTGCTGTGGATCGCGGGCCCTAGAGTGCTTGGCCTCAGCAGTTGTGGCACACGGCCTCGGCTGCCCATGGCATGTGGGATCTTCCCAGACCAGGGACCGAACCCGTGTCCCCTGCAGTGGCAGGCATTCTTAACCACTGGCCCACCAGGGAAGTCCTGGTGAGGCTTTTTAAATTGCCTTGTTGATAAAATACAGGAGACCATTGATGTGGATTCCCCTTGCCTAGTTTTTAAAATTTTGCTGGATTTTTGAAACCCAGAAGTTTCGCTACACTAATTTGCTCCCTTAAGGTAAAACATGCAAGTGTTTTAAACACCTCTGTTTGCACCCTGTGATATTCCTTATAGTCTGTGGGTTTTAAGCCATATGTGGTTCTGGCCTATGTAGTTCATCAAGCTGTGATGATGTTCAAGGACTGCCTGCTCCAGATATGATAAGGGAATATTTCCTGTGGTTCAGATTCTACCAAAAATGGTTTCTATTAAGAATTCTTTGGGAAACATTGAAATTTCCGATTCTGGAGTCCAGCCCTGAGAGATTGATCGGTAGTGCTGGCCAGGCCCCAAATTTGGGTTTTTAGCAGCCTTTGAGAGGATGCTAACTCTGCTCATCTGGGAATAATACTTTCAGGAACTCTCATAGAAAGACACTGGATCATATGAAATTATCTCTTCTCTGCACTGAGAATTCTTTGTTCTTTCCATCGAGATATGGCATCATGTCAAGCTCAATTCTGTGAGTTATAGGAGATTTCTACATTCATTTCTGATTACAGTATTGGAGAAGAACCATCTGATTTGCTTCAAGCACTTCCTTCCAAAATCAATTTAAGTAAAATTAATGTTTTTTTTTTTTTTTAAAAGAGACTCATTTCCTAAATTTGAAATCATCTTATGCCTAACTAAACATATGATATGTCCAAGTTGAATCCTGGGCCCAGTGGAAATTCTCCATCCTGTATGTGACATCCGTCACTTACCATGGAACTGAGCTTCGAATTCCACTTCTCTACAGATTTTTCTTCCGTGCAAATCAGCTGAGAAACTTTTTTTTTTTTAATTACACTCAGAGAGGATACTTAGTATAAACTTACTTTTATTAAAATGCTTTAATTTATGGTTTCCAAATGTTTTTCTGCCATCCCTGTTTTCATATGAACAGCCTACTTCCAATAATAACGTAGTTCGTTACATGAAGGGATTACTGGCCCAGGAGAGATGAGTCAGATGAGCTGGGGCTCGATTGTAGCTAAAAAAGCCCTGCCCCCTTCCCCAGGAGAAGTCATTAGTGTTCCACACCATATCCCAGCATATATGTATTCAAATACACTTGCTCAAGAGCACGTGTCCTGTCAAGAGTTGAAAAAGATCACTGTTAAAGAACCGGCTGAGATGAGAGCAGATCGCAGCAGTGGCTCTGAATAGAACACGCTCAGCCGCTTGTCTTGCTGTGAACTGAGCACGTGTCCTCAGAGCTCTCTTCCTCCCAGTTCAGACCTCTTCTAGGAAAGAAGCAGGTGTGAATCCAGGGTGAGTCTCTGCCGCCCTGCTTCTTTATTTTCCACAAAGTGGAGCCTTCAACTCACTCCTGCCTCAGAACTCCTCCGGGACTCCCCTTGACACCTTTATCTTAACCCTGGTGCAGTGCTTGCCCTCAGTTCTGTATGGTGTATCATGCCCTGAACCATATTATGCTCCCACTGCAGTCTTCTTGCCTGGAGAATTCCATGGACAAAGGAGCCCGGCGGGCTACAGTCCATGGGGTCGCAGAGTCGGACTCGACCTAGAGACTAAACATCGACAGTTTCAGGATCCAGCAGTGACTCCAGGCGTCACAATCAGACTGTCCTGAGTTTAAAGCCCCTGTTTACCACCTACTGTGGGAACTTGGGCATAAGACATTATCCTGCAACTCAATTTTAGCATCTGTAAGTGGGAATAATAATTATTCTACATAGTGTTCATGTGACTTAGATAATGCTTGTGAAATATCACAGTGTCTGGCACATAAATAGTACCAGTGATTAAATTATTTGAAATATTATTTAGAGAAGTGATACACTTTTCTCTTCCACTTCCACTGCAAATAACAACCTTGATTTTTTTCCCTTAGTGGGTGCTTAGAGTGAAGGGTCATGAAAAGTTCTGAGACTACATCCAGGCGTAAGGGGGAAAGACTGTAGAGACCAGATAGCCACGTCTGCCTCATTCAAACAGTGGAGTGAGGAGAGATGCCATGTTATTTCCTTTTCCAGTACTTTACTGGAGGGCTTCCCAGGTAGCTCAGTGGTAAAGAATCCACCTGCCAATGCAGGAGACACAAGTTCAATCCCTAGGTCAGGAAGATCCCCTGGAGAAGGAAATGCAAGCCACTCCAGTATTGTTGCCTGGGAAATCCCACGGACAGAGGAGCCTGGTGGGCTACAGTCTATGGGGTCACAAAGAGTTGGACAAGACTTAGTGATTAAACAGCAACAGCTCTGCTAGAAGGACCTTAAGGGTGATAATGCATTCAAGTCCTTAATGTATTGATGTCTCCTGTGTACCAAGCACTGCAGTGTCCATTGTGTGCATATTAACAAGTGAACGCAGACATGCCCTAGGAGGCTTCAGACTAGTGGAGGAACAAGATAAAAACAAGTAAACCAGAAAATCAAGGTAAAAAACAACCAGCGTGCTGGGAAGAAAACCTTCAGATCCTAGCTACAGAGAATTAAAGGCGGAAACAGAACTCTTCACTGCAGAGTGGTCAGAGGAAGTATCTGAGAAGGAGTTATGAAAAGAGGGATGGGACATGTGTTCCAGGCTGCTTGATGGAGTATAATCAGGAAGTAAAGCGAACAAGTTGAGGTGGGAGAGGTAGGCAGGAGCCGATCACATAGAGCGCTGGTTCTCAAACTCCAGTTGCCCAGAGAGCTTGTTAAAACTCTGATTTCAGGGCTCCGCCCCCAGAGTTTCTGATCCAGTGGGTCTGGAGTGGCACTCGGGAATGTGCATTTCTGAACAGGTTCCAGGTGCTGATGCTGCTGGCCTGGGGACCATTCTTTGAGAACCCCTCCTATAAGGCTTCTTCAGGCCATGGTAAGGGTTTTGAATTTTATTTGAAGCATTAGTGGTAAGCTATCAAAGGGTGTCAAGAATCTTGGGCTTTAATTATTATTTTTTAAATGATTACTCAGATTCCTCATCGTATGGAGGATTAATTAGAAATTGTCAAAAGTGGATATGAGGAGGCCATGGAGACAGTTATTCACAGGGGTCAGGCAAGGGCAGTGTCAGCCGAGAGGGGAGGAGGCGCTCAAGATCTGTCTAGGGGGACTTCCCTGGGGGCCCAGTGGTTGAGACTTCACCTTCCAGTGGAGGGGCTGTGAGTTTGATCCCTGGTCAGGGAGGTAAGATCCCGCACGCCTCACAGCCAAAAAACCAAAACATGAAATGGAAGCAGTATTGTAACAGACTCAAGAAAGACTTAAAAATGATTCATGTGAAAAAAAAAGATAAGAGATTAAAAGGATCTGTGTAGAGGTGGCTGCAGATGGGTGAGGGAAGAAGAAGCGGTGAGTGCTGCTTGGGTTTCTGGCCAGCCAAGACATTTGCTGAAATGGGTAAGATTGAGGCAGGAGCGTGTCTGGAAGGAGAGGAAAGGAGCTCATTGGACATGCTTTAGACATGTTAAATTTGGAAAAGAACGACTCCGAAGGCTCAGAACCTAGCATGTGCAGATGCTCCGGTGCTTGAACGAAAAGTACTGAAGGTAACAGCCTTCTGGTCAGTGCTAAAATGAAAACTCTCTGGGTGCCTGGGGACCCAGCCCACTCCTCAGTCTTCTCCGTGCATGAACCAGGAGTGCTCCGCAATAAATTGCTCCTGCACTGTGGGAGTAGCATCCCCTGAAAGTCACTGTGAACTAAATCAGGTAACTTTGTAAACTAGATTCGTTTTAGGGTAGCTGAAGGTTAACACTGTATCCAATCGAAGTGGAAGCTTCCAGTCTACCCAAGATTTGCCTTAACACAGGGTTTCTTCGGCAACTATTGACATTTGAGTTGGATCATTTTTTGCTGGGGCAGTGTAGGGGGTTTATCAGCATCTCTGGCCTCCCCGAGTGATGACAACCCCAAATCCCTCCAGACATTGCCAGATGTCCTGTGAGGTGAAAAATCACCTCTAGTTAAGAAGCACTGCCCTTAGAGGGCATATCTTCAACATATTAACCCCGTTGTGGTACCTGTTGCCACAGGACAAACTGTATTCCCCATTGCTAAGTTGCTTCAGTTCTGTCCAACTCTTTGTGACCCCACGGAACTATAACTCCCCGGCTCCTCTGTCCATGGAGGTTTTCAGGCAAGAACACTGGAATGGGTTGCCATGCCCTTCTCCAGGGGATCTTCCTGGCCCAGGGATTGAACCTGTGTCTCTTACATCTCCTGCCTTGGCAGGTGGTGGTTTTCTGTTTTGTTTTGTTTTCACCACTAGTGCCTCCTGGGAAGCCCGTATTCCCCACTGACTATACCTTTTTCTATCCCAGCCTCTCAGAACTCACTGTCTTTCAAGGTGACTTTCAGTCAGTCTGAAATGTTAATATGGTCATTGATTAAGCAGATGCTATAATCATCTTCTGGAGAATGATCTGAGGCTTAAAGTGTTCCTGTTAATGTTGTTGATGGGCGGCCTGTAGGAGGAAGAATGGGAGAGTCTGATGAAAATTATGATAATGATAAATCTAATGGTAATAGCTGCTGCTAACATCTATGTGCCATAAACATAGATCTAAATACTTTAAAAATATTAACTCATTTAATCCTCACAGCAGCATTGTGACTTTGGTAGCATTATTATCATTCCCATTATACAGATGAGGAAACAGCAGTGTAGAGACTTAGCCAAGGTCACACAATAGTTAAGTAACAGCTGGATTCAGATCTAGGAACTCTAACCACCCACCCCTCCCCCCTACTCCCATGTCCAACCTCATAACTTTACTGTTTTTCCAAAGGATGGTGAGGGGGAGGACTCTGATGGGAGAGAATATGGTGGGTGTAAAATGCTCTGCCTGCTAAGATGCATCACCTTTAATCTTCAGAATTAATTATATGTCTAAATTTATAATATCTTTTCAGTAGAAAATTCCCACAAGTTTAAGATATTTGAGAAATTTTGATTTCCACTCATGATAAATCATTGTAAATAATAAATCAAATAAACAATCATTGATTTATTCATCCATTTACCCCCTCTCATTCTGTTTAAAGGAGGCATCTAACTTCAGTGTTCTCAGCAAGCACACTTTTAGGCCACCAATTTCATTCAGTCACAGGGATTCATTTTCACAGACTTGTAACTCTATTTTTGGTACCCAGAAGCAACCCTGCCACTTTCTGTTGCTATTTCCAAGTTGCGTAGAGAAGCCAATGAAAACACTTCCATCACTGTGGCAACTGCAGGCAGCTGTGAAATTATAGGTATGCCTAGTTTTTGTGATTTAGGAGGGTGGAATGCTCATACTCTTTCCCCAAACTCCTCCAGGAGTGGATCAGTTGCAGAGGAAACTGCTTAGATGAAGGATGGACGACGAGACACGACGAGCTGATTCATTCGATGCTGCCTTGGCCCCTGGGGAGATAAGCTCATGACATTTCCCTTCAAAACATGTTCGGAAATGCAATTCCTGTAGCTAATGAAATATCAGTGAAACTCAGGCTGACTGGGCCTTCAGGGCTGTCAAGAATGTGATGATAGTTGATACAGGGTTATACCTGACCCCATTTGTGCTACATTGATAGATTCTGAAATTCCGTGGGAAAGAGCTTCCATCTGGTGAATTTCTCCAAGGAGAGAAGTTTCTTGCATTGATGCATCTTATGATCCAAAAAAAAAAAAAAGGAAAATTCATGCTGTTCTTGTGAAAATAGAAAATTGCCATCAGCATAATAGTTGCTTCAGCCTGCTCTTGTGTTCATTTTGATGAGCTTTGGTTCCAGATCCAGTCCATTCAGTTCTGGTGGTGAAGGGACATTTCCTTGGGCTTTGTTAAGCAGATCCTCTCAGAGGTGTCACTAATGTTGATAATAATACTAAAAATGGCCAAGAAGTATCAGGTACTTGCTTGCTAAGTCACTTCAGTCGTGCCCAATTCTTTGCACCCCATGGAACGTGTAGCCTGCTAGGCTCCTCTGTCCATGGGATTCTCTAGGCAAGAATACCGGAGTGGGTTGCATGCCCTCCTCCAGGGGATCTTCCCCACCCAGGGATCAAATCCGAGTCTCTTATGTCTCCTTCATCGGCAGGCAGGTTCTTTACCACTAGCGCCATGTAGGAAGCCCTGTCGGGTACTTAGTTACTGTGTTATCACTTTATATGGATAATTCAATGCCTCAGTCCCATGAGATGGGAACAGTCACTGTCCCCTGAATTATGGTTGAGAAAAATACAGGCTTAAAGCGAGAAGTCACCTGCCCCAGATCACAAACGAGGCAGCAGTAGACCCAGGACTTGAACTTTGAGTACATTCTTGGAGCCCCAGTGCCTGCTCTGTGCTGCCTGCCACACACGACCATCACATGCCTAAGGAAATGCAGCAGCTGGATGGACTGTCCATGTCCGTCTTGGGCCCATCTATACATCAGTTAGGTGTCTGGAGCTTGCAAGGTTGAAAACCTTTCTAGGCCCAGAGGCACCTTCCCTAAATGATTGACACCAGAAGCATCCAAACCTCAAGATGCCCTGGGGCTTACCCTGACAGCTGCCACTGCAATCTGTTTACAGAACAAGTAGATGCTTGAGGCACAGGCCTGGCCAGCCAGAACTTGAACTTACTTAGAGCTCTCAGCAGACAATGAACCATAAGTGCATCTCCTCTGCCAGAACCCATTAGGGCCATCAATATTGGCATCTGTCTTTGCACGCTGAGTAGGAGTCAGGTTCCTGGACCGATCCTGCAGAAAGGACCTTCACAGCCTCCCAAGGGTTTGTCAACATCAGGAAATGAAGTCTCCCAACAGCTCTCCCTGCCAAGAAACATAGAGAACAGGTCAAAGTAGAGCTGCCTGATTTGGCAGGGAGGGGATGAACGAAGGAGAGGGCGGCTGAGCCAGAAAGAACCCTATTTCTCAGCCTGTCACCACTGCACACCCCTTTGCAGCCCCTCAGATACTATTGTAACACCTGCAGGATACAGTTTCAAAACCACAGTCAGTCCCATCCTACTTCATTGATCTTATTAACTCCATACTGACACTGCCTCACAGAGCCTAGCACAGAGCCTGGCACGCTGGAAGTGGTGAATACATTTTTTATTGAGTTAACATGAATCAGGGGAAAAAATGTCACTGTTCTTTTGAATCTTCTACTTTGCTTTTAAAAATGATACGTAAATATAAGAAGTCAGGGGAGTGTGGTAAATCCTATGGAGGAAACTCGACTAGAAAACACCTTTAGGGAAATATATTGTGCAGACTCTCATTTTCTCCCTTTTCCTCGTCTTTGTGTCCTGCTGTCTGCCCTGCCATGAGTCTCCTCAACAGTAATTAAATTGTCTTGAAAATGAAAGTAAAATTCTCTTGGTCGTGTCTGACTCTGCAACGCTATAGACTAGCTTGCCAGGCTCCTTTGTCCATGGGATTCTCCAGACAAGAATACTGGAGTGGATTGCCATTCCCTTCTCCAGGGGATCTTCCCAACCCAGGGGTCAAACCCAGGTCTCCCGTATTGCTGGCAGATTCTTTACCATCTGAGCCACCAGGGAAGCCCCCAGACTCTCTTGGCTTGATGCTTATTTCTAGGGCGAGGTGCCTGTCTTCGTTCTTAGCAGTCCACAGATCCTCATCCTGCTTGCTCTTGACAAGGGCTGCCTGATCAACCTTCATGTCATGTGAGACGTGATCTCACAGAGGGGCTGGAAGCAGAGGCTGCTGGCTGAGAACCAGGCTCAGCCTCTCTCCTTCACCCTAGTGAAGGAACAGGCTGTGTCACGAAGGAACACACCCAGGAACAGGCTGTGTCCTGTGGCCAGGACGCACCTCTGCTTCAGATGCTACTGCCAGGCAGGGCAGTGTGGGGACTGCACTAGGGGGATCTTGGCAAGCCTGGGGCAAGCTACCGTCCACACGCAGATGTGCCAGGGAAATGCTGGAGGAAGGTGTTGATGGAGAGAGCGTGGCTGTGAGTGAGTTCCTGTCCTAAAGCGCATTGGCCTTCACTGTTTTTTCCTACGGAAGAATGCAGAACAGTTGTCTCAGTGGGAGTGATTTTATTGCCAAGTGACCAGGTTTTGGTTTTTTTTTTTTTTTTCATCAGTCCAGTGAGGTGTGAGCAGCTAGTTGCCAAGATGAATGGACTGAGATCACTTGGGTTGTTGAGCTCTGAAAGAACAGGATCTCCCAGTTCCTTTCCTGGAACTAACCCTGAGTGCCGGCATGTCAGCTGCTGGTCCATGTCTTAGCTCAGGCAGGGTGTCAACATCCATGACAAATGATACGGCTTGTTTCTATCTTTACAGGTTTTTAAAAAGTTAGTGAACTTAGGCTTAGTCTCTTTTCCACTTCTAACCAGCTCTGTGGTTTTGGCCAAGTCACTGATTTCTAATATTTGGGCTTCCCTGGTAGCTTAGCTGGTAAAGAATCTGTTGGCAATGTGGAAGACCCGGTTTGACTCCTGGGTCTGGAAGATCCCCTGGAGAAGGGATAGGCCACCCACTCCAGTATTCTTGGGCTTCCCTGGTGGCTCAGACAGTAAAGAATCTGTCTGCAATGTGGGAGACTGGGGTTCGAGCTCTGAGTTGGGAAGGTCTCCTGGAGGAGGGCATGGCAACCCATTCCAGTATTCTTGCTTAGGGAATCCCCATGGACAGAAGAGCCTGGTGGGCTGCAGCTCATGGGTCACAAAGAGTCAGACAGGACTGAGAGACTAAGCACAGCACAGCACATAGACTTAAGAAATGAAAAGCAAAAAAGAACATAATGTCTGGGATGGTAGCTCTTCCAGAGTGGTGTTTTGGAAATTTGAGTGTTCTTATTTTGGAAACAGACTTAGGCTTCTGTTGGTGGTCCTGCCACCCACCAGCTGAGTTTCTATTTTCTTTTCATTTTTTTTTTTTTTTGAGTTTCTATTTTCTCATCTGGGAAGTGGGAATAATTATTCCCTGCTTGCAGGCAAGTAAAAATTTAATTGAACATTTTCAATATTCCCTGAAGTTTCTATTATATAGGAAAGGGTTCTGTGGCCAATTAGGTTTAGGAAGCCCGGTGGCTCAGAGGTTAAAGCGTCTGCATCCCCTGGAGAAGGAAAGGGCAACCCACTCCAGTACTCTTGCCTGGAGAATCCCATGGAGGGAGGAGCCTGGTAGGCTACTAGTCCATGGGGTCGCAAAGAGTCAGACACAACTGAGCGACTTCACTTTCACTTTCACTTTAAATTAAAAATAGCAAGTTTCTTTAGTGTTGAATTTCTCAGAGCCTTTATAATGTTTATATACATCAGAAAATTTCCTGTAAAGGAATGGAGCGAACAACATTTTCTTTAACTCTGGCACCCTTTAAATTATTTTAAGGAACATCTAACTATATGAGGACAAACTTTAGGGCACACTGGATAATATATGTAAATTTAAGCTCAGGCCAGTATATGGTAAAAAGTATGAGTAATTGTAACCATTTATTGGATGCCCACTATGTTTGGGGTAGAGTAGGTAACACTAGTGGTAAAGAACCCGACTGCCAAAGCAGGAGATGTGAGAGACCCGAGTTTGATCCCTGGGTCAGGAAGATCCCCTGGAGGAGGAAATGGCAACCCACTCCAGTATTCTTGCCTGGAGAATCCCGTGGACAGAGGAGCCTGGCAGGCTACAGCCCGTATGGTTGCAAAGAGTCAGACACAACCGAAGCAACTTAGCACAGGATAAGTAACAAATCAAGAAAGCAATCTGCCAGCATATGAGCAAGAGATGTATTTATGCACCTGTTTCCCAGATACTCTATTTTTTTAAGCATGCTGCTGCTGATAAGTCGCTTCAGTCGTGTCTGACTCTGCGACCCCATAGACGGCAGCCCATCAGGCTCCCCGACCCTGGGATTCTCCAGGCCAAGAATACTGGAGTGGGTTGCCATTTCCTTCTCCAATGTATGAAAATGAAAAGTGAAAGTGAAGTCGCTCAGTCGAGCCCGACTCTTAGAGACCCCTTGGACTGTAGCGCACCAGGCTCCTCCGTCCATGGGATTCTCCAGGCAAGAGTACTGGAGTGGGGCGCCATTATACTCTTAAAAAAAATATACACTTCTGGATATGGTGGGTCTTTTCTGCTGCACACAGGCTTTGTCTCACTGTGGTGGATGGGCTTCTCTTGTTGTTCGGGCTTGAGTAGTTGTGGCACACAGACAACCCCAGATACTTATTAAAGGTACCAGCTAGTATACTAGCTCTATCCTGATTAAAAAGGAAACTAATCAACTTCCACGGTGAGGTGTCCTTCTACACCACACCCACATATAAACAACCTGCTCACCCTCCTGGACTTGACTCTGGAGGCTCCATGGCCTGTCCTTTCCACCCCTTTGAAAGGCTATCTCACTTCTCTCATGCAACCTCTCTCAATCACTGTTGTTTGTCTAATGACTTGGAATCACTGGAGCCTGAGTTTGAATCCCCAAACCTCCACTTACTGCCCCTGTGACCCTAGATACATTATCTGTGTTGCAGTTTCTCCAGCTGTAAATCTTGGACTCCACCCACCTCATAAAGATCAAAATGAGATGGAGAGATGAAATGAGAAAGCTTAGGCACCAGGCTCTGTAGTGAAAGCACCAGCGTATATGAATTTCTTTCATGCTTATGGAGTCCTGTGGGGGAGGTTCTCTGATTACCTCCAGGGCACCACGTGCTCACATGCGGGCGGATATGAATGTGGGCCGGCTGGGTTCTGGGTCCAGGCTCTTACTGCTTCTCCTTCCTGTGCTTTCCTGTAAAGGACCTGAGTGGTGTCTGACACATGGTGGGTGAAATTGATGCACTTTCTTCTCCCTCCACATGCGTTTCATCTGCTCAACTGTTACCTCTTATCATATTAATCAATGTATTCTCCCCTCCCCCTGGACCTTGCATAATAAAGCTTTACTCATTTAATAGTATGCTTAACACGTAAAGACCACGGGGCACCAAGTTCTGGAAGTTCATGATATTGTCATGGAGCTCTGAATAGGATTGGGGGGGTGGGTAAAGTGGGGGTCACTGGTCATGTCAAATCCCTGGGGAACTGCAGGAAGCACCCTATTTCTGCCAGTTCTGCCCTGTAGTGAATAACATTATAAGTGGGCCCTGAATATGGTGCCTGCATTCAGGATTTGAGCCACTGGGGAAAATACAGTTGCCATTAATTGAAATGAGAGGACTGTTTTCAGAGATTTCTGGGATTCCATTGTTTCTGTGGACAATAGGAAGGTGTTGGTCCAAAGAAATATCTCCCAGCAATAAAGAAAATTTTTGTTGGAAAAAAAAAAAGTGACCCCTGATATCCCTTCATCTCTTTTGGCTCTCTGGAGAACCACAGATCACTACAGGTTCGCACATGTCAGGTTCGTATTATGTCCTGGGAGGGCAGGGTCCAGGGAATTCTTGATCTTGTCTTTTCTCAGCTCAGGTAGGAGCCAAGGAACTCTGCGTGTGAATCAACTTGAAGGAACTCTTAATGGGCCAGGTTCCTCCGTCCATGGGACTTGGACAGAGGAGGGTGGGGGGACTTGGGGAATCGCTGGCCTTGATCTTCTGAACAATATACAGGCTTTCCAGCTTCCAGGTGCAAAGAGTGTATCAGGGCCCTGGGAATAGTATTTGAATCTGTGCCATGTGTTACGGGGAGCCTGGGAATTCAAGCAGAGACACCGTTGTAGACAGAGAATTGCTTTGCTATCTTTTTGTATTTGGCTGCATTGGGTCTTAGTTGCGGCATGCAGAATGTTTCATTGCAGCACTCGGAGTCTCCAGTTTGGCTCATGCGCTCCAGAGTGCAAGGACTCAGCAGCCGTGGCCCACAGTCTTAGCTGCCCCACAGCATGTGGGATCTTCCCTGACTAGAGATCAAACCTGCATCCCCTCCATTGCAAAGCAGATTCTTAATCACTGGACCACCAGGGAAGTCCCTTGATTTGCTGTCTTAAGCAGTGGGTATCCCAACCACACAGCTAGGTAATTTTGAGCCCCTTAACTTTCTGGCTTATTTTATTCATCACATTTTAAGGCAGGCCAGGCATTGATGAGGTATTAATACAAAGTGGGAGCAGTAATAACAAATAAGAACATTTAGAGTACCAGTCACTCCACCAAACTATCAGATTGCCCAATTAACCTATGAAAAAGTTGAGGTTCAGAAAGATGAAGTCATGCCATCAGTGGGGCTGGAACAAAGGGCATCAAAACTATGAACCCAAGGCTTTCTGACCCCAAGGCTTCAG
Organism: Capra hircus; assembly: GCF_001704415.2. Taxonomy (NCBI): domain Eukaryota; kingdom Metazoa; phylum Chordata; class Mammalia; order Artiodactyla; family Bovidae; genus Capra; species Capra hircus. The sequence goes on from NC_030815.1 coordinate 16,856,710, forward strand.
ACTCGAGAATACCCATTCCTATCAGGTTATGTCCAACCCTTGCCAGTTTCACATGATCTTCTCATGGACCTGGAACATTCTGGGGCCATAGCTAAAAGGCAAACATCTTTAATTCCATCACAAACCAGGCAGTGCCACGAGGGGCCCAGCCTGGGTTCTGCTGCTTGAAATGGCTGTTCTGCCCCGACGCCAGCTGTCTGCATCTGGCTCAGTTTGCAGAGGCACTTGGTAGGGATGTCAAGGGACCCATCTCATGCCAGGATGTGCAGAGAATGAGGCAACTTCCCAGTTGCAGGGACAGACTTAGAGTCTCAGACCTCTGGGGAAGAGGTGTCAGCCTGTTAGCAGTCTTCAGATCAGCGTGGGTTGGGGAAGCAACCCTAAGAGGAGACAGCCATCTATTTCACTGGGAAATAGCATCTCAGAACAACAGACTGTTACATCTGGAAAGGAACTTGATGGTTAGATGGGAGAAGAGATCTCTCATTCCTTCCACTAGCCCAGTGGTGCCTCCGCCCCTGCCATGAGGAGTCTGAGACACTGATCTCAGCTACACCTTGTGGATATTCACTGAGGAGCCTGAAACCTACACAAGTTCATCAGGCCTTTCCAAAGTTCACCCTGATTGATTGTGACCCTAGTGAGAGGTTGTGTCCTGGCTTCCCAGGTGATTTCTGGGTTTATAACGTTGACACTGGCTCCACCTCTTCCCAAGCCCAGGTTGAACTGAGCTTCCTTAAGGCAGAGGGAGAAGCCCCAGACATCTCTGCTGGTTGACCTCATTCAAGCTGTTGCAACTCTTCCCTGTGATTTTCATTTATTTATTTTTAAAAGTTTTATTTGTCTTACTCATCCGTTTCTCTTCATGGCTGTACACGGGCATTCTCTAGTTCCGGTGAGCAGGGGCTCCTCTCTCGTTGCCGCGCTCGGCTTCTTACTGCGGTGGCTTTTCTTGTTGAGAAGCGTGGGTCCTAGCGCATGCGCGTGGACTCAGGCGTTGCGGCACACAGGCTTAGTTGCCCCAGAGCATGTGGAATCTTCCTGGACTAGGCATCGATCCTGCGTCGTCTGCCTTAGCAGGCGGATTTTTAACCACGGCACCACCAGGGAAGTCCCTCTCTGTGATTTTTTAACCAGTCTCACAAAGGGTTAGGAACTTTGAGAGACAGGATCATTAAAAAGCAAGAAGAGCTTAAGGACCTTGGACTGGAAGCAAGAACAAGAGTGATTTAACTATTCTGGGGGTACTGGGTTGCTTAGAAGACCACCTCCACTCCTCTAGATATTTTGCCCAGAGTCAGCCTTAATAAGAGGGTAGTTTAGCAGAATGCTTACCCGGGAAAGTCCTCAGGGAGTTCAGCACACAGAATACAAAGATCCCATGTGCTAAGACTGAGGTGACCCAGAGGGAGGAAACAGAATATCCGTGATTGAGCAAGTGTCTGCACTGAAGTTGCACTCCTGGTGCTGAAGCTGGCCCCCAGAGTACGTGGAGGGCGAGGATCTGGACAAGGCAGAGCAGGTGACCCAGCTTTTCCCAGGAGGGTGTGAGTGGGCTCAGTTGAATTAGCACATCAGGAGTTTCACTGGGGTTAATGTTTTAACTGAGTGTCAATATACTTAATGTCATTTTGTTTGAACATTCCATGACACAATAAAACCGTTTTTAATGAGCGTGGTTTGTTTGGGTTTGGTTTTGAATGAAGGAAGGGCAGTAGGAATTACCAGGGTGAATTCGTGCTGTGTTGAAGACTTCAGATTTTAAAAACCGAATATAATACGTGTAGGCCAGAGAAATCCAGACTTTATGTCATGGGAATTTTGTGACACTTTTAGTCCTCACAGTCATTTCGTGGTCGAGAATCTATTTCACTTTGTTGTTGCTGTTAAGGTTTGTAGCTTTTTGACTGTGTTGGGTCTTAGTTGCACATTCAGGCTCTCTAGCCGTGGCACACGGCCTTAGTTGCTCTGTGGCATGTGGGATCTTAGTTTCCCTGCCAGGGATCAAACCCGAATCTCCTGCATCACAAGGATTCTTAACCACTGGGCCAGCAGGGAAGTCCTTACTTCACTTCTTGGTGAGTTCTGTGCTGTGGAATTTTTGTGACCTGGGAGATCAACTGCTGGTGGGTTTTATTCAGAACCTATCTAGGACTGGATGGCTTTGAATCAGGTCACATTTGGTTCCTTCTCCTGATGAGGAGTAAAGGTCTTCAGCCAGCCTGCCTGGACTCACCGCCCAGCTCCTTCACCTCTTTGTGGTATGACTGTGGACAGGGAACTTAATCTTCCTCATCTGTGAAATGGGCATGGTGGTGGCGCCTGCCTTGTGGGGTAGTTTGTGAAATGATGCACTAGCTCTGGACCAGAGTAAACACTTAGCTGGTATCGTTGTCACTGTTAACACCAGCGCTGACATCCCACAGCTGGCCCTCTCTTACACTGTGGTTGCTGTGGTCATAGGATCTCAGATTTGGACAGCCCAGCGATTCCCAAAAGCTGCATTAAAATCTCCAAGGTACTTTTAAAAATTAGCTAGTCCTGAGATCCCTGCGAGACCCAGAGAGTTAGAAAGGGGACTGGGAATCTGTCCTGTTAACAAATGCAGGTGACTGTCATATGCAGCCGGTGGTGGAAACCACCTTCTCTTACCTGGGTCCTGTCTCTAACACTAGCAAGTGGCCTCTGCTTGAACATCTCCCTGCGTGGGGAACTCACCACCACCCTGGACCATGAATCCCACTTTCAGACATCTCTGACAATACAACGGTTTGTCCTCCCATTGATCTAAAGAAGGAAGGGACTGCCTCCAGCCACAGAAAGAGACAGCGTAAAGTGGTGGAAAGAGAACAGACTTTGAAGTCAGAAAGAAATTCTTGAATTCTTCTCCCACACCTGTAAGCTTTGTGGCCCAGGGTGAGTCATTTGCTGTTTCCTTCCCCCTTTCATTTTCCAAATGACAGGTTTTCAGTATTTGAATATGATGTTTCCAGTTTTTTTCTGGCCTCCAGACATGATTAAGACCTCAGTTTCCCTTATCACTTTATGATCAGGCTCCGTTCCTGCCCAGTCATATAATCCCCAAAGAGGAATATGGTTCTCTGGGTGTGGTTCTGGGTCAGGGAGTGAATTAGGGTTGGCAGGTGCTGAAAGGGGCTGGAATTTATTTCCAATAGTTCTTTCCCAATATATGTTTTGATATATGTTTTGTTGTTGTTCAGTAGCTCAGTTGTGTCTGACTCTGCGACCCCATGGACTGCAGCACATCAGGCTTACCTGTCCTTCAGTATCTCCCAGAGTTTGCTCAAAATCATGTCCATTGAGTCAGTGATGCCATCCAACCATCTCATCCTCTGTCACCCCATTCTTCTCCTGCCCTCAGTCTTTGCCAGCATCAGGGTCTTTTCCATTGAGTCAGTTCTTTGCATCAGGTGGCTAAAGAATTGGAGCTTCAGCTTCAGCATTAGTCCTTCCAGTGAATATTCAGGGTTGATTTTGTACTGTACCACCAGGGAAATCTAGAATGAATTGCTTTTGCTATCTTCTCTCTCTCTCCTCTGCCTCCTTCAATCACGTATCTCAGGATATTTTGTTTATCAATCAGTCCTGGCTTATTTCAAATTTTAGAAACTCTGGAAAATGACCTGATAGTTTTCTATTTATATGAAAATAGACTTTTCAATATAAATATTAAATACAATTTGAGGAGATGCTTCTTTCCCAGTATGAGTGAGAAGCTAGTAGAAAGATGCATCAGAGGTCTGCCAGGTGTGAAGAGTTAAATAGGTATTAATTTTCACTGCGGCCAGGTGTGAAGAGTTAAATAGGTATTAATTTTCACTGCAGCCTTATGGCCTTGGATGCGTCAAGGTTAAACATGGGCTTACAGCATTTCCCTGGGGAATCTTCCCATAGAACAATGGTTTTCAGACTGTGACTCAGGGGCTATTGCCTCGGAACGGGAGAAGAAGGGGAACTCAAGCAGGCGAAGCTCCACCTCTACATTCTATGGTCATTTTATGGTCACTTATTCACTCAACAAATACTCACTGAAAACCCCCATATTCTTTTTTTTCTTTTCTTTTTTGACTTTTATTTTATATTGGAGTATAGCCAATTAACAGCGCTGTGGTGGCTTCAGGTGAAGGGACTCAGCCATGTACATACACGTATCCATTCTCCCCTGAATTCTCCCACCCAGGCTGCCACATAACATGGAGCGGAGTTCCCTGTGCTATTCAGTAGGTCCTTGCTGGTTATCCGCTTTAAATATAGCAGTGTGTACATGTCCATCCCAAACCCCCTAACTATCCCTACCCCCTTTCATCCCCACTGGCAACCATAAGTTCGAGAGAACCTCCGTTTTCTGGCATGTGTTTGATGCCAGGGATATAACTGTGAACAGGAAGTGATATTCCTTGACATTTCAAAATTTTCATTCTAATGGGAGACCAAAAAAGGGACAATTACAAGACAATAGTAAGTGTAATCCTGGGAAGAGTACAGGGTATTCTAATTTGCCTAACTAGAACTAAAGGTGAGGAGAACAACCCAAAGAAAGTGAAAACTTACTTGAGTCTTGAATAACAAATGAGAGTTAGCTGCACAAAAAGGGGAAGCTGAGGAGGAGGGTTTCCATCTACCAACTCTGCAATCTGTGCCAATGCCCAGAAGTGAGGGAATGGAGCTTAGCTCCGGAGGGCTGGGTATTAGATGCAAGTTGGGAGGATCCAGAGGTAATAATGGAGACATGCAGACTTATAAAACCAGAAAGTGTCTTGCCTGCCATGTTAAATAGCTCTGATTTTACCTTGTAGCAGTTTTTGCTTGCTTTAGTTGCTAAGTTGTATATGATTCTTCTATCTTAAAGCAGTAGGAAGCTGTTGTAGAGTTTTGTGTGGAAAGAAGACATCCTGGTTAGATTGTGTTTGAGGAAGATCCTCCATCTGCCTGGTGGAGACTGGAGCAATCCAAGAGTAGAGGAACGAAACCCCACTAAGGGAGGGCCACAGCAAGCCAGGCAGGAGGTGTTGGCAGCTTGGCGGCTGGAGCCAGGGAAGTGGCAGTCGGGTTGGAGAGAAGTTTATAGGTTAGAAACTGTTTGGACACGATTTGGTATTTTGTGTACATGTGTGTGGGTGTGGGGTGTGTGTGTTGTCTCTCTGCGTTTGTAAAAATTTCAACTATAGTCATTGTTGATAACTATATCAATATACAATCTTGTATTAGTTTCAGATGTACAGCTTCAACTTCTTTTCCATGATAGGATGTTAGAAGATATTGAATATAGATCCCAGTGCTATACAGTAAATCCTTGTTGTGTATCTATTACATACGTAGTGTGTATCTGATAATCCCATATTCCTAATTTATCCCTCCCCTACTTTCTCCCCTTTGGTAACTATAAGTTTGTTTTCTATGTCTGTGAGTCTGTTTCTGTTTTGTAAAGTTGATTTGTGTTATTTTTTAGATTCCATGTATAAATGATATCATACAGTGTTTGTCTTTCTCTGTCTGGCTTCCTTCACTTCGTGTGATCATCTCCAGGTCCATCCATGTTGCGGCTGCATTATTTCATTCATTTTTAAAGGCTGAGTAGTATTCCATTGTGTGTGTGTGTATGTGTGTGTGTGTGTGTGTGTGTGCGTGCTTGTGTGTGTGTACATGCTTAGTCTCTCCATTGTTTCCAACTGTTTGCAACCCCATGGACTGTGGCCACCAGGCTCCTCTGTCCATGGAATTTTCTAGGCAAGAATACTGGAGTGGGTAGCCATTCCCTTCTCCAGGGGATCTTCCTGACCTGTGTCTTGAATTGAACCTGTGTCTCCTGCATTTAGCAGGCAGGTTCTTTACCACTGTGCCACCTGGGAAGCCGATAGATGGATAGATAGATAGACAGATATAGATCAGACAAGACTGGGTATTCATTGCCCTGCATGTAATGGAAGAAAGATTCTGCTGGTGAATAAAGAGAGGTTGTATTTTGAAAACATAAGTCATTTTCAGTTTCTGACTGGGGCTCGTGATCAAAGTATTGGTGCTTCTGTCTAACTGTCCAGTTCTAATGAGGCTCATTAACGTCATGTTACAGTTCACTCTCTCGTTCGGGCCATTTGACTTTCGGCAGGTCTGAGCTTGTAAGAAATGGTCTCTGATGGTCTTTATTGCCAGTCCATAATGAACAAACACCTCTCTGAGGTCTTCTTGGGTCTATCTTGGTCTACATCCTCCTCTACACAGACAAAGCGGGTGGAGCCACCAGCCAGTCTAGAGGTGGGGATGTGGATAAAGAAGATCCTCCAGCAACAGAGAAGTGGTGCTGGGGGAGGTGCGGGGCGGGTGACAGGCAGGCACCTGTGGTTGGCTGAAACAGCACTTCCTCTGCCCGGCAAATGGCACGTCTGAAAGAATTAACAATCTGTTTAGAACGTATGATCACTTGCTCTTCTATTTTCCTTTCTCTGTTCCAGCCACTATGATAATAGGTACCAGAGTAACTCAGGGTAGGAGTGCGGGGAGGCTGAGACCAGGCAGAGGGAGTCGGGGAAGAGAGTAGTAGCCAGTTTATTTCTAACCATTTGCAGCTGTCAGCTTGTTTGGGGCCTTTTTTTCTTTTTCTTTTTCTCAGGCAGAGGAACAAAGTCTTGCTACACGGGACTGTTTTCCTTGGCACAGTGTACAGACACTTTCTTGAGGAACGCACTGAGATAACACAAAACATCTGCTTAGAGGAGTTGGCCTTCCAGACTTGAGTTTTCGTCAGCAAGATCAGGAGGCCTCTTCAGATAAATATATATAATTCTGCAGGAGGCAGGAGAATGTGGAGGGAATGGGCAGGAGAATAGAGTATCAGGGGGGAATTTTTCAGAAATTGGTCTATGTTGTTAGGGTTGCTTTTCTTTCTTCCTTCCTTCTTTTTCTCCTTGTGATCCAATCGCGTTTTATTTTGCAAGTATTTTGGAAATGGTATGTTCTCAGCCACGCTGCCAGAGGCTTGTTTTCTTTTCCCACGTGTGTGGGATGTTGTTTTTATCCATGAGCTATTGAGAATGAGTAGTTTTTATGACTTGGAGAGGGATTTTCACGTGTGCACTCCTGGTCCTGGCCCCCAAAGACCCAAAGGACAGCACAGATGCTCTCAACAGGATAGACAGTGTGCGGGAGCAAGGGCGGCGTTTTTGGTCGTTGTTCCTGACATGTGGGGCTTCCCTGTGGCTCAGTGGTCAAGAACCTGCCTGCAGGAGACATGGGTTCAGTTCAAGACATGGGTCAAGAAGATCCCCTGGAGAAGGAAATGGCAACCCACTCCAGTATTCTTGCCTGGGAAATCCCATGGAGAGAGGAGCTTGGCGGGCTACAGTCCATGGGGTCGCAAAAGAGTCAGACAGGATTTAGCAACTGAACAACTGACATGCCACGGCGCGTGCTGTTCTAAGCCGTTTCGGTCATGTCTGCTCTGTGACCCCATGAACTGTAACCCCCAGGCTCCCCTGTTCATGGGATTTCCCAGGCAAGAATACTGGAGTGGGTGGGTTGCCATTTCCATCTCCAGGGGATCTTCCCGACCCAGGGATCCAACCCAGGTCTCTTAAGTCTCCTGCATTGAAAGGCAAATTTCTTTACTAACAAGTGCCACCTAGGAAGCCACTGGGGTCCCCCAGGGATTGGCCAACGCATTAGGCTTCATCCTGGGTCATGTGGAAGCTCCTCAGACGGTTCGCACGGTGTTTCCATGGATCACCTCGGGTCCGGATCTGCTTTCCAGGTAGAGCTAGTCCTTTGGAGAATAGGGAGCTCTATCCGTGCGGAGTCATGTGCCTCCCCCACCCTGGACTTTGACGAGGAAGAGCCACCCTCACAGCGTAGTAACATCAGTGGCCTTTTGCCAAATGCCTCTGAGAGCCTGCTGGCCCTGTGCTTTCTGTTTCATCCTCACAATCTCACAAAATACTAGGTGCGATTATCCTCATTCCACAGATAAGGAACCCAAGCCTGTTAGGACTTAGCGAACTCACCCTTGGGCAAGTGGCAGGGAAGTTCCACAGCTGGATTCTGAAACCAGAGATTGACGCCAGAGCCAGACACTTAACCAGAACCATCAACCATGAATGACAAATGCCTCTGGGGAAGTAAGAGCCAATACGCCCTTTTCCACCTTCATTTTTTAACAAACGTGGCTCCTTCGACTCTGCCAGTTGGGTTGGCATGAGATGAAACAAACCGTAAGAATCCCATCCACTTTCCCAGCAGAGTGGAAAGAGCCTAACAGGCTCTGGAGTCAGACAGACTTGCATTCAGACCCCCTTTTCATCACAGACTAGCTCTCAACCTCAAGCCAGTCAGTCCTCATGCCTTTCTGAGCTCTGGTTCTGGTGTAAGCAGATGGCGCAAGAGCTCAACCCTCAAGCCAGCAGCCGGCAAGGATGTATCACACACCCACCTGCTCCGGGCTCCACACTGGGCACAGGGGATCCATCTGTGACCAGCTCCTCCGGGAGCCTACAGTCTGGAGGGGGTCTCAGACACGAGTCAGGATGCATGCACCTCAGAGTGGAATTAGTGTCTGGGAACCATGCTCAGATAGTTGGACAGCATCACTGACTCAATGGACATGAGTTTGAGCAAGCTCTGGGAGATGGTGATGGACAGGGAAGCCTGGCGTGCTACAGTCCGCGGGGTCGCAAAGAGTCGGACATGACTGAGCTACTGAACAACAGTGTCAGTGCTCAGGAGTGTGTCAGGAGCAGATGGAAGATGCCAGGGAACCTGAGTCTGGGGATGAGAGAACCTGAGTCTGGGGCTGAACTCTAAAGAAGGGAGTGGCAATAACAACAGGCTGGGATCTCTGCCAGCTGCTTGTGGAACTTGGGATGTGCGGGGACATTCTCTCGTGTCCCTTTGAACCCTGATTCTCCAACCCTCCACTGCCCAGCTTCAACCAAGCGCTGTCACACACCAGGGGTCTCAGCTCCAAGCGTTTGGCTTTCTCTCCAGAAGAAAAGAAAGGAAAAACCATGAAAGCTAGAATGGGTAGCATCTAGCTCAGAAATTGCTGCCTGGGTCTTGTCTGACTCTGGGACCGTAGTCTCCCCTCTGTGGCCCTATCATAGCATCTCTGCATTCCCGGAGGGACTCTCTCCTTTTGCAGCTTCCATAATAGGATAAAAGAAAAACGACACAAGTCATTAAAACAGCTTGCCTTTTTTTGGCCCCAGAGGTGCCTGAAGAGGATGGATTGAATGGGGCATTTGGTGGCTTAGCAAAAGGGAGGGGGTGGGGGGATGAGGAAGGAAGAAACTGGATTAAAGCTCAGAAATTACTGGAATTTTTATTCAGTTTTGTTTGGGAGAAAGGAGATTTACTGAGTCAGAGATAAAAGGCAAATCCAAGTAGAGCCCCAGAGAAATTACTGTATTCCATGCTCGATTTAGCTCTCAAGCTCAGCGTGGCTTGGAGATCAGAAGGTCTGTGGTTAGACACATTCATAAACTCAGTAGGGCTCCGTCAGATGCTGGGTCCCGGCCGAGTACCAGGTCCCCACCAGCATCAGAAGCAGAATGTGAGGCTGCCTAGTCAGACTTTCAAGAGGGGCTCCCAGCCCGGCGGGCTCACCGCACCCTCTGCCTTCATGCCAGCTCTCTGGCCGGCCTCCTCCTTGGCCTGATCACTCAGCAAACTGTTGTCTTGCTTTGAGTCTAGTTGTTGAGCAAATTCCTGCTGGAACCACATGTGAGTGATTGGTTTGGGATTCTGATTTCCACCCAGGCATCCTGCCTGGGCCCACTCTGGAATCCAAGCTCAGCCTGGTTCTGTGTTGCTGCTGCTGCTGCTAGTCGCTTTAGTCGAGTCTGACTCTGTGCAACCCCATAGACAGCAGCCCATCAGGCACCTCTGTCCCTAGGATTCTCCAGGCAAGAACGCTGGAGTGGGTTGCCATTTCCTCCTCCAATGTGAAAAGTGAAAGTGAAGTCAGTCAGTCATGTCTGACTCGTAGTGACCCCATGGACTGCAGCATACCAGACTCCTCTGTCCATGGGATTTTCCAGGCAAGAGTACTGGAGTGGGGTGCCATTGTCTTCTCCAATGGGGTTCTGTGGGGTTCTGCGTTAGGCTCACTAATTCTGTTTGCAGAGGCCAAGCCACACCATTTGCCCTGAGGCCATCCTTGTCCTTCCCTAGACAGCTAGATGTCTATCACCTTTTTGCAGAACTCATCTGAACGCATCTTGTTTCTAGCCAGCTTCTAGGAATCTGACATTTCCCAGCTTGAATCTGAGACTCAGGGGAGGAGCTGAGATTAGTCCATGCTTATGAATCATTTAGGGACCTATAGGTCAAAGGTTGTTTTCTATGATCCATGTGTACCTGCCCAAGATTATTGTCAGAAGATTTGTCTGGGTTATTATAAGACTAGTCAAACTTTAACTCCAAACCTATGTAGTCTATTCCGGTTGAGACTGCTGGTTAATATTGTCTGGTATTAACTTTCTAATTGAGTACAGTGACTGAAATTTAACTATCACTCCCCTCCCCTGAAACAACTATATGGAAAGATAAAGAAGGGAGGTTTTCATGATGAAAGGAGGCATTTCAGAGTTTTTCTTCCCACCCGCTAGGCTAGATCAAAATGTTCTTCATCTCAGAGCCCTCCTCCCTAGAAGATCATTGTGCAGCCTTCCATGCCAGGACCCGATCAGGTCTCTGGGAGAAAGCTGTCATTTCTGCTGTAGGCTTTTTTCCTCCCCCAAATAGGAGATGATGGATTCACATCTTGACTAAATAAGACCACTGCTGTCTTATGGCTCACTTTTGATTGATGAGTATTCCCTATCTAGCCCTGTGTGAGGTGCTTTAAAACATAGAATCAAAGTATAAGACAGCCCCTTTTGTTCAGGGAACTTACAGTAATACAAGATATAAATATGAGAAATATGTAGAAAATAATGCAAGGCTGAATATAATCCAGGGCTTAATCGAGTGCCTACTACTATAGTTCTTTGCAAAATGATGCATTGATACCAAGACTGCCCTCCTGAAAATACATGTGCTTGAAGAATTTAATCCAAAAGTATGTTACAAAGACTGTTTGGTCCATGCAATACTAAAACTTAACAGTTCACCAGAGGACTTCCTGTCTGCAGAGTATTAGCAAAGCCTTTTACGTGTGTGGATTTAATCCTCACAACCACCACCTGAGCTACAGATAGTATTCACATCCCTGTTTCTTTCACAATGGGGAAACTGTGGGTTAGACATACTGAGTTGTTTGGATGTCGCTGTCTTGTTCCTGGATAATAGAGCCGGAAATGAAACCTAGGAAGTCTGATTACAGACTTTTAAACCAGTTGCTATTATAGGTAAAAGGAAGTTCCAGAGTTAAATAGGACTTTTGACTATAGGCATTCTCAGATCCTTTACTATGGTTAGGTATATTGCAAACTTTCATAAAAAGCATTTTTAATAAATATAAGGTCAAGTATAGCTTCTAACCAAGGATCTCCCAGAATTAGTCTTTTTTAAGACAGACCTTGGGAAACACGAAAGTGGAGGGTCCCCAGTATCTTATGTACTGAGAAAAGCTGAAGGAACAAAAGGAGGCGGTTGGATACAGTGCTGAGTGAGTCAGTGGTGCCCCCTGGAACACGCAGGCTGCCCTCTGCCCAGAGCTTCGCATGGCCTCCTCAGCTTCCGGCTGCCATGGTAACAAGCCCAGTGTCCATGTGAGATGGTTCATTAGCCTTTCATTCTTCCTACTGCCAGCTTGCATTCATTTAAGACAAGCAAACATTTTTTGAGCTCCTTCTACAACCCAGGTACCGAGCTAAGTGAAGTGAAGTGAAGTCGCTCAGTCGTGTCCGACTTTTTGTGACCCTGTGGACTGTAGCCCACCAGGCTCCTCCGTCCATGGGATTTTCCAAGCAAGAGTACTGGAGTGGGTTGCCATTTCCTTCTCCAGGGGATCTTCCCAACCCAGGGATCAAACCCAGGTCTCCTGCATTGTAGACAGACGCTTTACTGTCTGAGCCATTAGGGAAGTCAAGTGGAGGTCAAAAAATGATCATCTCAACAGTGAGGCTCCCTACGCCATGGAGCTGTAGTAGCCATCTGCCAAAGAAAGAGCCTGAGTCTCGTTCAGAGCCAAACCACTCCTCTACCTCCTGGGCCAGGCAAACACTTTCACTGAGCTAAGCCACAGTTACATTAAACAGACAAACAAAACCCTGAAATATCACTGCCCAGGGTTTCACGGGGAATACATCACAACACACATACACATATCAAGACTCTCAGAGTTCAGTTTTGTGTGGCTGTTTCATGGGAATTGGGGTTTCCTGGTGGCTCAGCGGTAAAGAGTCCACCTGCAACGCAGGAGACGCAGGTTCGATCCCCAGGTTGGGAAGATCCCCTGGCGAAGGAAATAGCAACCCACTCTAGTATTTTTGCTTGGGAAATCTCATGGACAGAGGAACCTGGTGGGCTACAATCTATGGGGTCGCAAGAGAGTCAGACATGGCTTAGCAGCCAAAAAACAAAGAGACAAACTGGCACAGCTGAAACCTCCCCCCCTGCCATGTTTCCGAGCAGCTGGTGATAGGAAAGATAAGTGCACCTGAAGAGATTCAGGCTACTTGGGAAGGAAGGTCTTGGGAGCTGGAGGTGTGTGCAGAACCCCAGAGCAACAACTCTACATTTCAGGGTGCTGGGTCCTCATAGACAATCCTGGATCCAAAACCCCGCATTCTTTGCTGGCTCTGTGACCTGGGGCAGCCACTTAATTTTTCAAGTCAGTTTCCTCACTTGTGAGATGATAACAATATCAGTACCTGGACTTGTTAAGTGTTAGTCGCTCCGTGGTGTCCAACTCTTTGCGACCTCATGGACTGTAGCCTGCCGGGCTCCTCTGTCCATGGAATTCTCCAGGCAAGAATACTGGAGTGGGTTGCCATTTCCTTCTCCAGGGGATCTTCCTGACCCAGGGATCGAACCTGCATCTCCTGCATTGCACAGACTCCTTATGGTCTGAGCCACCAGGGAAGCCCAAGACTTCAGTGCTCAGTAAATGTTAGCTTTTACTCTCAGTCCCAGATCCATAGTCTAAGGCACTGGCTGAGCAAACACATCTCTCTCAGGGCAGCAGAGTATTAGCTGACCTTGGAGCTGTGGCTTCAGAGGGTGTGGACTTTTTTCACCCTTCTCTCCTCACCCCTTTCCTTTTTAAAAAATTATATTTCTGCACCACCAAAAAGTAACCTTGAGATGCCTCTTTACATTTAGCCTTTAAGCTGTGCTTTTATCCTTGGCAGAGAGTCACATGCCAGACATAACCAGGTCTGTTAGATTTTATTTATTTATTTGGTTGCATGGGTCTTTGTTGCGACATGCAGGATCTTCATTGTGGCACACAGAATCTCTAGTTGTGGCTCATGGGCTTAGTTGCTCCGAGGCATGTGGGATCTTTCCAGACCAGGGATTGAACCTGCATTCCCCTGTATCGCAAGGTGGATTCTTAACCACTGGTCCCACTCGGCAAGTCCTAGATCAGTTATATTTTAGAATCAGACTGACTTGGTCCAAATCCCAGCCCTGCCACTGTTTACCTAAATGGCCTGGAGCAAGTTCATCTGTGTCTGGTGTTATTCACTGGTGATGCAGGACTAGTAAACCCTACATCACAGACAGGTTGCCAAGGTAACACATGTCAACTCCTGATATTGTCTCAGTGTTGTTAAAGGACTCCCCTTCTGATGGGAATATTCTTGAACGAGGATGAAGGGAGATTCCATCATCTCTAGGTCTCAGGCCTCTTTGAAGTCTCCAAAGCCTCCCCAAGCCTGGCAGCAGTGGTCTTCACCAGCCCCTTTTCATCAGAGGAAACCATCCATCAGCTCTGGGAGGGGCTGCCCTCCACCTTGTCCCAGCTTTGCCTCACCCCACCCCTAAATACCAGCATCTGTTGCCCAGACAGTCAGCTGCCAAGCTGTGCCCCAGTCTCTCCCCGTGGTTCATTTGATATGTTGCCATTTTGTTCTAGAAAAAAAAAGCCAGTATCATTGCCGGGTAATGGGGAGGCAGACCCTGCCTCTGCCAGCTGCCAGCTGTGTTTCATCTCTCATCCCGGTCCAGGGGTCCCAGGCGATCCAGTTACTGATGTCTCTCACCAGGCAGCTGCGATTAGGACCCAGCAGAGGCACGGACGGCAAAACTCCAGGCTTCCTGGGGACCAGGGACATGCCCTGAGCACTGCTCTGCAATTCTGCTGAAAGGAGGTGGTCATGTCTACCTTTTTCTGATAAGGGCTCCCTTATAACAACAGCTAGATGGCCCATATTTTACAAAGCAGAGAGATTCGGGGGGTGGTGCTTGTCATTCCCACTTAGCAAGCTCTTACCATGTGCTAGGCACTGTAGGAGGATTTTAGACATGTTGACACTCTCCTGGCCATTTAAGAAAGGCTCTGTTTTCTGGGTATCACTTCTAATCCTTACAACAGTTGGTATTTTCACCCTACCTATGGAACAACTGAAGCTCAGAGAGGTTAAATAACTTGCCTGTAGTCGTACAGCTGGAAAAGGAGCAATATAGGAATTTAAAGGCTATCTGACTTTGGAATCTATGATGTCACTACCTAAGAACTATGTAAATAACGAGAGCTTAAGCAGTGTTTGAGATGGAGAAAGAAAGTGGGCTTGGGATGCTGCTATCTGTTGCTCTGACCAAGCTGGGGGTGGTGGTCATCAGACACGAAACCTGCATGATTCCTCTGACCACCCACCCAGTCTGTGTTATGAACAACAACCCCCGACTCTCACCTTCCTCAAGGAGAGGAGGTGACAGCAACTGTCAGGCAAAGTTTCCATGAAGTTTTGTTGCATTTTCACACCCCAGAAACAGTGGATCTCGGGAAAAGTTTAGATCAGAATTTGCAGACTGGCAGTTTTCAGGACAAGTTATCTCTGGAAAGATGTTTTGTCTTGACCTGTGGTATGTTTTTTTCAACTCCAGGTTAATTGCTATCATTTTACTGTGATTATTATTATTATTGTCCCCTTTGGCTGCAAGGCATGTGGGATGACCAAGGAAGGAATCTGCAGCCCCTGCAGTGGACGCTCAGAATCTTAACCCCTGGATTGCCAGGAAAGTCTCGATATCATGTTTAAAAACAGAAAACCAGATAATTCACATAGAACCCCAGATTTCTGAATCATCTTGAAGAACCAGAAGATCTAGCAGCCCCAGGCCTCTGTCCCCACATGGCCACCACCGGCTGAGCTGTGCCTTGACTCCTTCCTTTGATGAGAAGGGTCTTTCGGATTTCTGCAGCCCCCACCCCTCCCTGATACTTTGTGTCAGGAGTGCCAGTCTCCCTGGAGCACCGCCCTCCTCCTACCAGTTTTCCTATATTAAAGATAAGAGGAAAAAGAACTTTCTTGGGCTCTATGAAGTGGGAAAAGTAAAAAAGAATGCATGTTTCAAACTAAAAATCATTAATTCTGCATGTCTGTGTTTACCAAAAAAGATACCACCAAAGAAGGAAACCTGACCCTCTTCCATCATTTTTTCAGTCTTTTTCCTGGTTGTTGGCGTTTGAATTTAACACCATTTTGGCCACCTTTTCAGGCTGTGTCCAGGGCAGTTGCCCATACAGAGTGCATCTGCAGGCTGGCCCTGGAGA